>NC_090936.1:1107925775-1108256132 GCF_040938575.1 Ambystoma mexicanum | reverse complement strand
GGGGCCTAGTTTCTACTCCCCTGTGGCACACAGACGAGTAGTCTTATGACACCTCCCTGCTTCCAGAGTTGCCAGAGGATCCTCCCCACTGCCCTGATTGGGTGGAGTTCTTCAAAATGCTCTTTTTGGGCCTTCTTTTTATTTGTTTTTTCTACAAATTGAACCAACTGGTCCATTGGAAGGTAGTATTTCTGCAGATCTAATTCCCTGAGTTTCCCCTCATAGGAGACTTCCTTGTCAGAGACATCGGCCTTAATGTTTTGGTATCTATACAGGGATGCACATCCATCAACTTCTGGGGGGCGCTGGGGAGCTCCATCATACTAGGCCTATTTAATTCTGATGGCCTCATGGTTTCTGGCTCATATAAACCGGTAGCCATGAAGTCAGCAGTGCACAAAGGGTTAAATGGTTTCAGTCCCTTAGTACAGAGGTCATCATAATATGATAAGGGGTTGCCCTGTCCCTCTCTACCTTTTCGGGGTCCCGAAATTCTCTTTCTCCAACCTCACTAGTTTTTCCTTCTCAGCCCCTATCTCTTGATAATTGGCAAAGATCTGAGCCTTTTGCTTGGCTATCAGAGCTTTACTGGCCTCTATGACCCGCTCTTGAGCTGCCACTTGCTTGTGGAGCCCATCTTTCTCTTCATTGAGGGCCTCATTATCTCGTTGTGCTGTCTGTATAGTTTGGGAACACTGAGCCAATTTGTGTTGCAGGAGACTCACCTCCTGAGTTTGTGCATGTTTTGTTTGACTGTTCTCTCCCAAGCACCTTCTACACGTCTAGCATGCGCAAGTAACTTTCCATATTCTGTTTTGAGTTCATTTAATTTTTGGAGGCCCAACTCACTTGGTTAAATTGGTTACTTCCTGACATAGGGCATCTTTTTCCTGATTTAGGGTGCCTCTCGGTTCCGCCAGGTCATTACTTTGTTGCTTGATGGCATTTAGTTTTTGGCGTTCTTGATCAAAGTCAGTCTGGAGGTGATGCTCTCTATTTATTAATTCCTTAGACTCCTCTTCCAATTTTTTTATCTGGTCCTGTAAAGTGACTATTGCTCTGCGCTGACGTTATTGTATCTCACTTGTTTTAATTTCAGTTACATCTCTTTCAAAAAGTCAACCTTTCTTGACACTCCATTCTTAAGACATTTAATACGGCCTCTTTGTCTACATTATTCTGTGTTGGAGAGCCAAGTCCTCTTTTAATTTTTGTATATACCACAAATACCATATCATATATAGTTCCCAGATTCTGCCTCAGAATCCTGTCTCGTTTGCAAGTTTTGTTCTGCTAATTTTAGTTCAGTCTGGATTTTAGTTAAGAGTTTAGAATGATTTTGCGCAAGAGTTGTATTTTCTTCATGCTTTTCCCGCATCACTCCTATATGGAGATACATGTAGGCCGCGATTCTTACAATTTTAATCTGCTCCTCTTTAATTTTCTGAGTCATGTATAACTCGCTCAAAGCTTGATGCAGTAGGCCACCATCCTGCCACGTGTCCATGTTTATGGTGATGACCTGCTGTGTCATTTCTTCTAGACAGACTTTTTCATCTTGCTCTGGCCATTCCCCTCTGACAAATAACTTGTGCAGAAGGTGCTCCCTGGCCATATTGCTCTCTACTGTGGTCATTTCTGAAATGTCCTTTATTAATTTATTTATGTAAGGGTGATCTGTATTCTATTGCTTTTTGTCTATTTTGGGGCTGATATAGCTTAAATACACAGGCCTGGTACTTAGGATGTTTGTTTTGGGGAGGCGCTTCTACAGTGTAACCCAGTATTCCAAAGACACAAAGTATCACTACCTTGCAAGTTAGTCTGCTGTGTTAAACTGCCACGGGTGGCAACCAAAACACAAACCCTTTGGCACAAAATGACGCTTGGAAATTGACAAATAATTAATGTGCGGTGAAATCTATGAGGCAAATATAATTTCTCACGATAGCAGGAATGGATAAACACTAGCAATCACAAGGCAAGTTCTCAACAAAAGGCAAACAGTTCAGTAACAAGTTGAAAGTAAGAACACGATGAAGCGGTTTTTGGGCTGGGGAATAGATGTTTATCACACGGACAATATAAGAGTGAAAGGATGGTTGTAGCTGAAGATTTGCAAGATCAAAGGAGGTTCGATTTTGGCAAAATGAAGCCGTGAAAGAGAGAAAATTGGCTGGGAAAGAAAAACAGATTTTACTTAAACTAGATTAGTAAGACTATATTGTTAAAGAAAGACACAGTAGGATCCCGGGTTAATTTGCAACTTAACACTTTCAACCTGTGAATTACAAGATGGGGTGAATTAAAGAATGGCGCTAACACTAGGTAATCACAGACAAGGTGCACAAAGAATTATGACAGTAGGACAAATTACCAAGGCATGGATAGGATGGCTTAAATAGTGGAATAAAGATAAAAGGGTCAGAATGGGTAGGCTATGTGTTTCTATGGGATGTTAAATAGAGTCCACGCTTGAGTTTTGGGATTTTGGAACAGTCAACCAAGTCTGGTCACCGCACGGCGGGGTCCCCTAACAGCAAACAGCTGGGCAATTCTGGTCACTGGATGGCACAGGTACAGCTGGATGAAGTTAGTGGGCACCAAGCCAGTCTGATCACAGGATGCTAAAGGTACCACAGCTTTTCCCCTGGTTTCAGCCCAGGGTGGGGATGGGTTTCCCAGTTTGAATGAATGTTTATTGCCACTTCTCCACTTCACAGGTTGTGTCCCAGAATTTCTATTGTAAGAAGCCTCAGCCCAGACAAAAGTCTGCCAAGGTAGCAATTATCACCCATGTGTGCCCTAGAATCTACTGTGAGGGGCCTTCTGTTGCTAGCAACCCCCAAGCAGAAACCTGTTTGGGGCTGATTTCCCCCATGTAGCCAATGCACTTTAAATCCTTATTTTATTTATTTGTGTTCTGAATCAGAAGAAAGCCTGTTGAACAAAACCTCCCATATATATTTCACAGCATTAACCCCTTTACATTGCTAGATAAGGGCAGGGCCTTATCCAGCATACACTTTTAAACAGGTATTTTCCTATTTGCAAAAGTACATTTAAACATGTGGTGACTGCTGGCATTTTCCTTTCAAATTCATTTCTTCTCTTCCATCTGAATTCCCACAGTGTTCTGTAGCCATAGTTCGTTTCTTGTATGCAGCAATTTGTTTGAAACACAGATGCACTGAAATTGATATAGGACCAGAGAGCTGGGATTTCTTTGAAGCATTGTTCTTTTTGACATTTTGTGACTCAAATGTCAAGCGTTTTCTGCAGCTGAAAATGAAGTTTCTTTTTGATTTTTTTTTCAGATTTGGCTAGCACAGCCTCTCATTCAGGGATCGTGCTTTCTTCTACTGAAGCCAAATGTGGATAGTGGATATGGATGGGCATGGCGGGGTCTTTTGATAAAAACAATGTGATGTGGAATAGTTGAAAATAGTGTCAGAGAAGCATCCTTTTCAGTGTAAAATGTTCCCTTTTCAATAGGAACATTTTGCAAGCAGCAGAGCAGCGCTGCTTTTATTTGCTTCTTTTGGGTGCACCCAAGAACACACTGACACCTTTCTCGGTGTGCCCCCTGTTCCAACTCGCCCAATAGGGGTTTGACAAGATGGTGCAGCCATCCTTTTGCCTCTGCAAAATGCAGTTTTGAAGCAATGATGCTCCAAGTAATCAGCACAGCCATTTTGTTGTTGACTGCAAAAACGCAGCTTGGTTATGAATGGGAATTCTGCTGAGTGGGTCAATGTAGACCACAAAGAGTGCCTCTAATCAGCCTGACTCCTCTGAATACTCTCACATGATCTCACTCTTCTTTTTCCCTCGGCTGCGAATCCCCACTTGATGATGGATGCTTTTCTTCTTTCTCTGCCCGCTGTAGCTAGGTATCCGGGATGAAATCTTCCCATTCTATTTCTTCCAGTATCAAAATGTCCTCCTGCTCCCTCTGATCTTTAGCTGTCGCTTGAGCTACGAGCCAGTCCATGCCTTTCTCCTTAGAGGCCACTCTAATCCTCCTCAGTAGATCCGCCATGTCCTCCACACCCTCCATGATCGATGTACCTGGGATCTTCCTCTGCCGCTTGCAAAGTCGAGATTTCTTCACCAATTCTTTCCTTGTATTCTATTTAGATGCCTCCCCAACCCAAGTTGATTATTTTGGATTAGTGGTACCTTCCCTTATTGCTCTGGCACACAGCACATCATACCTACCATTGTTTAGGAGATGCCACCATTGAGGTTATGCCTAACCCACCAACTTGGAGCTCTTTGAAAACATTTTCTTAAAAAAAATAATCACAGCTCTGATGAAGATTCATGTGATCCTATGGTCAATCCTTTTTCCAAATGCTAAAACATAACGGATAAACTAATATTCAATTTCCATTCAAGGTACACCTTGATCAGAACTGGGAACTCTCCAGCTGCAATCAAATGCTCCATCATCGAGCCATATCCCTGTGTCACTTCTTAACACGGTCTCCCTGAGTGTTGCCCTATTGTTTATCGGTTGCAATAGTAACCAAAATGACGGGCACGCTCAGGCACGTCTTTGGGTCCTTACCTCTAAACCAATCTGGACCGTCGTTTGCATCTGCCCGCACTCTTGCCTGCCTGTTTGAGGTCCACCCCTGATCAGGCACGGACCTCCCCTTGCTACTTTGCCCACCACCATGATGCGACGGGATCAAGTAGATGGGGTCTCTTCTCTCCGCCCAGGTTCATAATGAACTTGCCTTCTCCACGCAGGCGGTCTGCTCCACAACAAATTCTTAGGCTCCTTGGACACACAGGCAATCAGATTTTCCATGCGAATGCTAGCCTCTTTATAAAGCAGCGGGGCGGGCCCTGCCATCGGTAAGTACTCCTGTCATCCTCACGCTGCTAGCGCAATGTAAACTGCAAAGTATGGGAAGACAAAGTTAAACTTGCAGTAGAGGGGTAAAGCGGAGAAAGAGACCACTCCCCCCAGGGAATCCCCTATATAGAGGCACCAAAGGCACCTCTGATGTCACCTGTTGGAGATGCAAAGATACCGTCACCCTCCAATCAGGGGATTAGGTGAATGGCCTTCCTCCCCTTCCTGTCCTCATGCACATTTTGTCTTATGTTTCCTCTTGCTCCATGGTCACCATCCCGGTGACCCCTGCTTCTTGTGCCTTCTCTTAAGGAGATGGAGGCGGGCAGGGGATGCTTGGCCCCTCCACCCTGTTAAACCCTGGTGCCCTTAGCCCCTGTGGGGCCGCGCCATAGGTTTTCCCTATTTTTACTGCAAGTGGGCCCATCCATGTCTGAAATAGGAAAAAAATGTATTCTACTTCCAGCGCAAGCTGGCACTCCCCCAATAGAAATAGAAAAGGGTAGTTCTCCATTACCTTTCTCACATGGGCATTTGCACAATACTGGAGAAAAAAGCTCAGGGCCACTACAAGGAGCCTCCAGTATCACAGGATAGGTTTGTCAGGGGTGAGAGAAGCAAAGTTAATTTTGGATCTGTTGCCTCCCCCCCAAATGACATGTTCATGTTTGCAGATCACAAGCATTTCTAAAGGGGTTATCTAAGAACATTCACTTGTCACTTGTGGGTGGTGTGGATTCGCGTACCACTGAAATGGAGCACCCTTACATTTCTCCAGCTTTAGCTACAGCATTGCCATTTTAAGTTTTGGCAGGTCGGGAAAATCGAATGCCTGAGACAAGCCACTTTTGGTAGCTGTGGCACGATGGTTTGCATTATACAATGGTATTCCCAGGGATAGCCTGTAACACACCGGACACAGTGCAGCCAACCAGTAAAAGCATGTGGAATCAGGAAAGATGTGGGAACTGCTTTGGATTGGATGGGAGGGAGGGGAAAGCTGTGCCTTTGCCTTGGTTTATACTTCACATGGAGAAGAACAATGATTTTCTAAATGCCTCCAAGGCCTCCTTCTGGAGTATTGCTGTTTAATGCAAATAACTCACTAACTAAATGTGCCAGGTGGCAGAGGACCGGGTGAGCTTTCTCATGGTCGATGCTTTTAAATAGGCAAAGGAGGAGTACAATCTTGTCCAGCCTGGATTACGAGTTTGCAACCGGATATGTATTTCAAACGAATCCATGACACTGGGCTTTAATCCCTTTGTACTTTGCCAGAAAGGGATTAACTTTCTCCTGGAACATATAGGTTCAAAGTGACTTTGCACTGCGGAAAAGTGATTTTGCATTGCCGACACAAACCATGATTGATATAACTGTGCAAAGTGTATTTTTGCAGTGCCAAGTCAGTGCAAAGTCATTTTGTACTGCAAAAAAGGCCACTTGCACTGATGTTGCACTGCAAAAATACACTTAGCACGGTTGCATAAATCAGGGTTTGTGTCAGCAGTGCAAAGTCACTTTGAACCGTGCAAATATTCCATAAATCGGGCCCATAGTCAGGAAAAATTAATGTGCAGAAAGACTTCTTAATGTTAGAAACCCATTTGGGTGTTTAATCCAATGGCAATTCTTGGACCGACAATCCAAACACTTTTCCAATCATTGTCACAGCTGGCCTCGTATGGATACATTTTTCGTTTAAAAAAAAAAGGAAATAAAATCGACTTAGCAAAGTCATTTGAAACATTGTTGTAACACGATCTGTCATCCCCTGTGATGCAGCCGAGCCAAAACACGAGAGATGCGGGTGCCAGAGGTAAATGTTTTTGGTGTATGAGTGTGACTGAGGGTCTGTATGTGTATGAGAGAGAGGGAATTTTTGTGGTGTGTGGAAGTGAGGGCGAGCCTGTAAACGTGAGTGTGTATGCATGTTTGTGTGTATGGGTCAATGTGTCTGGGGTGGGGGTTGCCAGGGGCATGGCTTCCTGAGGCAGATTGGGAGCGGGGGGGAGGGTGACACCCCCCAGTATTGTGCTATTTCTGCTTTTAAAAGCTGTGCACAAAACGGGTGAAATAAATCGGTCTTTTTGATGTGTGGCCTTTATAAAGTGGAAATATCACACAGGACCACCTGCTCTCTGCCCTCGCCAGCCACCTTGCAAACCCTATTCCACTTTCTATTTAAGATGAAGACAATAATCTCACATGCTCTCCCACCACATCAAATCTTGTTCACCAGGCCACTATGGAAATTAAAAAGAGGCTCTTTTTTTTTTACCTCACTTTACTTTTTTCTTTGGTGGCCATTTTGGTTTTGTCTTTTATTTCTTACTTGACAGTACTCACGCTTAAGAGCAGCTTTTCTTCAAAGAATATCTTTCCTTCTTAGCTACCATTAGCACGTTGCTAATGTTATGTTATGTTATTTATATTTGATAGCTTCTACTGCCATTAGTACGGCTTTGAAGCGCTGTGGTGGATGATTTCCCTTTGGAAGACCGTAGTCTGTGCAAACATGAGAAGAAAATGAGCAACAGAATGCGAGCCAACAGCAGTTGACAATCCATGATAAGCAGAGATGACTCGGTTGAAGCATTTAAGGTCGTGTAGCACATGTTGCAAAGGCCTATGGAAAGACAGCAATGTCAGTGGCTATATGACAGCTGAACTGAATTTCCTGTGGGACTCAACTGTAGTCTATGGGTTATTTCAGCGCAAGAGGAGGCAAGGGTGTTGTAAATAGTCTGTCAATCCCCAGGGCCACTGTCTACAGTTCAGGGCTCTGCTATACTTTACATGCAGAACACATGCATCAATGGCAAACATGCAGTCAGCATGCACAGTGCATGCACAGTTGTCAGATAAGAAACAGATACCATGAGTGTAGGTCCTCTTGTGTGTACCGTCTCGTTATTGCAGTAAATGTAGTATAATGGATAAAAACGTGGTTGATATAATGCATAGTCACTAATAGAAAATTCCGAACTGGCTGTTCATTCCATTGCCAGTCTTTAGGCCAACTGGTTCTCTAGAGAGAAACCGCTCGCTAACCTCCTCAATTGGAACACCCACCCACCCAAATACCCTGAATGTCTACCACCTGGAAATTCTGACTGCCTGATCCTTTCTGTTTAGCGTGGAAGGGGTGTCTGAGGGAGAGGCTGAATTCCTACAAGTGGAGATTTGGGATTGAAAGTCGCGGAAGGCTTCAGTATCTGGTGAGACCTTCAGATGGGCTAGAGAGGCTTATGTTAGGAGAGTATAATTTCATAAATTCAGAAGCAAGTGGGCTCTGTGAGGTGCTAGAACAGTTCACATTAAGGGAGCCTAGATTCTTTGAATGTGTGGTGATAAGAACCTCAGAGATGGGCCAGTCCAGTGAATAATGGAATGCTGTTAATGGTCTTGGCCAGATTGTAGGCTGTCACTCACCTGTGAAGGCTGAAATGTTTATCAGTAAATTCTAATCAGGGTACCATGCAAATGGAATGAATCCATTTGATAAAATATGAATGAGAGAATGTTAGATATGATTCTAAGACTTTACATTTATTTAAGCTAGCTTACAATTTATCATTCAATCTGTGATCATTGTTTCTCTGTTTTCTTGTTGCCAATTCTAGGTCCTTGGAATGGTCATTAACGCAGCTTATAAACCAGGGAGAGTGTTACGAGAGCTGCAACTTGTGGGAGACCCACAGTGGAATTTCCAGGAGGAAACACTCAAAGCAAAGTAAGCATCAATCCATTAAGTCCTTAAATAAGAGAACAAAACTGTGAATATACAGTTACAAGTGGAAGGATTTCAGCATATATTACCAGGCAAGAGGCAAAGGTTGAGAGTAGACACTTACATTACACAGTGCAAGTCCACTAAAATGCTCTACCCAACCAATACAATTCTAATGCAAAGAAATTCAAAAGACTTTCAGTCCAAACCTATTTTATGAACTAAAGGGGACTGAGCACATGCTAGGAGATGAATTTAGTATTTCTTTATTACCCTTCGCAATACTTTGTTTCAGATTTACATAAACAAAGAGACAAAATATGACTTTTTAGAAAAGGATATAACCGTGAGAGAGGCTGTTCGAAGGATGCTGGTTACTTTGATGGGGTTTCATGCTTTTTAGTTAGATCAATAGTGTCAAAAAGTTTAGGTATGTAAACAGAACATGATTTCTGCCAAGATCACCCACGGGTTGATTCGCAATGGCTTGACTTGGACAGAAATACATTAAACGGCTTGTGGTCAGAAGTGTCAATTATTTTTCAAGAATGTCATTTTTTCAGCCCAAACTTGACAACTTTCCATACTGAACATACACGTTTATGGTTGCTAGGAAAACATTAGAAAAACTTGGGAAAGCAAAGCAAAAAATAAAACAATGGTGTGGGGAAAAGGGAGAGAGGGACGATTATGAGTTCAAAGGGGTGCAGGAATGGAACTCCCCTTAAAAAAATAAGAAAAACTAAAATTGTCAATAT
The DNA here is from genome assembly GCF_040938575.1 of Ambystoma mexicanum. NCBI lineage: Eukaryota > Metazoa > Chordata > Amphibia > Caudata > Ambystomatidae > Ambystoma > Ambystoma mexicanum. The sequence continues at coordinate 1,108,246,774 of NC_090936.1, read as the reverse complement.
AAAAGTCAATATTTGTCTCTTTTTAGTCAGAAAAAGGTCAGTTTGCACATCTCCTAGTATGAACTGGTTAGATTTGAGGAAACGCCTGAATATTTGTACTCTCGCCAGCCCTATAAATGAAAGATTTTCAATTTTTGGAATTCACATAGAGGTTATTTTCACTGTGAAAATGTATTTTGGGTTTGTGGGGGATTCCAATGTTCTAAAATGTGGACACCCTCATCCTGCAATCCATTTGATGAGGGTAATTTCATCACAGAAGGTGAGAAAATGATCTTCCTGCACCCAAAGTGGATGTTCAAAATTTAGTTATTCACTTTTTCGGTTCAATGCAAGGTGTATAAAGGTAACCTTGTGCAATGATGGAAAACAATACAGTGCCAGGAAAACACATGCAGAGGTTTCACCTCAATGGAGGTAGATGGCGATGCCCACCACCCAGGAAATTTGAAATGAGTTTCCATATGTTAGGGTACAAATTACCAATAGTTTCCATATTCCAGATAAGAAAGGATCAGTGGAGACTCGAGAGTCAAGGAATTCAACTTCATTTATATTTCTATGCAGAAGGACCTTATGTGCACTGGGCACATGTATACACATGGGGCAGATTCCCTAACCTGAATAAATGGCTCAAGTAAGAACGTATGTCATTTTTTTGGTGTAAGTTTGACTTACCCCATTTGTTTTTGCGTAGTAAATTTAGTTTTACTTACTTTCTTACAGCTCAGTCAATGAGCCCCACACACATATATATAGGCATAGACTGAATTGTGAAGATTAGCATTGCATCACATCTAAACAGAATTGTGAACATTAGCACTGCATCACATCTAGACAGAACTGCGAAGATTAGCATTGCGTCAAATCCAGACAGAATTGCAAAGGTTAGCTTGCTTCACATCTAGACAGAATTGTGAAGATTATCATTGTGTCACATCTAGACAGAATTGTAATACTAGCCTGCATCATATCTAGACAAAATTGTGAAGATTAGCTCAAGGCACACCCAGATAGAATTGTGAAGACTGGCATTGCTACACCCCTACAGTGGTGATATTGCACAGTATAAGTCTCCTTTAACATAACATATATATATATTCACATTAAATTCAATGAAAAAACATTGGTAAAGGGACGTTATGGTTACACGTAAAAGTGAAAAACCTCAGAAATTCGCCAGTTATGGTAAGCTAAGCAACATTAACTCACACCACCACCGTGAACTGCTAAAACTAACACCCAGGACATGAAAGATGACCTCACAAATTCACTATCCTAACAATCTGCGCAATATGACTTTATATTGTGATTACTTTGAGTCTTTATACAATTGAAAAGGTCTGTAGGCACCTCTGGACCAAGTTGCTTACCCCATTTCTGTCAATGATTACCAACAAATACATTGGTAACCATTTTGTAAAATTCTTAAGATAAACTTGTTTTCAAGATGTTGTGTTGCAGTTGCAGATCTGATGAAGAGGAACTATTTATCAGAAGAAGTTCCAAAATTGTGTCACTTAATACAAAGGATAACAATCCAGAGTGGAACTGCTCGACTAAGTAGAACTAGTGTAAATGTGCAAAACCATATATGTTTTTATAAAGATCAAGGTTCCTTTATTCTATCTGTTGCAATCCAAGGAAGATCTGCAGAACATGTGATGGGGGTCACCTGGGAGGTCACATCCATCATTTATAAATCAGCACAAATGTTGACAATTTCAACACTGGAATCTGAAAACATGGAACATGGTTTTGCTCAGGGAAAATGACATCAAAACAATAAATAATTTGTGGAGCTCTCCTGTCTAGGAAGCAGTTATGAATGGTGGATTTAGCACAACATGAAAAGTAAATGTTCGGTGCAACATATGAGCCATATTTCAGATATCTGTTTTAAGAAGGGTAACCATGTTTTTCTGTGATTCATCCATCATTCAATGGAATTAGTAGTACTAATGAGTCTTACATGTGTGCTGTTTTCAGGGGAAGGATGAAAGTAACTCTCTAAAAAGACTTTGCCCAAAATAAAAGAGAAGTTAAGCGAAAATGCACGGTTTTGCTCCTTATAATCCAAGGATCAAATGTGCAGACATCTAAAGACAGATGCAAGTGACCAAAAACAAGGGCAATTGTGCCCATTCAAGTTTTCCATGCGGTCAATGTAGAAAGCCACCAGTGTCATGAACCACTGTACGCGTCCCTTCTGGACTTTGTGGTCCCTGACCCATAGGGGACTGAACTGAGCAGTACTCCCAACATGGCCGCTGAACGCAGAACGCAGTTTGCCAGTCTCCGCATTGTACGCTCTACATTCAACAAAGCAAACACACCGCCGCGGCCCTGTGCGTCTCAACGCTTCCGCTTGCAGTAGTCAGACGTGTGCGGCTGGAGTTCGTACAGCGATTACTTCTGATTCCTGGTTCCCAGTCCCCTAAATCTCCTCTTCTTTCATTCTTCCCCTTTTTCCCCACCTTGCATTTCCTGGATTGCCAGTGCATTCGTATCTCTGAGTGCGCTCCTCGCCATTTCCTGGACTTTTTCCCGGACATCTGAACGCTTCCTGGAGTCGGGTCAAGAACCGCACGCTGGAACCCGAGGATCCACGCACAGGGTTATACAAAACCCGAACAGAGCGAAAGAAGACATCTTCGAAGATCACGAACAAACAATACAGACAGGTGAGAAGGGGAGAAACCTGTGACAGATTGAGACACCAACAAACTGATACAGTTACGAAAATGGAGGCTGCAGTTCAAGACCTCATGCGCGGCATGCAGGAGTTAACAACAGAAGTTCAAAATCTTAAAGCTGAAAATGCGGCATTGAAACAATTGGTCCTGTCTCGTGACTCCGCAACCAAGGAAAGTGTGTTGTTGGGCAGAGTGGTGGATAAATATGATGGCTCCTCAAAGACCCTTCACAGCTTCCTCGATTCAAGTTTAGTGCACTTCACCTTTAAGCCCTACTACTTCTCCACCCCCAGGGCAAAGGTGGGCTTTAGGTTTTCACATCTCTCCGGGAATGCATTAACTTGGGCAACTGCCTTAGGTAATTCGAGTGATGCCCTCCTGGATGACTCTGATGGTTTCGTGCAGGTGCTAAAGACCATGTTCGATCACCCAGAACAGGTTTACAGTGCCCAAGAATGCTTATTGGACTTCCAACAAGGATCCCTATGTGACACGCTTTAAACAACTTGCCAAGGAAGCAGACTGGTCCTCTGAGGCCTGTTTCACCCTCTTTCGAAGAGGTTTCAATGAAGAGATAAAAGACGAGCTAGCCAGGGTAGCTCGCCCAAGTTCCTTAAAGGCTCTCATGGATCTTTCCTTACAAATTGACTTTCGTATCCAGGAATGAAAAGCGGAAAAGAAGAAGACTAAAATACCCTACCAAAAGGCCTCTACAGAACCTTTCTCTAGACCTGAGCCTGCATCTTCCCCGACCACGGACCCAGAACCCATGCAACTAGGAGCCTTCCGCGGACCCATAACTCTGCAAGAAAGGATGCGACAGATTCACACTGGTCTGTGCATGTATTGTGCCTCTGATAAACACCTTGTGAGGGAGTGCCCTATTGCCCCTCCACTGCGTTTCGGAAATGCCAGCTCACAATCCTAGATGGAGCACAGCTTCGGGAGAGAGATGTTTGCTCCACATCTATTCCATCCTTGAACTCTCCTGGACAAAACAATCTTGTGATTCTGCAGGCCTTTCTATCGGCTTCCAAGAAATAATCTTATCCCATTCTGGCATTAGTGGATTGTGGGGCCATGGGGATATTCATAGATCATGATTGGGTCACTACCCATAACATTCCATATGAAACATGAGACATCATGCAACCTGTAGAAGCTATCGATGGAAGACCTCTCTCTCTTCAGGACCCATTACCCTTCAAACCAAAGAGATCCTGCTTTCTATAAACCACCATCAAGAAAAGATCAAATTCGACATCATAATATCTGCCCATTACGCAATGGTACTGGGTATGCCTTGGTTACAGAAGCACAACCCCTACATCAACTCGGCAGCAGGATCCTTGTTTCTTGGTTCAGAACATTGTATGTCCCACTGTTTATCCCTAGATTCCTCGGCAAGATCCTCTGAAGACACGCAAACTAACCAGCAAGGTCCATTCACTGTCTCGAATATCATCCAGGTTCCCAGGGCCTATCAGGATTATATTGATGTGTTTTCGACAGCCATAGTTCAAGCCCTACCCCCTCACAGACCTGAAGACTGTGCTATTGATACTGAACCCTCAGCAGTGATTCCTTTTGGAAGGATGTTCATTCTATCAGAACCCGAGAAAAGAGAGCTCCAAGAATACCTGGATCCCATCTTGGAAAATGGTACTATACGACCATCCAAATCCCCGGCGGGAGCTTCCTAGTTTTTTGTCCCCAAGAAAGATACCAAAAAGCTTAGGCCTTGCCTAGATTATCGTGGTCTTAATCAATGCACCCTCAAGGACCACCTCCCATTGCCCCTAATCTTGGATATCCTGGAAATGGTAAGAGGAGCTGTAGTGTTCACAAAATTAGATCTCAGAGGTGCCTACCATCTGATCCGTATAAAGGAAGGTGACGAATGGAAAACAGCCTTTAGAACACCCTTTGGTCATTTTGAATACTTGGTTATGCCCTTCAGACTTGCTAATGCCCCAGCGGTCTTCCAACGTTTTATGGACCGGGTGTTCTCCGATATGCTGTTCCTCTTCGTCATAGTATACCTGGATGACATACTGATATACTCCAAGGACCATCTGAAGCATGAAGAACATGTTAAAGCAGTTTTACAACGTCTACGTGAACATAAGCTCCTAGCCAAACCCGAGAAATGCCTTTTCCATGTGTCTGCTGTTCGCTATCTCGGATTCGTCCTCAGCCCAGAGGGAATTGGAATGGACCACTCTAAAGTAGACTCCATTCTATCCTGGCCTGTTCCAACTACTGTGAAACAAATTCAAACCTTCCTGGGGCTTGCTAACTTCTACCGGAAATTCATACCTTCTTTTTCGGAGATTGTACATCTGATCATTACATTGTTGAAGAAGGATACACCCTTTCACTGGACAGCAGTCCAAGAGGAGGCGCTTGAATGGTTAAAGTCAGAGTTTACACAAGCCCCCATCCTGGCCCAACCTGACATTGATCGACTCTTCCTAGTGGAAACTGATGCCTCTAACTACGCCATCGGGGCAGTCCTGAAACAGGAATTTGATGACAAGCTAGAACACCCCATCACCTACCTTTCTCGCACCTTGACCCCTAGCGAAACCCACTATTCTGTTTTGGAAAAGGAACTACTCCTGGGAGCGAAACATCCTGTTCAGGTCCGAACGGATCATCGGAATCTTCAAGTCCTGCAATCCCTGGAATGTAGGAACAGTTGTCAAGCCCGTTGGGCCTTCTTCTTTGCCCAGTGCCAGTTTCAAATCCATCATGTTCCTGGAACACACAATATAATAGCTGACGCCTTATCCCGACGTCCTGAATACGAAATTATTGAAGACCGATCCTTCCCAAAGATATTTCCCCACACAATATTTGTTGCCCAAGCAATCAGTCTCCTAGAAGACATTCGGATTCAAACTCAGTCCTCTGAAATCTGGAAGGAGTTTAACGGAAAGAATCGATGGAACCTCAAGACGAAGGCCGGATATTTATTCAAGGTCAATTGCCTGGTCATCCCCAGTCAGAGACTACGACAAAAGATCACAAGCCTATGTCATGATACCCTTCATTCAGGACACCGTGGCATCACCAACACCCTCCGTTTAATACAAAGACAGTTTTGGTGGCCGTAGATGAAGGATGATGTCCAGCTTTACATCCAAACCTGTGCAGTCTGCACTCAAAACAAGCATGACAACAAGAAACCGGCAGGTCTCCAGCTCCAACCAGCGCTGACAACAAGACCTTGGGAATTCATCGCTACGGACTTTATTGTGGAACTACTACCTTCCAGGGGATACACAACTATCATGGTTACTATTGATTTATTCACTCACATGGCTCATTTTACACCCTTATATAAACTACCATTGTCCTCTGAACTTGCCGTAATCTTCCTGAAACACATATTCCGACTTCACGGACTACCTTCCAAGATCATATCTGACAGAGGACCCCAGTACATATCTCAGTTCTGGAAACAATTATGTTGCATACTAGTAATCCAACGTGCCCTATCCTCAGGTTATCATCCGCAAACCAATGGAGCTACTGAACACGTGAACCAAACTCTGGAACAATATCTTTGCTGTTTCGCCACCAAGGTCCAGGACGATTGGTCACTCTTGATACCTGTGGCTGAATTCTCCTACAACAACTCGGATCACTCGGCTGTCAAAACCAGTCCCTTCTTCTGTAGCCAAGGATTCCACCCTTCGGTTCTAGCATCCATTCTCCCACATCCTACCCCTGTTCCTACAGTTGACTCCTGGATTGAAATCCTCATCAATGTACACAAAAAAGCAAAAGAACACCTCGAAAAGTCCCAAACAAACACCAAGCACTATGCTGACCCCAAAAGAAGACCAGGGCCTTCATACACAATAGGTGATAAGGTATGGCTATCCTCGAAACTTCTGCCTCGACACTTACGACCAAATAATTGGCTCCCCGGTACTATGGTCCTTTCTCCATAAAGGAAATCATTAACCCAGTGGCCTTCAGACTCAGACTACCAGAATCTTGGAAGAGGATCCACCCAGTTTTTCACACTTTTCTGTTGAAACCATACGTCCAGTCCTCCCGAACTGCTCCAAGATCTACCCCTGTGATTGTCAATGATCAGTTAGAATACGAGGTTTCCAGAATATGTGACTCCAGGTACAGACGTGGACAGCTACAGTATCTAGTCGAATGGCAAGGGTACCCTCCCAGTGAACACACCTGGGAACCAGTCTCAAACATAAATGCCCCCAGACTGTTCCGAAGGTACCACCTTATAAACCCGGGCAAACCCGGAGGAGCTGGGTTTCGGAGGAGGCATGCTGTCATGGACCACTGTACGCATCCCTTCTGGACTTCGTGGTCTCTGAACCATAGGGGACTGAACTCAGCAGTACTCCCAACATGGCTGCTGAACGCGGAACACTGTTTGCCAGTCTCCGCGTTGTACGCTCTACGTTCTACAAAGCAGACATGCCCTCGCGGCCCTGCGCGTCTCAACGCTACTACTTGCAGTTGTCAGACGTGTGCGGCCGGAGTTCGTACAGGGATTACTTCTGATTCGTGGTTCCCGGTCCCCTGAATCTCCTCTTCTTTAATCCTTCCCCTTTTTCCCCACCTTGCATTTCCTGGATTGCCAGCGCATTCATATCTCTGAGTGCGCTCCTCGCCATTTCCTGGACTTTTTCCCGGAAATCTGAACGCTTCCTGGAGTCGGGTCAAGAACCGCACGCTGGAACCCGAGGATCCACGCACAGTGTTATACAAAACCCGAACAGTGCAAAAGAAGACATCTTCAAAGATCACGAACAAACAATACAGACAGGTGAGAAGGGGGGAAACCTGTGACAACCAGTGCTGTTGAGTCCCATGAATTGTGTAAAATGTATATTAAATGCAGTGCCTTTATGTTCTAGGTGAGATAGTAACTGAGATACAAGAACATTATGGTGCACATTAATAACAAAAGATAGACTTCCAAAAATGTTCCAGAAACCTATGGGTCTGAAGTAAATTTGTTTGGGACAGTGGTGATGAAAGCCTCCTAATTCCCTCTCCAAATACAGTTCTAATGGAGGAAACCAAAGGCGATATGATGGAATGGAGTAGAGCCAGTGCCAGTATAATTAACTTGGGACCCAGTTCACAATAGACGATGGAGTACGAATACAAGGTGCATTGTGCGCCTGCAGGCTGCTAGCACATCGTCTTGGTGAAATTTCCCTTTTTCATTAAGCACATTTAAAAACAGTAGGAGACGCAGGCAACATTCACATATGCATTGATTCCCAACCATCTCTCATTTCGAGAGCTGAGGTCAGGCGTCCCCCTGTGTGGGAGCGCAGTGCATATTAGCCGTGGCAGGGATTAAAAGACCATCCACTTTATGTATTCTATACAGTTCTACCTGGTTGCAAAGAATTTCTATCAGAAAACACTCCTGTATTCATCATCCCTTCTTGTGTACCGAGCTTATGAAAGTTGAGCTATGTATGGCATAGGGAATTCTGCCTGGGCGCATACTCCTGGCATGCACCCCTTTGAGAATCAGGGTACCACTCCAAAAAGCATCTACCACACACATGGCATGGCATGGCCTGGCTTAATATAAAGACTGCTTTCATTTTGTTAACCTGCTTTCATATTTAGCACATGCAAGTTAAAGACATGACTTGGCCAAAGGGCATAGAGGTGGGCTATACATCAAAGTTGGTAAACACAAAATGAAGCACTATAGAAGATCAGAGGCATGCATGAGGCAGACTATGTCAGGCAATCTGTATCTGTAAAGAACCTCTTACATTGGATTGCGTTGCGGAGTGCTTGGATGGATTTATGGAATGTGTGACGTCAGATAGAATGTTGTGAGAATGTTGATGTATGAGTGAAGGGATTGTGTGGGGAGGTTCCAGCCCAGGCAGCTGGAGAGATGTAAGCCTGGGTAATGGGAGCCAGTGGGTTCCTGTTAGCATCTTATTGCAACCTGATGTAACTACAATAAAGGAACTAGTCAAGCAACTTACCTGCTGGCTCAATGAGTGAGCTTTATATCCGATAAATTAATTTTCTATCTGTATGTAGTGTTTTGTGTTATTTTGGTAGAGTGCCTGGAAACCGGTTTGTACAGGTGATAGGTTTGTGCTCAATAAATACATTCTACTATTACTCCTATTTGGGATAGTTTGGGTAAAAGCGGTTCTAGGGTAGTAATGACCATCTGTTAAACAGCATCATTACATTTTGCTCAGGAAGTACAATGAGATATTATATTTCATACATAGTGTAACCCGACATAAGAGTTTGGATTTTTCTTTAGAAGATACTTGAGGTTTATATCTTCCTCACAATTTGCCATTCTTTAAAAGTAGTTCTGGATATAAAAAATTATTGTATAGTGAGATTAAAGGCAAGGTCACTTTCCAATTGTATAGCATACAGGCAACATCAAGAGCAAGGTCTAAGAGAGCAATAATCAAATAACTCTTTCTCAAGGCTCTTCATTGTCACTCACTGGTTCATCCACTGCCTGATCTGTTCCAATGGCCCTGTCTGCTTCCATGGCCCCGCCTCCACAGCTGGAATTTCAGAACTAACAGCAATGTTTTCCTATGTCAGAATCAACAGTGGGTGCATAACAATGATATTCCATTATAAAAAAACAACTTCTATAGAACTATCGCCCTTGAAACATATATTCTGATATTGGACATGTTGGCATTATTTGTAAGCCGGCTCAAGTCAAATGAGAGATGAGTTTAAAGAAAATTGACTCAACTACCAAATAAGCAATAATCCCCAGCCAGGTTGGCATGACCAGGTCAGGTAATGCCCCGGGGCCCATAGTTACAGGCCCAAGAGTAGCAAGGGCCTTAACGAATGTTAAATATTGTTGGCTCTCCTAGAAAGAAACTTAACTTTCTTACTGCAAGTCACTTCAGTTTCAAAATCAAGAGATTTGCAGTCAAGTTGAGAGGCTGAATTGGAATTCTTTGGAACTCTTTTAGGTACCTAGAGACTACTGGCAGTTTGTGAACATTTGGTTTCAAAGTCCTTTCTAAAATGGTAGTGTGATGGGTTTGGCCTTTCACGTCAATGAGTTTCAGATCTGGAGTCAATACACATCCCTATCCATCTCCTTCTCTTTATTCCAAGTAGCAATAAGCTACACAGAGAGTGCAACCACTAGCTCTGAATGATTTCTGGCCTGAATGTACTTTTGTGTGTTCTTCCATTTCGAACAATATTACTTCAATCTGTTGGACTACAGGACTTGCCTTCAAACATGGATGAACCTCGGAACCTAAACTCTGAACAACCTGAAGTTGTAGGGGATTTTGAATTTTGATGACCATACCAACTTTTTGAGAATCATGTGTTTTGTGTTTGGCCTAATTTCATGCCAGTTGCAGGAGGATTAAACCTGCATGCAGACAGTGATTTGAAAAGTTCAGAGATGTTGCTGTCAGCAGATGTTCAAAGGATAAAACCCCTTCTTGCTCTCCTAGTCAATTACTTTCAGCTGGTGCAGCGTTTGATTGCAGATTACAAAATAAAGCAATTGTTTGTTTTCAGTTGTAAAAAAAGACTCCATAAAATGAATATCCCTTAATGCTTTAACATTGGATTATTTTGGTTTCCAAAGCAGAAATTTCAAGGCAGTAATTCGATGGGAAGCTGAACAGAGCCTTGATTGCTCCAGTTTTTCACCATATAGCTTCCCCCAGTTGCCTCAAAGCTATTTAGACAAATAATTATATTTAAGCACTGGCAAAGCTAGTAAGTCTGGCTTTCTCAATGATATGGGTACTTTTTGCAAAGACAGAACAGTACAAAAAGTGTCCAAACTTGAAAAGAGAGGCGTGTTGACTTTGTCGATACTTGTTTTCCCCATGCTACTGACAAATTACCTAGTAGATCAAATTACTTCAAAATCTGGCCAGAGGGAACGTTCCCATTGCAATCCTAGGAAAGTAACTTTTATTTTTAGCTAATGAGAAATAAAAGCCGTCTGTTAAAGCAGCAGAACTGCTAAATATATTTGTTCAAATGTAAACATCAGCTGTACCTAAACCAATGACTCTTACAACTTGTCTATCATCGTATTAAATTTCCAAGGGAACCTTGCATTTTATTTTCATACATTTTTTTCCAAATAATATGGTGTTAATCCCCCATTCCAAGGGCAGGCAGTCAAAGTTATTGCCCCGAGCGAAGCGAGGGCAGATAATGCGGGCACTGGGCTATTACCCCCTGTAACATTTTCCTTCGTACAACTCGACACGTGTGGCTTCCCGTTGTTCGAAGGAAAATACTTTTCCAAGATGGCCACCATGGAAAGGGAAGGAGCCCTGCTTCCCTTTCCATGGCAACCTGTAGGAACGTAGCAACAGAGAGGAAGAGCAGCGGTGTCAGGGAGTGACGCCTCCGCAGAAATATGTTAAGTGGGCGGACGGGTTGGGAGAAAAAAAGAAAGGGGGATTGAGGGCAGGGGAAGATGAAAGCGGGGGAGCCGGCTGTCAGGTCGGATGGAATGCTGGCTTCACCAGCGTTCAAGCCCACGTTCCTAGCCACCTGATTGGCTGGCTCCCCCCACCGGGGTACTCATCTCAGGAATGTGGTTTAAACTATCCAAGAACAATTCTTCTGACCCAGACTCCCCTTCCTCCTCACCTGTCCATGATTCCTTGGATGAGTCTTCTGAAGAGATCTCCCTCCGGCTTCTCCAGGCGTGCTCCGGCTTTTTTGGACGAGTCTTAGGAAGAGCCCCGCCAGAGGCCACCCTGCCTAATAGCAGCCGGCCCGGCAGTGGGGACCTCCAGAGGGACCGCCCCACAACCAGGGAAAAGCAAGGCTGAAAAACCCTGGGACGGTGTTAAACTGCGGTTTCTTGAATGCAGTAGACTTCGTGGGACGAAAAGGCCTATCCAGTCTTTCCAGAAGGTGCTGAAGAGGATACTTCTTAGGCAGCGACCCTGCCGCAGGAAGGTATAAACTCCAATACCCAGAATAAACTGGTGGGAGAACAAGACGCAAATGCGGGCTAACAGATGCGTAGTAGAAACACAAGGTAAGCGTAAGGGGGAAAGACTCGGAGCGGAAGAACGCTCCGAAGGAAAGCGGACTGCAGGGGAGGGGCAGAATGGCGGCCGATAGATCAGAACGAACCGCTAGGAGAAAGGGAAGAAGGGGGCACAGAAAAGGCAAAGCAAGGGAGGCGGGAAGGCAACGGGAAAACTAGGGGACACAGAACCATCAGAACAGTGGACGGAGAACAAGCATGTATACCCAAAGAAGGAGGGTTGCAACCCATCGTCGCTTAGGCGTGACGCGTATATGTACGTGATGCGCCGTAAACAACTAGAGCGCCGCTCAGTTGCCCTTCTCCAATTTCCACCATAGTTTCCAGGGACGGCGGATCGTGACAACTAATCAAATGGAAGCCTTATTCTAAAGAAATAACAGGAACACCTTCCGTTGTTAAGCTTGCGTTTTTTTTAAATTATTATATTATGCCTGAATACTGAACATGTGTGTGATGATGTGAATGACATAATTTGCATGTGCTTAAATTCTTGCATTGATGAAAGGTATTCATATAAATAAATACATTATGCTAAAAAACAAACGGGCAGACGCCACAATGTAAAGATTGCGCTCCTTTTAACAAGTTGCATTTCCCTCAGAGTTAATAATATATGGTCTGATTTACAGGTGTTTTTCAGTGGGATTGCGCCATTGTAAAATGCTTTTGTAAATAAAAACCTCAGTGTCTGAATACTGAGCATGCAGGTGGTTTTGTGAATTACCTATTGTGTGTGTGTGTTTTCACTTAAATGCTGTAATATGATGGCATTAATAAAAGAAATTCAGGGTGCTATTAGCAACATTACCAGAATATGGTATACTATTGTGATACTGATTTTGGACACAGCACTTACAATGTCTTACTTCGACCACTGTGTACATTTCTGGGGCCTAAATCTTGAGAAGGATGAAAGCAGACTGTATTGGTGATAGCCCAAAGACGGATTGCACAAATAACATAAAGCACAGATCTTACGAAGTTAGATATGCATGACTGGGCACACATACATTGGATGAAACGATGTTATTAACATTCAGATTCATAAACTAAATGAGCATGTCACTGAGTCAACCAACTTTAAGTAGATCACATTTTTAACATGAAACTTTGGAAATTTGAAGTGTCAAATCTATTGAATACTGATTAAAGTTGAAGAGTGGGGAAGATTATCTTTTGCATCGTCTAGTTTTCACTAGTGCTAGTCCACAGTTGACATTTTGTTTGAATGTCTGGATCAGATTCATGTACTACACAACAGAAGCTACTGAATATTAGGACAAGGGAACTAGTTAATTTTAGCTTAGTTTAGCAGAGCTGAAAAAGTAAGGAATATCCACTGTCCACAAGCTACAAACCAGTAGAACGAATCATTAAAAAAATGTGATACCATTTTTTCAGAAAATCATCGGGGAATTCAGCAAACAAAGCTGTAGCTGTAGACAGTTCCAGAACAGAAAGGCGTCTATCACCTCTGTTAGAGCAGCCTGCTTGTGGGATATGCAGCATGTCGATTGCTGGGCGAGCTGTCAAATATGATTTAATTTTCGAACACAGGTACCTAGCTGCTAAACCATAAATGAATTTAAAAATCAAACACAAGGTTTTAGAAATAATCCACTGGGAGATAGGGAGCCTGTGTATAGAGCGCCTGGCAGGAGAAACAGATGAGAACTCAGGTAATTTGCATACAAACCTGATTGCTGCCTTTTAAAAGGTTTAGAGGCGGCTTTGCGGGTAACTCGGCAATCTAGCGTACAGAGCATTGGCATAATAGAGCCGAGAGTTCACCAAAGCATGGGTAGCATGCAGTAAGAATCAGTACGCCTAAGTATCCGTAAGCATTAAAAGGAAGACCTGGTAAGTAAATTAGTTCAATTTCTGCTTCACAGATAACCCCTAGATTTTGTATTTTATTGACAAAGCTAGTGGGCAGGTCGAACAAAGCCGGCGGTAGGGGGCATTTCCTGGGATCTTTCAAGAGGTGCAGGAGCCCAGCAGCACCGTCTCTGTCTAGTAGGGTTCAATTGAAATGTGTTGTTGCCAGCCATAAAATTCATCTTGGAAAGACAAGATTGTAAATGTGAAAAATTCTCCTGAGGGCCAGAGACCCTAAGGAATAATTGCTAATTGATCTACTTCAAAGTCCCCCTGGTGTTCCAACAGACTCATGATGATTTATCCCCCATTAGTTCTAGGGCCACAGTTATGAAGTTATAGAAACAGAAGATGAGTTTATAAAATATGATTTAATACTTGAAAGTGGATGGCACACACATTCTAGTCAAACTCTCGGGCTATCGAGCTCTCACTTCTAACACCGTGAGAGATGGTCCTCTCTTCAATAAAATGGTGGATGTATCAAAATTCCATTAGGATCAACCCGAACAAAACAGCAGTGATGACTTTCAATACTGCTGCTGATCCTTGCTGTTCCATTTCCTGGCATGACGGATCAAAAAGCGCTCAGAACTCACCCCATCCCAACAGGTACATACATGCCAACGTTATGCATTCCATTCGGGAGACAATAGTATAGTCCCGGTTTTAACTTTGAATTTTGGGACTTGTAGTCCCCATTATAAACCCAGGACTACAAGTTCCAAAATGCAAAGAGCAAACCAGCAAGAGACTTGTGATTTCTGAATGGAATGGGACATGATGGTAAGTAGCAACTATTTCTATGCTCACCGCCTTCAAGAATAGATAACCAGTGTTGGCTGCTTCAGCCTTGACATCAGGCCAGACAGCCCTACCAGACTCTTCCACGATCCCAGCTAATTCCTCACTGCAACACAGCTTTCGGCCCTTCTCTCCTTGGGTCTGGGCTTACTAAGTTTGTGACACCGATGCCCAGCTTCTATAAAATTGCGGCTCCGCTTGCAGTCTATTCACTACGTATAGCCAGCTTCTATGATCACTTAGTCTACTTGGATTGCTGCGTCTGTACAGTTATTTGAACTTCACACATGCACTCTTTTCTTCATATATGAAAGTTTACTCGATACTTTACTTTGTCATCAGTTTCTATAAGGTCCAGACTTTCTCTTCTTCAGCCAGTCTTCTCACTGCGTCACTCTCATCTCTTGTGACGTCACCAGTTTCTCTTACATTTGTTTTCATATTCCTTCGGGGAGCTTATCCCTCATATTGTCATCTCTTTGGAAATACATTTAGATAGGGTTTTCTTAGTGGATACCTTTTCTCGAATATTAGTCGTGGAATGGTCGCAACTGCTGGCGTGAAGCATGGCTCAATTTCAGGCTTCCAAAATACAGATGGTCGGGGGGTGGGACTTCCTGTAGAGGCAATTAGCTGCTGCTCTACAGTTACATTTTCTCAGTGTTAGCGCTCACATTTTGGAATGGTCTTCCCGTATCCTGAACCAAGGCAGGTAATCTTTAGTGAAAAACAAGACTCTTGTTTATTTCTGTGTTCTAATTTTTTGACACTGCCAAGATACTTTAGTGGTGAACTCAGTGCTTCCTAAAACCCCACATATAGCATCACACCACATGACATAATATACCATTATTCCCTATGGTACGAATCTACTTGCACCAACATGCAGCTGTTCGGAACATCTGTTTTAGCCGTGAGCAGCACCGATTAAATATTAGGTTTAATCATCTCCATTCCTGTAATGATATCAAATGTAATGCCAGGCGCCCACCTTCATTTAGCTCTGAGTTGCAGATGCCTATTCATTGTAAATAGTGGCCATGTGTTGCCATCTCTGAACTCCCAGGGGATTTTGTTTCTGGGTAACTTCTGTTGTCATTTTACAATCTGCTAACATTACAGCTGGGCTTCTTGAAAATCATGCTTCAACAAGCAATGATATCCACTTGCAAATGACATTCTCATGTCAAACAACCTCTGTATTGATTGTTTGCCTTTGCATGAGGCCGAAGAAGTGTATTGTAAGCAAGTTAATTAGGAAATATACGAATAAGCATTAAGCAGAAGAAACAGCAAATTCATGCCTCTACGTTCTCAAAAGGAGCCTTGACATAATGCCACATCTCTATTATACAAATGCTTCCATTCATGATTGGCTTACTGCCCCACTTGGCACATTCACTTACGTGGGGTGCCCCTATACTTGTTGATTGGTTGCATGCAGTGCTGCAGTTGAAGGCAGCGTGGAGTCTTAAAATTACATGGGGTGTTTAACACTGCTATAGTCACCTGGGACAGGGATTTTATTAGAACAACCACGTTGATGCAATTTACTGTGCAAGCTTTCCTATACTTTGATCCACAATATTTCTCACAGCAGCACCATTCTGCGCACCTGACAAGCAGGTGGGCTCCAAGCAATTGAATTCTTCCATGGTGATGGTTGGGAAATGCACTTGGGTCAACTGTGGTTCAGTGATCGATGGCCTATTTAGTAAAAGAGTGCTTTCTGCATAAATGCCCTGTTTGTGGGTGTGCCTTCACAAGTGGGTGTTCCCCCAATTTGCATGCTGACGTTCTAATGAGGGAAACGTTTTACCCATGGTCATGAATCGAATTAATACGTATGAAAAATCAGACCCGGTATGTGTGCTTCACGCAGAAGCTGGTGTGCAAACTCTGTGACCACTTGAGTGCTTGTTTGATCAGGGGGGCTAAGGATGGTCATATGATTTTATGGGAACCCCCAGTAGGAGGTTCATTTACAGAACTGATCCCTACATCTAACCTCGGCTCCTTCAAAGGCATACATCTCAGCTTACATGCTTTTGGCCACGGTGACCCACCACAGAGTCATTTCATTCGCACAACAAACTACTTTGACGCCCATAGACTTGAATGGTCTCTAACCCGGCAAAAAGAAAATCCTCTGTTTTCACTCGCCCTTGTTACTTAAATGGTGGCGAGGTATGCAAAGGAGCACTCCACTCTGAGAACGTCAATGCCACCGGAGAACAGATTGTCAGGGAAATTCATGGAAATTCGCACAAAAACGTCACGCGGCTGGCGCACAGCGTGCCCGTGCGAATGTCTGCGCCAGCCGCGTGCGATAAAATCAATTTCCGCGCACAGGGTATTCATGGATTCTCGCCTCCAAAAGCAGACGTGGCGCAGAGTGGCGCAGCGACCCTGCAGCAGTGCCAGTTACGCCCCCAAGAACGCCCTCGCGCAAGGAAAAGCCATCAAGATCGCAAAACCATCGCAAAGGGCTGCGCCAACCCTGGACCAGTTTCCCGGACTGGCAAACAGCAAACGCAAAGCGGGGAACGTGTATTACGGGTTTTCGGGAACACGCGTGCGCAAGAAGTTTCACATGCGATCGGGCCTGGGGGAGCGTGTGCGTGTATTTCAAGGCTGCGTGAGAAATTTTACACGCGATTGGGCTGGGTGCGGGTATTTCAGGGGTGCGCGGGAAGTTTTACACGCGATTGGGCTGGGTGCGTGTATTTCAGGGGTGCGCGAGAAGTCTCACACGCGATTGGGCCTGGGGGAGCGTGTGCGTGTAATTCAGGGGTGCGCGAGAAGTTTTACACGCAATTGGGCTGGGTGAATGTATTTCAGGGGTGCGCGGGAAGTTTCACACGTGAACGGGCCTGGGGAAGCGTGTGCGTGTATTTCAGGGGTGCGCAAGAAGTTTTACACGCGTATGGCCTGGGTGCGTGTATTTCAGGGGTGCGCGAGAAGTTTCACACGCAAATGGCCTGGCTGCGTGTATTCCAGGGGTGCGCGAGAAGTTTTACACACGATTGGGCTGGGTGCGTGTATTTCAGGGGTGCGCAAGAAGTTTCACACGCGATTGGGCCTGGGGGAGCATGTGCGTGTATTTCAGGGGTGCGCGAGAAGTATTACACGCGTATGGCCTCGGTGCGTGTATTTGAGGGGTGCGCGAGAAGTTCCACACGCGATTGGGCTGTGCGCGTGTATTTCAGGGGTGCGCGTGAAGTTCCACACGCGATTTCAGCAGTGTACGTGTATTTCAGGGGTGCGCGAGAAGTTCCACACACGATTTCAGCATGGTACGTGTATTTCAGGGGTGCGCGAGAAGTTTCACACGCGATTTCAGCAGGGTACGTGTATTCCAGGGGTGCCGGGGAGTCCTACATGTGATTTGGCATTATGGGTCCTCCCAGGTGTTCCCTGTACACCCTCCACGGCCCCTGCAGGCAGCCCACACCACAGGGGACTACCCTGCATCCCTGGTCATGTCCCGCAGGCAGCCCACCCAACATGTCTCCTTGCACTACTGATCACCAACTCATGTCCCCTTGCACCCCCAACCCCAGCATTGCGGGGCACCTGCCAGCAGGCCCCCACTCATGTCCCACTCATGTCCCCCTGCACCCCCACCCCCCAGCATTGCGGGGCACCTGCCAGCAGGCCCCCACTCATGTCCCACTCATGTCCCCCTGCACCCCCACCCCCCAGCATTGCGGGGCACCTGCCAGCAGGCCCCCACTCATGTCCCACTCATGTCCCCTTGCACCCCCAACCCCAGCATTGCGGGGCACCTGCCAGCAGGCCCCCACTCATGTCCCACTCATGTCCCCCTGCACCCCCACCCCCCAGCATTGCGGGGCACCTGCCAGCAGGCCCCCACTCATGTCCCACTCATGTCCCCCTGCACCTCGAGCCCTCAGCATTGCGGGGCACCTGCCAGCAGGCCCCCACACATGTCCCCCAGCCAACATGTCATCACAATCTAGATCCCTGGCCCTTATGGTCAGCCTCCAAATGCCAAACACCCACCCGAGTATTGCATCCACCCACTTAGAAATGGCAATGACATGATAGAACCCCAATTGCAAGTTTGGAAATGAACACATGTCCCTCACATACACCCAATGGGTGTCAGTGAATCTCAAAACCCATATCATGATATGCATGATACCAATGAGATGATACTACACATTGAAGTTTGATGAAAGAAATGTATTAAAAACAGCAAAAATGGAATTAAAAATAAACAAATGACAATGGGAATCAAAAACCAAAAGCAGCATGTCCGTAAAATAATGAAAAACGACAAATCATAATCCAAAGGAAAGGTGTCCAAAGTCACAGTTCAAGAAAGTAAATCCAAGGTAAAAACAAAACCGAAAACCATTGCTCCATGGGTAAATCCAAAAAAAAACTAAAATCCAACAGTCAACTATATACCGATAAACAATCCAGGGTCCATGATCCCAACTGAAGAAATGAAACCTATATAAAAATACTACCTAATAAAAAAACTATATACAAAAATGTGGTCCATTGTCCAAAAGGTCCAAAATAAATAAAAAAGCAAAGGAAACCTAACACTAACCACAAAACTATTTACAAGGGCAGCGGGCTAGTCCGACGGCTCACTGGTTGTTGACATGGGCCAGGCCATCAGCGAACTCCTGTTCAATGGCTTGGAGGCGGGCATGTTCCCTGGCCCCGAGGTCTCGCAGGGATAATGCAGTGTCCAGCTCCAACTCCCTGCGAAGACCCTCGAGGCACTCAGCCCGCCTCATCGCCCTCCGCATGGAGTCCCCCGTCCTGACCATTGTGAGCCGCTCCTCCTCTGCCCGCTGCCGCTCCGCACCTATCTGCTGGCCCACCCGCTCCCACACGGAAGCCACTCCCATTCCAGGGTTCTCCTGCCCTCCGGCCGATGCCTGCACCCCTGATGTTGATGACCCCGAGCCATGATGCCTCCCACGTCGAGCCTGCCGCTGCCTCTGACGCAACTGCCTGTGCCAGCACAACGGCATCCAGGCTGATGGAATCCACCGACGCCGTCGTGCACGTGCCCTGCCCGATGATGCCGTCACATCCTCCATCTGCTGGGGTCCAGTTGCCGGTGTGTCCACCCCTGCTGGACCTCCGACTCCCGACTGTGGTGGCTGCATTGGTCGGGGCAGGTCCACAGGGGGCCCTGGTGGCATCTGGGCCGGAAGACGGCATGGAGTACGACTGGCGCATAGCCTCCATAGAGGAGGAGAGGGTCGCCAGACTGCCCGACACATGTACGAGACCCCCGACCATGACCACTCTCAACTGGCCCACGTTGGCACGGTGCTCTTCGTGATGACGTGCGTGCTCCCCCCGGAAAGCACGCACCTCATCATGAATGACAGCCGTGCGCAACGCGACACCAATCAGGACCTTCTCCATACAGCCAGGGGTCCCCTCGTCTGCAGGTGGAGGGGAGTCAGATGACATGGACATCCCTCCTACCTGCGGACGGGCCTGGGATGGGGCATCCCTGCTGGTGCATGGTGGTGCAGTCACAGTGTCAGGGACAGTGACATGCACAGGCATCTCCACGGCGACCTGTGCTGCCTCCTGCCCCTCCCCCTGGACTGCACCTCTTGCACCAGCAGGGATGCCCCCACCAGGCCCCATGTGCGGCTCAGTAGCGGCCTCCTCCTCCTTTGTGGAAACCACCAACCTGGATGGCTCCACACCGTCTTCCGCCGTTGCAAGCCCCTGTGGGGGCTCACCCACCCCTTCCGCTGCAGCCGTGGAGGCATCCCCGCCGCTTAGCTCCACAGCGCCGTCTCCGCCCTCTTCTTCACTTTGCGCTGTGTAGAGGGAGACATAGAACACAAGCATCAGGGTACTGTACAATGGTCCCCTAGACAGGAAGCAATAGCAGATGAGTGGCACTGTCAAAGATCACTTCCATCATGTCCCTCCACAACACATGGGTCAGTGCAGGCAAAACACATGCAGTAACAGGCATGGCACATGCTATGGACATAAGCAAACATGTCCCAGGGACTCTTGAAGCATACAATGTTGTTTTTGGACTCACATGCATCATGGGTCATGCCTATCACATGCACACACTTCAACGTACTTTCATCCATCTGGACTCGTACACCCCAGACACAGTGGATGCAAGGATAACTAGGCTGCATCAGTGATTCTGAACATTGTCACAGACATGTGTCATGCAGCCATGGCATTCACAAGTCACAGACACGCAGGTCAGAAACACAGACACGGACACCATACATGTACATGGCATCAGCACCCATCCCCAACCCCCACCCATGTCCAGAAACAGAGACTGGTATGCTCTCATGTGTCCATTCCGCATAGGGCTCCCCATGTTGCATTTAAACACATACACCAACCGTGTGCTTCACACATTACTGGTCTCACATGCATGACCATGATGTCCCTGCACACACACACGTGTACATGGCCTATGTCACACATACAGGCAAGTATCAGACAACCAGCACACTGCAACATGCCCTGTCTCACACAGCAATGCTTGGCCACTTACCGCTCGACTCCAGACGGGTCTGCCTCTCAAGGATCTGGGCATGGAGCGCTGGGCGTACGCGTTCCAGGACCCTCAGCTGGATGGTACTCATGCTGCCCCGGCCCCCCTCCACGAGGTGCCGGGCCTTTATGAGGGTCCTGGACCTCAAGTCCTCCCCGCGCTTCTTGACTTGCTTGATGTTGCGGGTTGCCACCCCCTCCGCGTTGATGGCAACCACAAAGTCGTCCCAGATCCTGTCCCGTCCTTCCTTGTCGGCGCGTGGTGATCCGAAGAGGGCATCATAATGCCCCAGGACAAGCTCCACCAGGACACCAACTTCCTTCGGACTGAAGCTGGTGGCCCAATGCCCCTCTGGCTGGGGGTCGCCAGTGGTCTCGGATGGTGTTTGCCCCGACATGGCGACCCCCGAGGCAGGCGTGGGTGGGCAACTGGGTCCTGGGGCTGGGCTGTGGAGCGATGGTATCCCAGTCGGGAGTTTTCTGTTCCAGCAGGGGTGGACACAGCAACTGGACCCCTGCAGATGGCTGATGTGCAGGCACCAAATGGCAGGGCACGGTGGCAGCGGGCAGGCAGGCAGCAGCAGAATGCTCGTGGGAGGCTGCTCAGGGCTCTGGGGGGGCAGTAATTCGGCCTTTTGGGCAGGAGCATGGTCTTCCGTGTGCTTACGCGTGGCCAGCTTGATACGGAGTGATTTGGCAAGTGAAAATTCTGCAAGTCAGTGTGTAATTCGAGGAAAGGCCCTTAGTGCGTAAGCGCGTCAGCACGCATACGCAATTCCATTGGACCAAAGGCCCTTAGCGCGTATGCGCGTCTGTGACATATCGCGCACGGGCGTTGCTTTTTGTGGGGTGCGGTGCGTGTGTTTTGCAGGAGTTGGGGTTCACACGCTATTACTTCACAGCGGGTGGGTGTTGGCTACGCGTTCTTCTACACGCAAGGCAGACAGTGAGTGGTACCCCGCTCCCCCAGGCCCGATCGCGTGTAAAACCACCCGCGAGCCCCTGAAATACACATTCCCCGCTCCCCCAGGCCCGATCGCGTGTAATACCACCCGCAAGCCCCTGAAATACACGCACACGCTCCCCCAGGCCCGCTCGCGTGTGGAACTTCTCGCGCACCTCTGAAATACACGCACACGCTCCCCCAGGCCCGATCGCGTGTGGAACTTCTCGCGCACCTCTGAAATACACGCGCCCAGGCCAATCGCGTGTGGAACTTCTCGCTCACCTCTGAAATACACGCACACGCTCCCCCAGGCCCGATCGCGTGTGGAACTTCTCGCGCACCCCTGAAATACACGCGCACAGGCCGATCGCGTGTGAAACTTCTCGCGTACCTCTGAAATACACGCGCCCAGGCCAATCACGTGTGGAACTTCTCGCGCACCTCTGAAATACACCCACATGCTTCCACAGGCCCGATCGCGTGTGGAACTTCTTGCGCATCTCTGAAATATACCCGCCCAGGCCAATCACGTGTGGAACTTCTCGCGCACCTCTGAAATACATGCACACGCTCCCCCAGGCCCGATCGCGTGTGGAACTTCTCGCGCATCCCTGAAATAAACACGCACAGGCCAATCGCATGTGAAACTTCTCGCGCACCTCTGAAATACACGCGCCCAGGCCAATCGCGGGTGGAACTTCTCGCGCACCTCTGAAATACACGCACACGCTCCCCCAGGCCCGATCGCGTGTGGAACTTCTCGCGCACCCCTGAAATACACGCACACAGGCCAATCGCGTGTGAAACTCCTCGCGCACCTCTGAAATACACGCGCCCAGGCCAATCGCGTGTGAAACTTCTCGCGCACCTCTGAAATACACGTGCCCAGGCCTATCGCGTGTGAAACTTCTCGCGTACCTCTGAAATACACGCACACGCTCCCCCAGGCCCCATCGCGTGTGGAACTTCTTGCGCACCCCTGAAATACACGCGCACAGGCCAATCGCGTGTGAAACTTTGCACGCACCCCTGAAATACACGCACACGCTCCCCCAGGTCCGATCGCGTGTGGAACTTCTCACGCACCTCTGAAATACATGCACACGCTACCCCAGGCCCGATCGCGTGTGGAACTTCTCGCGCGTGTAGAACTTTGGCGCACATTTTTGGCCTGCGCAGGGACGCTACCGCCTGCTTTCGTGTGGCGGACATGTATGGGCCTGTGCGCGTCTTTGGCAGTGCGCTGTTTTTCCCTATTCCATTCCATGAATACGTGTTGTAGGCGAGCGTGTGGGCGTTCCGCGCACTTGCCTCCTGTACTTCCCCCTTGATGCCCACATTTTCACGAGTTGTTCCCCATTCTGCATGTAACGCCCCGTGTTACGCCTACTTTTATTATGTGCGCTGCGCTATGTGCGAATTCGCTGTGGCCTTATCGCACAGTGTTCGATGACCTGTGCGCCAGCGTGCGCCGCGCACTTTTTCAGCGCACATCCAATATTTTTCTCGCGCACGGACTTCCATGAATCGATGTGCGCTGGTTTCCCTGCGATTTTCGCACTTGCACTGCGATTTTCGCTCTTTCACAGCGAATCGCACGTTTTCGCACGCTTGCGCCGAAATTTTCGGCGCACAATAATTCCATGAATCGGCCTGTGAATGTGCTGCGTCACTGTAGAGAGCTGCATGCCTCCTCAGGAGTGAGTTTCTGTTTAGGCAATTGGGCGCAAAGTTGCAGGCTGCACTTAGCACAGCCTACATGCACTGTTCCAAGTGCATCCTGGGCCTTTGTTAATCCCAACCCTGTGAGTCATTTGTCCAAAAATCAATGAGCCTCCGAGATTTGCAGAGGTCAACCAGTGCAGCTTTTTAGTAAAAAAAGATTTTAAATAAAATGACTACCAATCTATCAACGAGGTCAGACAGGGGGATAAAATTGGCTAAGGCACCAATGAAAAAGTGGCCCGCAGTCACAAATGCATTCCTATTGCGATAGACAGTTGACTAGTACTCAACCATTTTTTTTGTTGGTGAAATCTGTTGCAAATTGTACATTTTTAAGATTTTATTTTCGATCTCATTGGTCAAAAGTACTAGCTGCACAGGGAAGCAACTCAGCAAATTGTCACAGCTTGGTGAAACGGATTGAACCACTTTCACCAGAAAAACCTTTGTGCCTGCAATTCGGTCTTTGCCCTATAGGTCAGCCCGAGCTGCTCTATCGACTACTGTGTGATATTTTGTGTGGCAGCCTTTAGTCCTCAGTAGCTCTATCAGGGTACAGTAAACCAGCAGACGGGACTCTGGGTAGACTCTAGTTCTGATTAGCCATGCATTTTGTAAGTTTAAAGGAAGAGCCACATGTTGATTTGGCAAGTGACACAATATGTTGTTGTATTAAAGGTACAAAGGGAAATCCTACAGATCCACTGTGAAGATTGTCAAAACTTCCGACCAGGTGGACGATTTCTGCAAAAGCATCTGCGCCAAGCTGGAGTGCTGCCCAAACCTGTTCAGTCCAAACATGGTCACGGAAACCTGTTCGGAGAACTGCTCAGTTCACACCAAAACAAAATACAGTGAGTAGAAAAGGTTCATTTTTCTCCAACAAATACTTAAACACTCTGTTCACGAGAAGGCAATGCTCGATTATCATCTTACAGACAATGTTCCCTTTAAAAAGGTAACCACTGTTTCAAATGTATGTGCTATACGCTGTTTATAATTTTATCATTATTAACCATTTTCTTTTAAATGTGTCATTTTGATGATGAAAGTGATGCATCCTAAATGTTTTTCAATTGACTCGGAAGGTGCAGTTTTATGAGATCATAATTTTATAAAATGTAAAGTCACTTATTCCTTGCCTGCCTTTTAGATGTATGCATTGTCATTGATCAAATGTCATAACATCAGTCTTGAATATGCTGAAAGAAAGCCAAAGCCAACGAGGTGGCTCCTTGTCTCCCGCTTTGTCATTGCTGTAACACGGATCATATTTGCTGACATGCCCTGAGATCATTATCTGCTGGAACTACACAGAAAGGGTGACTAGAAACAGTTCCACAATTC
Source organism: Ambystoma mexicanum (assembly GCF_040938575.1). Classification (NCBI taxonomy): domain Eukaryota; kingdom Metazoa; phylum Chordata; class Amphibia; order Caudata; family Ambystomatidae; genus Ambystoma; species Ambystoma mexicanum. Next base: position 1,108,221,765 of record NC_090936.1, on the reverse strand, counting down.
CCCAGGCTTTTCTCAGCAATACAAGTAAGAAGGAAGAAAGACAGAAAAGAACAAGAAAGACAGAGGAGAGGACAACATGAAATAAATCCGGTACTCCTCGGGGTACATGTCAGCCATGAGTCACTCCAATTCCCGGTCAAGAAATCTGCTCCAAATATCTTCGAACACACTGCATTTCTTCTGGTTTCGCAGGGAAACTCTCCTGATATTTGAAAGGTAGTACATCTCCTGAAGCCACATAGTTTTGGTTGGAAAGACAGTATATTTCCAATGCCACAGGATGATTTTTGGGGCTACAATAGAGGCCCTAAAGAGCTAGGTCACCGGACAAGTCCTCCAAACTGGAGTCTTCTCCCAAGATCAAAGTCATAAAGTCACATTCTTTGTCCACACCAATAACTGTGTTCATTCACTCCAGAAAGTCTTCACTTCATAACAGTCCCATAGCATCCAACGAACCCATTGTTTGGTTACAGCCCCAACAGGCATCAGATCCACACAGGCCTTTGTAGCATTCCATGCGGTGCATTCAAAAATCCATGTCAGGTGAGCATGAAGAGTGGAATGTAGAGCATGAATTGCAAGTAGAAAAATGCACCAAGGATACCGTTGGGACATTTGAAGAGAGCAGTGCGAAGGAGCCGGTGGGCTAAGATTGAACATGGCAATAAAGAAGAGTTATGAATCTTACCTGCCACAGCACTTATTTTAGTGGCGACAAAGTACCAGAGGGACAACCTGCCGAGTAGCCACCTCAAGCTGAACCCATCATTTACATCCAACTTTGGTGAACGCATTGATTTGGTAGATTGGTTCTGGTCTACCATGAGATTTAAAGACAGATAAGCAAAAGAAAAGGTCTATGTATCAAGCAAAGGTACATATCCACTTCTCAGTTAGTCACATCAAAAGAGACTTAAAATAAAACTAGGCCCCAATGCTGAGAAAGCAGTCTATGCCGTGGATGAGGACAAATCACAAGAACTAGTTACTCAACATGTGGTTTTCCGAGAGCAATTAGGCCATTTTAAGGGATTTACACACAAGATTTGATTGAAGATGGACGCTCTTCCAGTGGTACAAAAAGTGAGGGCAGTGCTGTTAGCCATCAGGGCTTCTATAAAAAAAATTACTTAATCAAATGGAAAAACAGGGTGTGAGAACGAACAGTATGGTCTGAGTGGGTTTCACCATTAGTTATGGTGCACAAAGCCTATGGAAAACTCAGACTATGCATAGATTTGAGATCTGTAAATCAATGTGTTATACCAGATAGGCATCCACTGCCTAACATAATGGAAATGTTGGGCACTATTAATAGAGCAAAAGTAATGAGCACTCTAGACTTGAAATCTGCGTACTACTAAATTGTTTTGCACCCATCCTCTTGGAATTTAACAGCCTTTCTTACTCCAGAAGGGTTAATCCTAAAGTAAGTGCATGCCCTTTGATTTGGTGTCTGCAGCAGCCGTGTTACAACGCATTATGTATCAGCTGTTTCACCATATGGAAGGGGTTTTGTGTTTTCAAGATGATGTTTTAGTTCATGGGAGAACATTAGAAGAACAAAATAACAGGTTAAAAAAGGTACTAGATACATTCAAAGAAGCAGGTTTGACATTGGGTAAGGACAAATGCAAATTTCATAAAGCAGCCATAAAATATTTAGGACATGAGATATCAGAGCATGGCATCAGGCCAAAGGAAGATCTAGTAAATACCATCATAAACTTTCCCAGACCCAACAACATGAAAAACATGTCTTTCTTGGGTATGGGCGAGTATTATGCCAAATTTGTCCCTGATCTAGCGAGTAAAACCTTTTTCATATGAGCAAACTTGATGAGAAAGGAGTAAGATTTCAATGGAATGATGAATGTGAATGTGAATTTGATGAGATAAAATGAACATTGAATGGAGCTCCTATTTTGAAAGGTTTTGACCCCAATAAGAAAAGCATTCTCACAACCGATGTGAGTAATCATGGTTTGGGTGCAGTACTTTCCCAAAGATATGAGGGGAAGGAGTATCCCCATTGCATTTGCATCAATAGTTTTGAGGGAATTGGAACATCATTATTCCACCATTGAAACACAGTTGCTAGCTGTAAATAGACAAATGTGATGAAGAAGACCATATTTAAAATATAAGTCCAGGAATTGTATCAGAAAAGAAGTGTGAGGAAGCCATGCTAGCAGATGAAGTACTTTGTGATGTCAAAGATTGCCTTGAAGGAGGTGTCAAACGTAGTGAGATCAAGAAAGGAATGATGCCTGATGCTGTGAGACATGTATTTTATGAGTTAGGTATAAACAAAGGTATGATTTTGAAGGGAGACAAAGTGTTTTTACCCTCAGGAGTGAGAAAACATATTTTAGATATAGCTCACGAGGGCCATCAAGGAATGACCAAGACCAAACATCAGGACTACTGGTGTCCCGGCATGGACTTGCAAGTGGAGAGGTTAATTAGAAATTAGAAATTGCCACATATGTGAAAATTCTGCAAAAGGGTGTGTGTCAAGAGTAGAACCCATGACAATTATGTCCATTCCATCCATACCCTGGGAGAGGGTGGTTTTAGACATAGTAGGACCTGTGAGGAGTCAATGGACTATAAGGTATTGCACTGTTTTAGTGGATATGTTATGCCTATGGGTAGAGATTTAGTGGGTGCATAATTTATGTTCTAAAGATATCATTACATTTTTGGAGGACATTATTAAGAGAGAAGGTGTCCTCTATGTGAATTCTCTCCAACCCTCTTTCTTCCCCTCTCTTCAAACCTGAGCTGCTGGATTCTAGGTCTTCAGATTGAAGGCGACGTCAGGCCAGGTATTCTTTCTCCTTTCTTTGTGGAGTTTGCCTGCCACGGAAGGAAGCCACAGTGAATGCTTAGAGAACAGCAGTCCTGTGGCTCCGTTCCCGTGATCAGGCCAATACAAGGGAAAAAGCCTGAAGGCATAAAAAACCCCTGTGCGGCGAATAGGACGTTGCTGCTCCAGCAATACCAGGTTCCAGCAATCCCCCCGATGGAGCCAACTAGGAAGAGTCTTGCAAGGTGCAACCAGAGCCAGGATGTAGCAAGGTAAGTGTAGATAGCAGCACCACACCTGATGGGATCCAGAGGAGTACGGAACTCCAAGTAGTAAGGCAGAGCCTAAGAAGGAGAAATACAGAACCACCGAGAAGCAGGAAAGCAGAAAGAGGCAAAACGGGAGCGAAGGAGGGGAAGAGAGAGAGAGCACCAATCGCCAGAGAGGCAGCAGACCCCCAAAAGGAGGAGAGGGGTGACTGTGGAAGGAGAGCGAGAGCTCACTAAGCAGAGCGAAGCAGGCAGAGGAGGCAGGCTTCTAATTCGAGCCGAGAGAGAGCACTAGTGTCGGTACCCTAAAAAGAAACTACTCACAGGGGTTGCAACGCAACAGCTGCTGGGGGAAGAAAGAATTAGTACCTCGCAGTGGTCACCATGTTGAAAAACAACTAGACCGGGACTTCGCGTGGCGAAGAAACTTGATGGAACTAATGGGGCTGTATTCCGCGAGGCATTTGCCAACACGGAAGCAACCACCAGTCGCGGCGGCATATGACAGAAGGTTATCCCACCACAATAGTGATGGATAATGGAGTGCAGCTTGTGTCAGATGAGATGGAGGCATTTCTTTAGAAGAATGGCATAGAGCACAAACCAAGTTCAATATATCGTCCCGAGACCAACAGGATCATTGAGAGGTTCAATAGTGTCATTAAGAATAGCATCAAATCTGCCATCTCAGAGAACAGTGATTGGAGCAGGGCAGCAGAAGAGACAGTGGTGGTGCATAGGTTTACTCCCCATGCCACCACAGGAGTTTCTCCCATTGAGATGTTAAGGGTAAAGAAACCTAACACTAGAGTTTGTCCACTTTGGTCGGCAGAGCATGTCGGAAAGGTTTTGATTTTAATATTGTCAAAGAGAATATCACCAAGAGACACATATGTAATAAATTCCATTTTGATGTGTGGAAAGCTGTAAAGAAATGTCTGGTTGAAAATGGTGACTGGGTACGAATGCAGTCCCCTCGTGTCAGAGCAGAAAAGGGTGTTTATTGGTCAAAACCTGTGAAGTTATGGAAAGATTTCCTGGAGCAGTGAAAGTTGTGTATGGTAGAGTATGGAATATCAATAGAGTTTTCAAGTGTATGAATTATAAACAGAAAGAGACCAGTTAATAAGGAAGATGTTGTAATGAGAATGGTGCAGGGAACAGTCAGAGCTTGACTCACACTAGACCTGTGTGTAGGAACCCATCTTATTTGAAAGATCATGTAGATTGAAAGTAACTTTCACACCACTATTTCAACCAGTCATATTGTCAACCACAACTATATCAATTGTTTCTTCAGTGTCATTAGAATATAACTATATTCCTTATGTGTTATACCTGAAATGTCTATCTTAGTCGTGTTATCTTTCATCTTTAGAATGTAATACGTTTTAACCAATTTTATAGAAGGAAGCAAAATTCCACCCCTCATAGTGTATATAAGTACTTTGTGAACAGTTGTCAAATCAGTAGAGTAAGAAAGGGAGATGTGTAGCATTCCATGCTATGCATTCAACAATCCATGTGAGGTGAGCATGGAGTGTGGAATGTAGAGCATGGAATGCAAGTAGAGAGATGCACCAAGGATACCGTTGGGACATTTGAAGAGATCAGTGTGAAGAGCCGGTGGGTTTAAGATTGAACATGTCAGTAAAGAAGATCTATGAATCTTACCTGCCTCAGCAAATATTTTAGCCTTGCTTTCACATTCGCTCAGGTTTCCAGAAAACTCTGTTCAGTAACTTGACTTGTCTATCCCAAACAGCCTGGCTCCGAATCTCCACCCTTGGCAAAATCAAACTCTTCATCCCGCTGCAGGACTTCTGGATTATAGTGCAAGCACTAGTGGTCTTGCACATAGATGGGAGAAATGCTGTTCTGATGGGTCTCCCAGCTTCTTACTTGGCTCCCCTAAAAGCAGTCCACTCATCTTATTGCGGGTGCCTTGAGATTTGACGGACTCACTTTACAACATTTAAAGAAAATTGAATGGATGATAAATGTGACAATTCTTTCTCAGAGATATTACATTCCCCTCACGTGAGCACAAAGACAAAAGATTTGAAACCTGTAAATGAACATTTGATCCAAATTATGTAAAAATCACCCAGACTAAATCAAACAATAGCTAAAATGCAGGGGAGGAACACAATATTTTTATGTCGGGGTTGGTTCAGAAGTTATATTTCATTCTGTTTCCCCACAGATGCAGTCGCAAATGATTTACGCTGCTTGTTGATTGATAGACTAAGTATTGCACAGTTTCAGAGAAGTGCTAACCTACAATTATATTGTGGCATATGACACAAGCTAAGTCCAAGCTTAGAACATTTATTATTTTATTCCAGCCTACTATTATGGAAAAAGGAAAAGAATAATCAAGGCACCAATTGGAGAAGGAAATGATGAAAGCAGTCCAATCAAACCTGGAAGGCGACGGAAAAGACGGAAATCGATATTTGTACAGAAAAAAAGAAGATCATCAACAGTGGATTTCACTCCTATGGAGTCAGCAGAGGTGAGTAGAGTTGTCAGAGCTTATTTGCAAATAGTGACAAATTGTTGTGATGCAGCAAGTATCTCTGGGACACCCTCAATCCGCAAAATTCAACCAACCAAATTTCAAAGAGTTCAAGCAGATAGGAAACAAATTATCTCCGCTGATTCAAGATGAACGAAGTTTAAAACAAGGGTGAGCATGTTTAGAGGGCTGCAGCTGAAAAGCAAGAGTGTTAGTTTTAAGCCCATTGCATTATCTGTTCTGTTAAGCAGGAAGCCATGTTTAGAGAAGCTAATAAAATAAACCGGGTCAGTTACAGGCCTATTTGCATGCAGGTGTTCTGTGGAGCAGATCTCAAGAACACATATTAACTCTCCTTGTGCAGTCTGCTGCAGACAGAATAGTAGGCCTTACACCACAAGTAATAAATATTAGTCGATGTTTGCCCCCCTGCAGCTGCTTAGAATAACATCTCGATCTATAGCACTAGTTCATAACATTTGTTTTAGCTAAAACATTAAAGTAACCTACTTAATATTTAAAGCACGTGTTGTAAAGTATTGGGTGGGTTAAGATAAAGTGTGTAGTGTGCTGGACTTCACTTGTATTAAAGAATATGTTTATTTGGACGTGAGTGAGTGTTTTAATGTTAGGGTTTGCATCCCAACAATTGAGTACTGCGGCTTCTTTTTTTTTTTGCTCTTCACTGTCCATCCTGAAAATAATGTCTGCATGTAAACATTCCAAGCATATGCCATGCGTGTTGTCAGAGAGTGTTGCCTGTGGCTGTTGGGCTTTGTGATTCCACGTGGAATGGTTAGCCAAACATTCCTTGCATGTTAACTTATTCTATGGTTCTTCTGTGTATTGTTGTTCATAATATTCTGTTCATATGGTGGTTGTACAAGTTTGTGTCAAGCAGATTATTGTTGGTAATCGTTTTTGTTTGTGCGGGAATGTGTGTGTGTGTATTTTTGTGTTTGGTATTTTATTCTGATTCATCCCACAAACGTCCTCATGTGTGCGTGGTGTTTTAATCCGTCCATTCTCTTCTGTGCTTTGTTCCATTGGAGCACATTGGGATCTCTCGGCTCTAAATTGTTTTCACCTGTTTATTGTGCATTTTGGTGTTTTGTGTGTGTTGGTGTAACTCCTGACCTATTATCTCATTACATGGTTGGCTGTATTAGCTGTGCTAATGATCGATTATCATTAACACCGGCAAAATATTCACATTATTGCACGTTTTTGTTATTCCCTGTTGTGTATGCTGAAATTCCAAACTCACCCATGCCACAGCAGATTTCTCTGGCCATTAATCCAACAAAGTATTGAAACAGGCAGTATTCAGAAGACTCAGAATAAGATATCCAGTGTGAATCAGCCTCATTAGGACCCTGACTGGTCCGGATAAAAAAGTTCCGGTATTACTAAATACCGGCACTGTTCCAGACTGGCAGAGTATACGTGTGGTGGTAGGGTGCATGGGATTACTAGCAGCTCAGAGCTGCTGGTAATTCCAACACTCCATCAGTAATACATGCCAGTATTACCGGCGCTGGTAATACCAGCAAATCCCCCCATGGAATCCTATGAGACTCCATGGAATAGGGATTTACTGGCAGTTCTGCTTCTTGGAATCTGCTGGTAATTTTCGACAGACCAAGTGGCGGAAATGGTATTACCTCTTGCCGGTACAGGCGGGATACCGGCAAACATATAATGAGGCCCCATATCTTGATTTTAGACATTTATGTGGGTTGCACCAGTTCAAAGTAAGGGCTATTTTTCTAGCAAACATCGTGAAAATTGAAAAGGGCAATTTCGAAGTGTGCATCCCAGAGCCGTGTTCCTGAGTCTATGGAAAACCCAAGGCAAACAACAAGGTTGTTCAACAGTCTTTTCTAAATGAAAACAAACCCCATAGATTCACCAGTTATGCTTCTTTACACAGCCATCACTTAACCACTCCCACGGACGTTGCTCATTGACATGGAAAATCGACCCATGAAAATAATCATTGCACTCCATTTGGTATTTCTTTTGTATTGGGCCTGTAATGGCGAAAAAAGTATTAAAATATTGTAGACTCGACATAGTTCACCTGCACCCTTCTACTGGTTGGTGTAAGGTAGCTCTGCTGCATGTAAGAACAGGGCGATGTGAAAGAATCTAGTTACCAAACTGTGTGCACGGTAGGCAATAGGTGTTTTCATGGGCTAGGCTACGCCACAGGTCAGTGGTGCAGGGCAGGGACCATAAGTGCCAGTGTACAATTGGTGGGCAGCAAGCCGGTCCTAGATAGATGTTTTGCATTGTGTGAAATACAGAGTGGGGGCAGCCTCTCAGCATCTGAACCTAAGTTCCCATGTACCTGCTCTCAGGGACAAGTAAGGGTGAGGAGCAGGCAGAGCGCAGAAGCTGGGCTACAAGTCCTTGCAGCCACCTTTGTACTTCCTTTAAGACTCACGTAGCGGATGTGGATACCCACATTTGTTAGCAGGCTTGAAATATCTATTACTGGATTTTTGCTACTTTTGGCAATTCTTTTCAGTTCTCATTTTCAAATCCTAGATTCACTTTCACCCGAATGTGTGAGTATTGCAAGTGGGAAAAGGCAGCCGGCTCTGAAGCCATTTCAGTGTAAATCCATCTAGTCTGCTCCTCTGTAGTTGAGAATAATTATTTGCTATGGAAGTTAGCAGAGGAAATGTAACTTTTTGGGTCCTCTTATTTCTGCTAACGTCACTGCATGACATTCTCCAAACAAACTGAAAGTTTGGTCTATGTCTTTGATGGGAAAAATGGCCAAATGACCCCAAATTTAAAAGCCTGTAAAAAAAGGTATGCGTTTTGAGGCCCTGTCAAGGGAAGATAAAGCAGCTTGCATTACCCATGCAATGTCTGTTTCATAGCTTTTGCTCGCATCTACAGCCCAAACCACTGGATGGATTTATGGCAAAACTTTGTGATGGATGGTGTAAAGTTGACACACATCAATCCAGTGATTTATTTTTAAAATCTGCCGAAAAGTTGTCAAGTTCCAATTAAAAATATTTGGCATGAGATGTCATATCCATGTACCTTCCTTGCTTTTTTCAGGGATATATCACCTTTTCCCTATATTTATCTTTCCTGACTATCTCCTCTACTTTCACTAGCACAATATTTGTGGGGTATGATGCAAGCAGGCATAGCCAACTTGTCCAAAGAACAGGGATTGGACCTCTTAAATCAGCCGTACTTTAGTCCAATAACCTGCAAACTGTTGCCTATAAAATAGCTGGTCTCCCACTCCTTTTTTTGTATTCACTTTTGGACAAACACTTAAAGAACTCTTTTGGACCTCTTCAGGGGGAGTTGATATTGCCAAAGCCCTCGTCTATTGAGGTGAGGAAGGAGCAGTCCAAGGCAGAGGTAGTCTCTGCTCCTTGCCCACTCACAGGGCGCATTGGGAGATATACTTGCTGAGGACCAGGGCGTGCCACTCCACACCAAACCTCCCTGGGCTGGCAGAGCAGAACCTGAAATAACTCATCCTGTCTTAGAGCCCAGGGAGTGCTCACACAGCATCTGGAGAACCATATCAGCCAAAGCTCCCTGTTCAGCTGCAATGAAGCAGGCAAACTAGCTTCAAACGGTATTCACCATTTTCAAAACCGGAGGGACTCACCAGTGCTGCTTTTGCCACTCCATCAAACTACAAATTAGCCCTGCATTCCACCTGTTGAACCAGCTTGTCGTTGTGTCGTGCAAAGCAGAGTCCATCACTGTTTGCCTGGAAACAACCTGCTCACCACTGCAAACCAACTCGAACCACTGCCTGTGCAAAGCATGCATCAGATCCCCAAGCTCACCCCATTGAACCTATAGACTTCGTCTGAAACCACTGGAGCATTGCTTTTATCAACATCTTGAACCAGCTCAACTCCTGATCCAGCCCTCTTGTGCCTTCCAAACCATATGAACCAAACACCACACTCAAACTGGACCAAGCTACTGATTCAAGCCAACTTGACACCAGCTCGCTGCTTGACCCAGCAAGACCCACCATGTCCAAACCTGGTTCAACCGGCAGTGCAGCTGAAAACCTGGTTCAATGCTGTTGGGCCTCCTAAGAACAGCAGAAAGGCACTATTGACCCACAACTACCCCGGGTCCATTTTTGGGCCCTGTAGACTGTTTAGGTCACTTGTGCACCATTTTCCGCTGAAAGACATATCCTTTTAAATCCATTGTTGCTTATTGCCTTTTCACCCCTGTTTTCATTGCCTAAAGTGCAGCATCTTTCTATCTGTTGCATATTGTGTGTTCTCTCTAACAGGGGTGGATTTTTAAAGTGTTCTATAGTTATTTGTACATTGGTGTGTTTAATTAAAATATGTATGTTTTCATAGAAGATTGATCAGACATTCTTCATTACCACAAAAGGCAAAGGAGATATATCTCTTGGCTGTGCCTGTTTTACTTTTATTATTGTGATCACTGTTGGTGTGTTGAAGTGTGGGCATTGACTAGGCGTTTTCCACTGCTAATCCTTATACTACCGCAGAGCAAAGGTAATTTTGTCACACTGGTGGCAGAAGTTGGGATTTGAGAGAAAGTGTGTCGACAGCTTAGTCATCCAAAATAAAAGTTAGTGCAGTTAACTTTAGGAACACTAAAAGGTGTTTTTGCTTGGAAGCCTTTATCGATCAGCAAGGCCACTGTATCGTACTGATGGTACTTCTTGATTCAAACCAGTGGAGTGTCGCGTCACACATCAACCTGAACCAGTGGTTACAAACTTCCTGAACTGACTTGACTCCCGATCCAACCCTGGTGAGCCATCTGAACCACATGACCCGAGCACTGCACTCAAACTCGACCAATCTCCTGTTCTATTTCGAGCCAACTATACTCTAGCTCGCCACTTGACCGAGCACGACTCGCCTCTCCTGAACCTTGTATGACCATCACCACAGCACAGCCCGAAGCCTGCTGTAGAACTACCTAAGAATAGCAGAAAGCTACTTTTGACCCATAACTGCCCACTGGTTCATCCTTGCGCCCCAAAGACCGGTCACTTTTGCACCATTTCTCCCTGTAAGACATATCCTTTTAAATTGATTGTTGTTGTACATTTACTATTCATCCCGTTTTCAATACCCTGAGTGACGCATCTTTATATCTACTGCTTATTATGTGTTATCTCTTAGAGGGGTGGGATTGCATAGTGTTTTCGTAGGTATTTGTGCATTGGTGTGTTGATATATTTTTATAAAGCCTTGATTGGACATTCCTTTTATGTTGGACTGTTTTTACTTTGCTGTTTGACTTGCTACTGGATCACATTCATACCCCTTCTAAGAGTATAGTCTTCCCTCGGCCCACGTTACCATAAATGGGGAAGAAATATATCTCTTGGCTGTGCGTATTTTACCTTTATGATTGGGATCATTTTTGGCTACTTGAAATGTGGGGAATGAGTAGGCGGTTTAGCCACTAATCCTGCTTGTATTCCTGTTGAGCTAAAGTCATTTAATCACAATCTGAGATTAATAGAATAAGTACCACGTCTTCTTTGTGGCAAAGCTTTTTACAATCTTAAAATTACTAGAAATTCCAATAGGAGTATTGTGTGCTATATGGTTGCATGCAATAACATGATCACTTGGAAAATATTTCATTTATTATGTTCCACTGATAATTTGTTTCTGTAATATGTAATTATCATCAAACACTAGACACCAGTTAAGAAGCCTCAATTCCATTTTGATGATCATATAAGTTGTATGTTATCAATGTAATAATGTTGTCACCTCTAGCAGCCATAGTCGGCTACTTGCCTGAAACTAATGACCCTGCCTGTCATATTCCTTCATCGGACTAAGACCACGTAAGTAACATAGACGTAGCCAAAGGTGGGGGGCGTTACCAAATTCATGACTTAAAATAAGAATGCTGTTAAACTCATCCAACAGATTTCCTCAAAAATACTTCAAATAATTCTAAAATATTCAAATGATTACTATCAGAACTGCTTAAGCAGCAACACCTATGGCCTAATATTGAATTGATTGGCTAGAGGTTGGGTGCCGGATAACAATAATGACACGTCTCCTGCTTGAAATGCTTTCTGAGCTTGCAGCTGTCTATTGAGGTCTATTGACAGAATATTTCAGGGTAGGGGGGCCTTGAAAACCATTAGCTTGTCTACTATGTTCAGTTTCCTGGCATTGCGTATAGTCTCCTGGTTGATGACATTCTTAGGTTCCTAGCTGGCACAGGGCGTTTGGCGCAATCCATCATGTGCCATACTTCCAATGTGTCATGGGGATTAGCCACAGCACCTTAAATCTGATTCTTTGCAAGCCAGTGCACACTGTTCTGTAGAGGAGCAGTTGAATACCTCTGCAGGAAGTACCGCCCCCATTCTGTGTATGAAGCCGGAAATTGCAACATGCACAACGCCAGTGATGGTGCCTATTCCACGAAGACAAGGTATCCATTGAGAAGACCCTATATGATGTATCCCCGTAGAAATGACAAACTCTTGTAGGAGATCCCTGAAGGAATATGAAGACGTGAGAAAGAGAGGCTGTTGACGTCACAAGAAATGAGCGTGACACACTGAGAAGAGTGGTCGAAGAAGAGAATGCATAGACCTTATAGAATCCGATGACGAAGTAAAGAATTGAGTAAACGTTCATATGCGGAATGAAGATTGCACGTTTGAAGAGCACTGCAGAAAATGCAAGTCATTGTGTAACTGTACAGATGCAGCAACGCAAGGATATTAAGTAATCTTAAAGGCTGGCTATACGTAGTGAATAGACTGCAGGCGGTGCCGCCATTATATCGAATTCTGGACATCAGTGACTCATATTTAGTAAGCTCAGACCTGTGGAGAAGAAAGGATCGGAAGGCTGTGTCGCAGTATGAAAACAGCTGAAGATCAAGGAAAGGTCTGAAATAGCTGTCTGGCCTGGTGTCAGGGATGGAGTAGCCAAGAACCGGTTATCTATCCTTGGAGAACAGTGAATGTGAGAAGCTGAATCAGCCCTTCTTAATGTGCAAGGAACGAACACCATGAGTGTCAAGTTTATTAATTCAAGACAATTAAATGCTGCAAATCAGGCCGAAATACGGTCTCCTGTCACGTGAGCTAAGTGTGCCAATAAGAGTTTGATGGGGAGAACAGAACTGCGATAAGAGTGTGCCTATACTCCCTTTTATTCTCAGTAGCAATGATACTTTGCAAGGCCAAGTTCAAAGACAATCTCAATGGCAGATAGCATGAGTGATGAGAGATGTTGGGCTAATTGGGTGGGGAGACACGGTCAAGTCCACCCACTGACACCTTGGGTACCAGCTTACTTGCTGCTAGTGAGCCGAATGTTCCAGATATGGCACGAGCGTGCCAACCAATTGTAGAAGGCCATATAATGAAGGGCCTTATAGTTTGAGAGCCAATGATATGCTGTGTACTTAATAACTGATGAAGATGACTTGCACTTGGATGGGCATAAGTTGTCCACCTGACTGTAGAGACCCAATCACAACCCAACCTCTTATAGAAAGTATACTTAGATATTCCCTTTTAGCCAACCACAATGTCCCATAGATTTTCTTAGTTTGCCACTTAGTATGACGTCACGTATGACGAATATTTGCTATAAAAGAAGTGTTTTTTATTAAATGCGTTGAGACTTATGCTGTGCGACGTCTGTTGATGTCCGTTGTAACTCCCTGTTTTACACAATTGAAAATAAAACTGTCGAGAGACTTTTTGCCAACTTCCGGAGTCGGTCTTATTTTTTGGTGCAAGTGTTATTCTGCATCCCCGCCCTTGTATGACCTGTTACTGATTTAAGTCCCCCCGTGTGTTCTGCTCAGTGATGCAATGATCTGGTCTGCAGCTTTAGGAACAAGGATCTGACTTACAGAATAATTCTTCGCAATTTGACTCTATGCGTGAATTCCGATGCAGTAATCGTATTATGAAAAGGACGGAGGTTTGTGCCAATAATATTTTGTTGTTCATGTTCAGAAGAGATAGGGTCTTTGACAGTTTGTGAAGATGGTGATGAACACATTGGGTGTATCTTGGCATGCAACTTGCATCGGATTCTAGTAGCAAACCAAGGATCTTGACTTCCCATAGAATTTCATACGCCATTTTCTTTGGCATTAGGACAATCTTAAATACAATGAGTCAGTAACATGATATGTTTTTTAATCCAAGTTTTTTTTTCAATTTAGTAAGACATCATTGGCAAACATAAATAATGTTTTCATTTAAAAGACCATCTGATGAAAATACATAATTTACTCAGTGCCATGTCTTTACATCTAAATGCATATTAATGTATGCATTTACAACGATTTTGATCATTTCACATTCAACAAGCAGAAAAGTTGCAAAATGGGGTACAGCGAAATAGAAAATGAAAAGAAAAAAATGAAAAAAGTCAAATGCACAGTTGAAAATGCAGTAGATTAAAATTCATACAGATCTAATGCGTTAAGATGTAAAGACACAGGACCATGTAATCCTGTTTTTTTCTTCCTCCCATATAAAAATACCTGACACAAGATCCTTTTTAAATCAATTCATTTAATTGAAATGATGAACGTCTGTTTGTTGTCATGCAACAGAACTGGCAGCACCAATGAGCAAGTTGAGAAGCAGGCCTTGGTACTCCAATATGCCAGTATTGATAAACTTTGTGTGAATTTGTTTCCGCTTGGAATACTTTGATTGGTTTGCCCCAATAAAACATCCTAAACACAAGGTATGACTTTTACACACAAATACATGTCAGGCCCATGCAAAAAATACATTTAGTAAATACTTACTTTACATAATAGGCAAAATGACATAAAGAATGCAAGATAAAAGCTAATAAATTGTTTAATCAGTAAAACTCAATCACTTAGTACTTCACAATACTTACCTAGTAGCATTAGTTCTGTGCACAACCTATTCTCCGAATGCATTCAAGGATTTTGCCTCTCCACTGAAGAATGTATCTAATATTTGATATCTTTCCTTTTGCATGGACAGTTCTGTGCAAGGTGCATGCTTCTACTCCTCTCATGTGCCCTATGTGTCCATTAATCGGCTCTGTGTCTATTCATTTCACTGTGACATGGCCTTCACAGTTTAGTTTATTTGTAGAGTGCGCTTAACCCTCGGGTATCTAGGTGAATACAAAGTTACAGAAGCAGGCAGATAACAGTACGAGTACAGATAAATGAGGTATATAACAGGACTGGACATGGTTACAAAGTGGGGCACTACGAAGTTAGTAGAGAATGGCAACTACATGTTACAAATACAGGCAATAGCAGTGAGCATAATTTACATGCAAATAGTATCCCGCTTGACTTTATTTGTATTAAGTGTATTATTTAGTGTGTAGACCTACCTTGAGAGCAGCAGAGCGCTGTACAGGGTTTGGGTAGCCGGTATTTGGGCTGGCAGCTTTTAACAGTAGCACTGTACTGTGTGTTATGATCCGTGCATCAGTCTGTACATCAATTGGGATTAGCCCTTGGTCAGTTCCACTCCCTTTGCCACCTTAGATCAGCTGCTATGTGTTTTTAATGGGCCATAGCATTAGCCTCTGCTTGTCTCCCTCACTTGTCTTGGCACTTCCTTGGATGAGGTGTTGTCTCCCTGCCATATTTATGTTATTTATTTATTTATTTATTACTATTATAGCGCCAAACAAAACAAGGCCAGGGGCATCAGGGTGCTCACCAGGACAAACAAGCAATGCTACCTTCATCTATCCCAAATAATAAATAATACTTTACTTATTTCATTTAATGTGGTTATGTATAAACTTTTCATACAGTTAAAATTAAAATACAATTTCATGACACAAGAATACAATATACAACTTATTAGAACACCCTAGTGGTGGTTGCAGGAACGTGATTGGCTAATCTGCGGGCTGTACAAACTGGTGTAGCACGCAGATTCAATACAGCCTGCAAATGTGTAAATGGAGCTTAGATCCAATGTAGCGCAAGCATTCTAGGAAGGAATGCGATTAGAATTAATTACCGGCTGCACTGCCGTGAGTAGAACTGCAAACAAACACAGAACTGAAACAGTTAAAGTTCCATGTGCCATGTTGTCATACAAGCATGCCTGCCGTGGGCACGCCCCCTCAAGAAAGTTGACTTCCTGTGATTTTCAATGGGAATTAAAGTGTTCACGTAACGTGTGCACCAACAGCATTAATTCCCCTATGTGTGCCGCTGCAATAACTTGGCGTGTAAAGCATTAATTATTCCCTCAAGACACTTTTTGGAGATGGTTGGCACGACGAGCTTCTCAATATCCGTGCTGGGAAGCGTAAAGTTGAGGAGAGGAACACGTTGGGCTGCAATGAAATGCAAGTAGCACACAGCAAAAATGTAAGTAGGAAACACTTTATAATGAACATTTGATTTTCTAGTGTAAAAAAACAATGAAAAAAAAAACACCTGAAATGTGCTTAATTAGAACACTGGACAGGCATACATACACCTGATTGCTCCTCAATTGCATACTCCTCCAGCCAATCACCTTCCACCACCCTATAAAAAAAAGCAGAGCCAAGGCAATGGCAGCAGCATTGTAGCATTTACAATGTTTTCTACTTTAATTAAACACTGAGGGTGTTCTAATAGCTTTATAGACCTCGCTTCGCTCCGGCCATTAACTCTGTCTTCAGGGCTCATAACGGCCAGTACGGCCCTAGCTGCAGGTCTATTAAGCTATAATAATAATCATAAAATACAATCGATTTCTGTATTTCCTAATTGCCTATAAAACCAAATATCCTAAAAATGCCCTAAAATGCATGACATAAAACTTCATAAACTAAGATTAAATTCATTCCACATTTTACATAAACCGTTTAGGTGTTTGGCTACCTCTTTCCAAACCCTATAAAGTGCAATCTGTGCTCCCTTATTATTAGTGTTTAAACAGTACCTCCAGAAGGGCTCACTACGTATGGTTTCTAGCTTATAAATTCATCTTCCTAGTTTGCACATATAAACTGGTCCAAGCTCTTTGTTTTCAGTCAGAATGTGTTTCCCTGTTGGTCGCATTTTTTAATTTTTTTATTTACTTGAGTTTAATCAAAAGGAGAATTAGATTTTTACAAGAATGTCGCATTTTGTATCTTGCAGATGCGGCAGGATCTTTTATGTTTAGGTAATTTTAATTCAGATCCTAATACAGAAAAAAGTGTGAGTCGATTAATACGGGTCAACTGCAGAAATCGACCATGCGTGGAGAGGCACAGAGGGGCAGATATTTTTGCATGACCTTAAAATCGTCCGAACTATATACTCACCTATTTTGCTAATCTGCTTTTTACCCTCCCTGACTTCTCCTGTACTCTACTTGACACTCTTTTCATGTGACTAGTGCCTAGATACTTTTCTTACACATTATACATTCATCAGGTGTATATTCGGAATCAATATCAATGCCCAGATTCGTATAGTTGTCAGTATAATCGAGAGGGCCTTTTGGTGAGAAATAACGGGTTCTATTAAGTCTCTTATTACCAAAGTACATAATCCTAGTTTTATCTCTATTTATTTTTAGATTGTTTCCTGCTGAATATCACCACAATTCAGCTGTAGACCCATTGAGTCCAGAATAAGTATGGCTGAATATTACTAAATCATCCACATGGAGTAGGCTGGGGAATTTGTATGTCGAACTCTAGGTGGGCAGCTCAGGACCCCATTTTAGGCACTTCGGAAAAGCCACAATGACATTGAACAGCAGGGTGGCCATCACATATCCCTGCTTAACCGCAATGTTTATTTTTATAGGGACTCTCACAGACCCCCGCTGTCCAACCGTACCTTCACAAAAAAAGAACATATGACCCAGGAGCGTCTTGAATCTTAGATCTAGTAATCAATAGATCAACCAGCCTCAAATTGACGGATGTAGATGAACCAGCTCTGAGTCCCATTTAGCAATTATCCAATATTCCAGCTCTAATAAACCATTATGATAATTCATCAAGGAAGAAAGATGCAAATAGTTCCCCCGTGCAGTCTAGCATAAACAACAGTCTATAGTTAGACGTCTCAGCGCGCGAACCCTTGTTAAAGTTGGGTACCAGTATTGCCTTTCTTCAAATAATGGTTATGAATCCAGATGCCATTACCTTCATGAAAATAACTTCGAGGATAGATGCCCAGGTCTCCGGATCACATTTTAAGGCTACATCAGCTAACCAATTTTGGCCGGGGACCCTGGATGATTTTAATTTAAGAATTATTTTAAATATTTCTTCTCTAGCTGTTTGCATTGTTATGTTCTCTTTGTTACAGTGGGATTCATTAATAGGATTAAGTACGGGGCTGCTTTTTTTTCCCATTAGCAGTCACCAATAATTTCCAAATACTTCAGGTATTTCTTGTTTTTAATGCTGCAATCATTGTTTGCTACTGAGTGGTTCTTCTTAACATGCGCCACCACCTTATCCAGTTATGATATGTTTTTTAATTTGTCCTTAATAATGTCAGTTACCAAAAAGTATCATTACTAGATTTTGCTAAGTGGTGGATGTCCTGGCACATCCGTTGCTTTGCATCCCCAAGTTGGCTGTCAAAAGTTGCAGATGTCTTTGCCTAATGTAATATGTGGCAGCTTTTTGCCAAGTTACTCCCTCTTAAAATTCCTGGAACCAGTTTTCAATTTCATTAACATTCATTAAATGTAAATTCTCCAACCATTCATAATCCAAGGCCCTGGTGTATCTAGGAGCTATATCAATATTTTCAGCAGTCCATCTAATACAGGAGCACGCACGATTTACACTTATGTCACCCTATCTTTTCAACATTTGTGATTGTGATTTAAAATTACAATTCATGGTGTATATGACGTGACCACCCTATATCAATTCTGTCTCTTTTCTTTCTGCTAGACCAGGTGTAATTACTCGGTACATCACCCACAGTGCGACCATTCATCATCACGAGGTGCCATTCGCTTAGAAGGTTAAACCACAAATTATCCTGCCTATTGACTTTTGTCTGCAACATTATACATCTGCCGGTGACATTGCTCTCAGACAATGGATCTCATTATAAGTTTGCCGGTCTGGTAACAACGGTACTGGTAAGCTTGCCGGTACCGTTGTTACCGGACCGGCAAACTACAAGGTCTGCTCACAGGTGCCTTTTCACCCGCCAGATCTGACCTGATGGGCAGAACGGCACCCGCGAGCAGACCATGTCGGATGCACCTGCCCTCCCCATACCCATTGAGCCCTATCGGGCTCGATGGGAATGGGAAGTAATGTATTCCGGCGCCTGGCAATGGGGAAATACAGGGTCCGCCAGGGTTGTAATAGCCCTGTATTTCCCCATTGCCAGGCGCTGGAATAATTTGCAAGTTCGGCAGCAGCTTGCCCGTTTTACCGGCAAGGCTACCACTGAACTTGTAATGAGGCCCATTAAGTTTCTGTTACAGACACAATGGGCTTTAATATCGCCCTTCATGATAAGTTGATCCTCATTTTCGCCCTCTATCAAGTCCAAAACAATTTCAGTCAGAGTCTCGGAGAGTGACTAAGTTGAAACCCCACCCGGGGGATTGTAGACATTCACGACCAGTATCCTTGAAAACACTGGATTGAGGCCCTTACGTTCATCTGCTAAAACATTGTTAATTTTTTAGAGATACTTCAATTCTTTTGCCATTTAGATCGTTTCTGACGCCTATCACTAGGCCGCCATAAGGTCTTCCGTATTCTCCCTTCATGGCTCGTGTTTGAAAGATATTGTAGCTGTCAACAAAAATCTTTAAAAAAACAATACAGAAACCTATTGCAAAAAATATAAGATAAATAGGTTTTCAAGATATTGTATGGAGACACAACCCCTCAAATCTGGGGGAAGGGTGTCCCAGAGTTTAGGAGCTGCGCAATAAAACTCACTCTGGCCCACCACAGACAACTTGGTTCTTGGAACCATCCGTAACCATTCGTAACTTGCTGTGCTCTCTCTTTCCCAAACCCATAGGTCCTGCACTATTTTGGATAATTTGTAGTTTGGTTATTTCCCTCTTAAAAATACCCCACAACAAACTGCCGCAATAGTCTAACTTGGCCCCAGTGATAGCTCTTGCAACCATAGCACAGATTATCATAGTTAACTATGATCGTAGTTGACTCAGGAGTTTGAGGTGATAGGTAGAGGTAGAAACTATGTTTTTCACATTTGCCGTCATACTCCTCTCTGAGTCTAAATATACTCCCAGGGTTTTCACTTTTGATGACGTAGCAATGGCACAGCCTGCTATGACAAAGTTTAATATTCAGTGCCTAGCTTTCTTAGTCTACTAGCTGTCCTGGCTATCATTAATTCTGTCTTGGTGTCATTTAGTGCATGCCATTGTCTACCATCCATTGCTAAATATGTGAATAAACCTCATTGATGTGTTCTGTGTCTTTTCCATGATTTCCTGAACAGAAATTAAACACTGTGTATCATTGGTGAAGTTAATAGGTTATCTCTCTCACGTCCAAGAGCTCCAATAATGGTTTGTTGAATATATTATAAAGGGCAGTTGACAAACATGACTCCTTCTGACAATGCTGAGCCACTAAACACTATGGCTGCGTAATTGGTCAATAAGGAATTCACCCATTTTTCAGCTGAGGTTGAAAAGAACACAGAGTGTAGGAGCCTATTGACCAATATGGTGTGATCTACTAGACCGAAAGCAGTGGTTATGTCCAACAGCATGATGTTACTATCCTTCATAGCTTGCAGAATATTAGTATTCATATCCAGCAAGGCTCTCTCGGTGCCATGCGCCCGATTGTCGTTAGCCCAGGATGTTCTTTGTGGTAAGATAATCTTGGATTTGAAGATAGGCCACTCAATCAAGGATCTTCAGTAGAACATTTGTAATCGGCCTATACTTGGCCATATTATTGGGATGCAGGGTTGGTTTCCTTAATAAGGGAGTAATCCAGGCTGTTTAATAAGGTCAGGCACATGGCTCTCAAGAAAGGATTTGTTGATAAATGTTGCAATAATTGGAATTAAGGAAGGTGCACATGCTTCAACTACAGCTGCCGGGCAGTCAACCCCTTTTACAGGTGGTTGGTTTGAGCTGTGCCATGATGTCAGTAACCTCTACTTCCGATACAGGTCTAAATGTTAACAGCTGCTGCAGATGATCTGATGTGGGAACTTCGAGTACAACAGATCGTGTTCACTTCTTAGAGGTTTGGTTCCGACAGTCCCCTTTTGTTTATTACCTTTGATTTCCCTGATCTTCTGCACTTTGCCACTTTACCAACCATCCCAAATATCACTTATTCCCCTCTGGACATTGGTGAGAGTGCCACTTAATTCACTTTGCTCTGTGAATGCCACATTTCAGTGCGACTGTAACTTTTAAAATGCTTCCAGCCCACTGGCCGTGGCCACTTTTTTTCTTTATTTCCCTTTTTTTGTTTTCTTTATTTCCCTTTTTTTGTTAACATTTTCCCCATAACCGCAGCTATAATAGCAATGTACAACAAATGGCTGCGGTTATGTGTAGTCTTCCGATAACTGCAGTTATTAGAAAAAATGGCAAAAAAAGTCAATCACCAAGTGCCCCTATCTTCCTGCCATGCTCCCCCGCACTCGAATAAATGTATGTTTCCTTCCCTAGCCCTCTCCCATGCCCCCAAACCGTCATTGTTCCGTGTGACGCACTTTCATTCCCAATCTATTTTTCTTCAGTAGCCATGGTTATCCTGCCGATAACCACAGCATAGGGACATCGTTTGTGCTCATAACTTGGTCCCTAGCTTCCACCCTCCCCCAACTCCCAAATTTCACATGGTGTCTGATCCCACCCCCACCTCTAGCCTGATGCCATTTAATAATTTTTTCTCCACAAAATGGCATTTTTCTGCCTTTTAATTTTTGGGTACCTGTGGTTATCTCTCGCATCGGAAAAAAAAGATGGTGGCTTTTTCATTTCTGAAAAGCCTCTCTCCAACAAGCACCATGGGAGAAATCCTAATATTTTTTGGGGAAGGGGGTATTTTTAAAATGCTACTGGACAGAATAAATCAAAGCTTTATTTCGTACCTGGTCCAGTTCTGTCCAGCAGTTTTTGCTCTGCGCTAAATGTTGGTTTTTTTGTGTATGGGAAAATTAATATGGAATAGGCCGAAACATTTTTTTTAATTTTTTGTTTCCTTGATAACTTCTTCATGTTTTTAACAGATCTGTCCCAAAATACCCAATCTGGCGAGCGGGCATGGGTACAATTCTGACTACACCACACTTTTATATATATACATCTTCTTTCCAACCAATGTTTCCATTTCAGGTCGCACTCCGAGTAGGCTAAATTGCATCTAAATATGCCAGAGTCCAGATAAAGATGAAATCGTTAGCCTTTATTCTTATTGCATAAAATCAGCAATCTTAGAATATTTCCAAAGGTATGGCAGCATCACAACAACGTTTTTCGCAACATTCCCATTTCTTGATTACAGGACCTGCTGTAGCGGCCCTGTAGTTATGTTTACGTTGCTCAACCCATAGGAAGAACACTTTTTGGGCGGCTTATAACTTTGCCCCCGCTGGACGAATCATCACAAAACTTTTAAACAAAAGCGTATGTCCCCATCAGATTGATTCTGCAAAGTTTGTTGAGGTTTTGTGCAGGGGGGGCAAAGTTATAGAGGGGTCCCAAAATGTTTGGTTGTTCCCATAGATGAATTTGAAAAAAAAATTGCTCACACCTACAGGCCAAACAGCTGCATGAATTTTCACCAAATTTGCTGCAGGAACGGCGGCTTGGTCTTGAAAGTGCTTTTGTAAATTTGGTGTAAATCCGTCCAGTAGTTTTAAACGGCTAGAAAGTAGGTAAAAAAGAATGAGGGATATCTGGGTTCAGTCCGTGGACTCACTTTCTTGTTAGGTTCGTGAATGGGCCTCCGACTGGGCCAGACGGTGGCGTGATGTCAGCGGACGCGTCCTCTGATTGGTTGGTGAAAAGGTAGAGGTGCGTCATATTTTTGGGAAACGCCCATCATGTTGGATTCGCAGACTGTGCCCGTAGTCGCGAACACTGCAGTGAAAATATATTAAGAAACACAACACTGCACTTGGCAAACTAATGAAACAATCTCTGGGGAGTTGAGGGGTGATGAGGATGGGATGGAATATGGCCTTAAAAAGTCCCAAAACGGGTGCTTTTTCAACTCTGATGTCCGCGAACAGTCCGGATGTCCGGGGCAGTTCTGTGATGTTCGTGAACATCTGAGATGTTTGGGGGCATCTATGTCTATTTCTAAATTACAGGTGTATCAGAGGAGTCAAGTACCGCCACCAAAAGAACTGCCCCCATTTTGCCTATATGTTGGGAACTGGAAAGAAATCCTTGAAACAAGGTATCCATTGAGAAAACCCTATATGCATTAACGAAGTGTGAAAATAAGTGAGATAGAAGACTGGTGACGTTATGCAGAGCCGAACTGACGCCCCCAGAAAAGATGCACGAGGCGACAGACCATGAACAGTCTATAAGATCTGAAGAGAAGATGTTAAATATGAGCAACTTTTCGGGCTCGAGATGAAGATGCTCATGCTACACAAATGCTGAAGAAAATGCAAAATCAGTTTACACATGTACAGATGAAATAACACAAGTAGATAAAGTTATCTTACGGCTGGCTATGTAGTGATTAGTTTGCAGCAATGTGCCAACGTATATACATAGGAATTTATAGAACCTGGATGTTCCACAATGCACTTTAGCAAGGCTTGAAAAGGGTTTCAGTGTGGCGCAGTTGCAAAATAGCTGATGGCAAAGGAGAAATTCAAGAAAGGCTTGGCTGGCCCAGCACCAAGAAGTCGAGGCCACTGTGAGCCTGGTTGTCCATCCAGTAGTTACATGAACGCGGGAAAGCAACAAACGTCTGTTTGAGGTCGAATGGAAAAACACTGAAGGCGTCAAGAGTTCATCATTTAATAGTATTAAATGCAGAAAAGAGCTTGTGAATGCGGTCTCCAGTCACATGGTCAGATCAAAATAGACATTGGGTCGAGCTGCACCGAAACCAAGAAGATACTCCCTTTTATTCTCAGGGACAGAGAGCTTCGGCAAGGCCAAGTTTAAAGCCTCAATTGACTGTCAGACTGCAAAAGTGATGATAGATGTTGGGCTAATTGGGAGGGGAGGCATGATAACGCTGACCCTCCCTGCACCTGGAGTGGTAGCCTGCGTGCTGCTTGCATGTGGAATATTCCAGGAGGGTGCAAAACCAATTGTAGAGGGCCACGTAACAGAGAGCCCTATAGTTTGTGTAACCATTGAAACGTCGTTTATTTTGTGACGATGAAGATGACTTGCACTACAGGAGGGCTTTGTTGTCCACCTGATGTTAGAGACCCAATAACCTCCGCCGTTAGTATGGAACGTATACTTAGATGTTCCTTGAGAGCCTATCACATCCTGAAATAGGTTTTAGTAGTTTGCCACATAGTGTGACGACACTGATGTGTTTGTTATAGAATGCGTTGAAAGAAATAGAGCGAACGTCCGTTGATGTCCATTGTAACTCCCTGTTTTAGATAATTGCAAATAAAACAGACAAAGTTTTGCCAACTTCCTGAGTTGGTTTGATTATTGATTATTGATGTTTGAGTAAGTTCTGCATCCCCGTCCATCTCTAAGTATTGCTACCTCATCTAAAAGGTCTATGGGTTCATAGGCTTGGTGAAAAGCAGTTATTAGATGGCTTGTAACTTTGGCGCCACTCAATGAAACTGCATGAATTTCATTCTAGACCAGACTCTGAATGGTTCTGTAAAGTGTGGTGCTGTTTTGTCAAGAGGGAACACAATTAGAAGGGGGTCCCAAAATATTTTAAAGGCTTATAAATGTGCCATTTGATAAATCGTTCAGTTTGCAAGAAGATTGCAGAACTAGATATGATTATTTTGTCAAAAGGGCTCAACATTTTTAGATGGCTTATAACTTTGTTGACGTTTGACGAATGTGGATAAAGTTTTCAGAAAGATTATAGACCCCACCTTGAATGGATTTTGTGAAGTGGGGGCTAATTTATATGACTATTGTATGCATGTACATTTTGACACTTTGGAAAAAAAAAGCATGGGCAAATTTGCAGAAAACTCAAGTATATGATATGATAGGATAGGTTATTTATAACGCGCTTTATACCCAGACGTTTCTAAGCGTGGACCAGGGGATCGAACCTGTGGTGCTCGTGTCGTCTTGCTTCCAAGGCGAGCTTGTTGCCCCTGAGCTATCCTCCCGAGACGTAAGGAGCATTGGCAAGGACCTGAAAGCATGGTTTTGCAAATGTGTCTGTGTTTTATTTTTTTTTAAGTGTCATAATGTAGGTACAAACAATAGGAATATACCTTTGATGACTATGGTATAGCCTGTGGCCATGGGCAGTGGCCAGATTGTCTGGGTCATGACCTAATGCCTTGACCCGGACAACCAATGGGGTTTAAGTGGGAATGGCCACCAGGGACAGGCTATGTGGTAAAAAAAAATTAAATTGGAATAGGTTTGGATGGGAAAATCTGCTTGTGGGTACAGCTGGAAGTGATAGATGGGATTGCAGCAAATATGCACGAGGAGGGTCAGCAAGAACTTGCGAGCATGGTTTTGCAAATATGTCCTTGTTTTATTTTTTTCAAAAGTGTAAAATGTAAGTACACAATACAGTGAGGTAACATTGGTGTCTGGGCAATGGGCCTGGCCATCAACGAGGAGAAATGTGTACTGTAATTTGCTTATTGGGGAATGTGGCATTGCCGAAGTGGTAGGTTTGAATGGGAAAAAATACTTTGCTTGCGGTTACAGCTTGAAGTGGTGGACTAGATTACAAATAAACGTGCGCAATGAGCATTAGCAAGGACCTGAAAGCATGTTTTTGGAATTATGTCTTGTGTTTTATTTTTCGAAAGTGTAAGAATGTAAGTGGTGTCTGGGTTGTGGGCCTGGTCCTCGACAAATGCAAATGTGTACTCTGCTTTGCTTTTTGGGGAATGCGGCATGGCCAAAGCCTATGCCCTTTTGATTTGGAAACTGGCTATTGCAAGCCATGAGCACTGGCCATTAGTTACATTGTTTGGGTATAGTGGACACAGAGCTATGATGCAGGGTAGATGCAATGTATAATAGGGTGGTTTGGTTTGGCCTGGGTCATGGTGGAGCCTTATGCCATAGGCAATTGAACAATGATTTCCATCCCCAACATGCGCTGCTGATGACAGACATTATGTGTTGCAAACAATATGTTTCTTAAAGGAGGTTTATAGTTCTTTCATATATATCAAAAGAGGAATATTTAAGAACATATACAGTGATGTAACATCATGAAGCATTAAATTCACAGAAAACATGCTGTTAAAGGGATCTTACGATTAAGATGCTTCGCACCCTATGGACTCCTCTCCTCCAGTAGTTAGCCACTGGCATCCCACCTTGGCTTTTCCCTTCTGGGTTCTCATGAGCACTTGCCCATCCGTACTGCCCTTTCTATTTATGCACTTCTCTTAATGCACAATGCATATGTGCATTTATAGGAGCATTGTGGACAATTTGTTGTGTAAGTAAGGGAAATGCAGACGGAAAAGTTGTGTAGAAGATTGTTATGTGGCAGTTGGTGTGTGGAAGCTTAATATGTCATAGGGTTATATGTACAGTTTTTGGAAGTGATTGGTGGATGGATGTGTAACTGTTTGAAAGCAGGCATTGAGGAAGTGTTACAAATATAAAATTAAAAAGAGTAGAATGGCTCCCCTGTGCAATGGTGTGCATGTGCCATCCGGGTCTTTTAATGATCCATGGCCTGGAAAGGGGACTGTGGAGACCGTGGATAGCTATAAAGGTCCACCGATTATGTTCCTAATTGTATGCTAGAGAAATGTATTTGGGGACGGAACATTGTTTGTCCTTTTATATTTTTCTCTAGTATACAATTTTCCCTTAGCACCCTGGGCGGGGAGCCTGCCAATAAGGTGATTAGTAATGCGGGCTTGCACCACCAGTACAAACATGCGTTCCAAGCTACCTGATGGCCGGCTCTCCCCGCCGCCATCTTCCCCCACCCTCTGTCATATTTTGTATTTATTTTTTCATCCACCTACATACCTTATTCCGGTGGCGGCAAGTGCCGCCACCGCATTTGCTCCTTCTCTTCACCTCCCACAGGCCGCCATGGAACGGGAAGTCCCTTTCCATGGCAGATATCTTGGAAAAGGATTTTCCTGCCTACAGTGGGAAACCGCCCGCATCCCACTGCAGGAAGGTTAATCCTTTATTTTAGCACCCCAGGTGGCAACCCGGGTGCTAATGACCTTGATCCCCGGACCCCTCGTTAACCATCCTCGCTTCACTTTGGCCCATAACTTGCACTGCTGGGCTGTTATCCCCCGTTCCAGCCTCTGGAAGGGAGGATGAATACCACATTATTCCCATTAGCATAACACAAAATGCTATTGAATATATTGGAGAATTTTATTGAGTCTATCTACTTTATTGAGAAATGCAAAGTAGATGGAGTCTATGGGCCTCATTGCGACCCCAGTAAAAATGGCACGGCTGCCCCCAGAGTCGTGTTTTTTTGAAAAAGTAACTCCCCATTTCCATTATATTCCCATAGGACTCAATTGGAATGGGGAGGACTTTGTGCAACAATGCCAGTGCTTCCGTTAAAGTCTGCGGGCGGGTGCCGTTTCGTCCGTCAGGTCAGACCTGACGGGCGGGTGCCGTTCCGCCTGTCAGGTCAGACCTGGTGGGTGGGATGGCACCCGCCCGCAGAATTTGGAGTGTCCCGGTACGGTAACAACGGTGCCAGTAGCTTACCGGCACCGTTGTTACTGGACCAGCACACTCGTAATGAGGCCCTATCATTTGTTTCTTTTAGTACCATTTTTTAACTGAAATTCTTTTAGCAGGAGAGGTCAGAAAGTAAGGTGGGGAGGGAAATGAGGGAAGAGGCACCAGTCACTAATATGGAGGGGAAGGTGGACGGGGAAGATGTTGCGCATGTGTTACATCTAGGGTAAGTGACATTGTTTCTCATGCTCTTTGCTTACAACTTCAAAAACACTTTTAAATTGCTCCCCCCTGCACAGTGGTGTGTTGTAGGTTATACAGAGTGCTGTTGTCTTCAAAAGATATGAATCAACAGCCTCTTTTATCGCTTGCAAGGTAGCTGGTGGGATTGTGTGTCCAACAGAGGGAGGCTGTGTGGTTACAGTAGTGATTGAGGAAGATGACGTAGAGGAAGATAGCCTGCTACTTGCAAAGAAAGGGAACGCCTTTCTGAGAGCATTGCGGTAGTTGGATTTTGTGTGTCGGCGGATGGAGGCAGTCGTGTAGGAGTACAGTCTGGGTAGTCCACGACTGAGTACAAGTGCATTTCACTTTGGTAGCTTTAGCCTTTGGTAAATCCCCAACAGTGGTAAATAACTGACATGCCCAGGATTCTCTCTTGGTGCTAGAGGAAGGCACTTCCTCTACCGCATCTTCTTGGTTCTGGTGGTGGTAGTGGCTCTTGGGGAGGATGGATGGCAATAGCTGATACCATTTTTAAGATAAATAGCAGTTTTGCTAATATTCTTCCAAGTATGTGCTCTGTGCTAGATTGTTAATTGATTGAGTAAGAATAGGTGGAGGAGCTGTGCAAGGCTAAAGTTTTAGCTTGAATGTTTCTAGATCAGCGAAATTGAAATTCTGAACTGTTCGTGAAGCACAGACCTGATCATGAAATGAGGACGCATTAGTGGACACGTCATCATGCCGCGCACGTGCGGGTTGTCACTTGACACTGTCTGGAAAGACTGTGATGACGTCAGACGTTCGCGAACGTGGACAAACACAATAACAGTGAAGAAAAGTTGCAAAAAGTGTATGGATGTAATAAAATTGATGCTAGAAGCTGCTGATGTCATCTTTCATGTCCTGAGTGTTAGTCTTAGCAGTTCACAGTGGTGGAGCAAGTTATGGTTGCTTAGCTTAAGTAGGTACAAAATAATGAGGGATATCTGGGTTCAGTCCGCAGACTTTCTTTCTTGTTAGGTTCGCTAATGGGCCTCTGACTGGGCCAGGCGGTGGCGTGATATCCACAGACGTGCCCACTGATTGTTGGTGAAAATCACAAGGAAAATGTGCAATATCATTTGAGGCCTAACCCTGAAAGGTCTCCCACAATATTTGAAATGGTTAGAAATGTTGTGCCGTTTGACAAATCTGCACAAAAGTTTGGAAAAAGATTTTAGGCCCAGATATGAATGTGTGTGCAAAGTCTGGTGGGATCTTGTGAAGAAGGGGCAACATTAGATGGCTTATAAATGTGTTGCTGTTTGACAAATCTGCACACAAGTTTTCAGAAACATTATAGACCCAACCTAGAATGTTTGTGCAAAGTCTGAATGGTTTTTGTCAAGTGAGGGCTTAATTATATGACTAGTTTTTGTACATACATTTTGACACTTTTCAAAAAATAAAACATGGACGGGTTTGCAGAAAACGTGTGCAAGGAGCATTGGCAAGGACCCGAAAGCATGATTTTGCAAAGGTGTCTGTGTTTTAGTTTTTGAAAACTGTCATAATGTAGGTACAAAAAATAGTGATATACCTTTGGGGACTGAGGTATGGCCTGTGACCCTGGGCAGTGGCCAGATTATCCGGGTCATGGCCAAAGGCCAAAGGCCATGACCCGGACAATCTGGCTACTGGCCATGACCACGAGGGACAGGCAATGGGGTTAAAGTAGACATGGCCACCAGCGACTGGCTATGTGGTATTGGGATAGGTTTGATTGGGAAAAATTATTCTGCTCATGGCTACAGCCCGAAGTGCTGGACGGGATTGTAACAAAAAATAGTGATATAACCTTGCTGCCTGGGCAGTGGGTCTGGCCCTCGGCAAGGACAAATGTCTACTCTGATTTGCCTATTGGGGAATGCAGCAAGGCTAATGCCCATGGATTGTGGAGACTGGCTTTGGCTGCAAGCCATGAGCACTGGCCATTGGTCACATTATGAACGTATAGTAGACACTGAACTAGGATGAAAGGGTAGATGACTTGGATAACGGGGGTGCTTTGTTGGGGCTGGTTTCATGCCCTAGGCAATTGAACCATGACTTGCATATCCAGCATGCGCTGCTGATAACAACACACATCAGTATGCATTGCAAAAAATATGTTTGTTATCAGAGGTTTGCAGTTCTTTCATTTATGTTAAGAGGAATTATTAATAATTATATACCGTGATGTAACATCATGAAAAATGTTCCCTCATAAAATCCTATGAAATTCTCAGAAAAAACATTGTTATTGGGACGTTATGTTAAGTTGCACTAATAAAAACCTATGAAATTCAGTGAAAAAAACATTATTAAAGGGATGGTATGGTTACAAGTAAACCCGAAAACCCCCAGAAATCCACCAGTTATGGTAAGCTAAGCAACCATAACTCGTGCCACCATCGTGCACTGCTAAAACTAACACGCAGGACATCAACAATGACATCACAAATGTCATTGATGATGTCACTGATGACATCACATGAGAAATTCATTTTGATGAAAAGTCCCTAGAAGGGGTTGTGTTTATAATGGTGCTAACAAGATGTCAGGGGTGATTGGGAGACCTATCATGAACTACTTATTGTATTAAAGAATGTACTTATCTAAACAAAACATTATATTGGAGTGTTGTTGTTAATGCAGGAACCTAATCATACATATACATAGGCAATAGCATGCACCATTGAAGTACAATATTATTTACCTGGTAATATTGCATAGTAAAATAATGAATGCTACCTTATCAGAGTTTTGAATAATGTTAGACATGGAATAAATAGCTAACAATTCAAGACATACTGCACACGTCTGTTAGTAAAAACAATACATTTGAAGACCCGCAATGCATACAGATCAGAGGGACATACAGGGAAACTAAAGTAAGGAAGAAAGAAACAACATCACCAGAAAATGTCAATAACATTAAAGTTAATCCTAAGGTATACAAAAGAATTGTGTGTTTGAGGCCTGCTCGTTGCCCCGTGTATGTGCACCATGAGCTGAGACAAACCCTAATGAAAGTACTTTAAGAACAAGGTTAACATCTAGATATGTAGCACCTTTTGAATTTTCATATTCTGACTGACAGTGAACAAAAACACCTGGCCTAGATAGGTCAGTGAACAAAAACAAGTGGCCTAGATATTTAATGTCATCAGTGACATTTGTGATGTCATCTTTGATGTCCTGGTGTTAGTCTTCCCAGTGCACGGTGGTGGCATGGGTTATGATTGCTTTGCTTACCATTACTGACGAATTTCTGGGGGGTTTAGGTTTTACTTGTAACCATAACATCCCTTTAACAACATTTTTTCACTGTATTTCATAGGTTTTTATTAGTGCAACTTAACCATAACATCCCTTTGACAACGTTTTTTCACAGAACATACATGTATATATATATAATGTCTGTTAACTCTTTATAAATGATTGATATGAAATGTTCTAACAGGAGACATAGTTGATTGTTCAAATATTCTCCACTTCTTTTGTAATTAAAGGAGAGTGACGATGAGGACCCTGAAGCAATGGATGAGGAATCTGGGAGTGAAGAAACAAGCTCAGAGTTGCGGGAAGACCAGACTGAAACGTTCTCAGCAGAGGTTCCTCCCACAAGGCCAAGAAGAGCGGTCACTCTGCGGAGCAGCACAGAGTACGACAGACCCCCACCAGCAGAAACTGAGAAACGAGAGCGGAGAACCAGGGACTACTCGCATCACGGAGAAGAAAAGAGGATTTCTGTCAAGAGTGTGAGTCAACAATAGATTCCTAGAATGCACAGTGCCTTATAATTCATATAATTCAAGTTTATTTGAAGGCCACCTCTCTAAGTGCCTGGAATTTTAGGACAGCCCAGAAAACCTGACTCTTGTTAAAACCATACTCACATCTCTTCATTCTTTCTTCTATGTTGATCCTACACTCCGAACAAAATAGACACATGTACATACAGTAAGTCAAAACCCACAAACTCAGGAAAATAAGTAGTTTGTGATATAAATGTTCTATGTAAAAACCATTTACCCATAATCCACAAGAATACCAAAAAAGGTCCTGTAGAATATGTTCAATGAGCCAAGCTTTTGATTAAATAATGTTATGTATCAAATAATTGCTATTTCACTATTATATTATTGAAGTACATGTCTTCATACACCCTTTTTCAGTGGCTCATCAATACTTTTCCTTATAGATCCCTTTTTCAGTAGCTCGTAACTGTATGGACATTAGATTTTGGATTTAATGCCAACTTATCGAGGTCATTTTCTCTTTATGTCTGCTCTCAATGAAGCTATCATTATGACAAAACATGCTTGCTTAATTGGCTGACAATTGAGTGAACACAGTAGACTAGATGCAATTACTCATTGGCATGTTGTGTAAGGCCAAAATGTACTTTACTACACCAAAACTGGTCATGTTGATTTTGAATAAATTGGGCACACCAGTTTGAGTTCAGAACACCAGTGCAGAGTAGTTAATGTTCACAATACAGCGACCTGTCATGGCATTTGGTGTAAACAGTTTGATCTCAAAGTTACTCTACCCCATCACACACTCTTTATAAACAAGTGTAGTCTTTTTGTCTCTTCAATTAAATTGTTTAGAACCAAATGTATTTAGATGAAATTGTTTAGATATTGTGTCTGATTTCCCCAACAGTATTACTGGCAGCAGAAACCCTTCAAAAGAAGTAAAGCAGATTGACCCGTAATGTAATTGTACATTCTCCACAGACACTAATGCATCAGGGCTGGGGCAGAGTCATATACTGGCTCTCCTCAAGTGCTTAGGGCATTGCCGAAGCACCAAACAGTGCTGCTGTTTTACTTTTCCACTGATCACACGGTTTCTTCTACTGATCTTGCCTATGCCGAGTGTGACTATCGCTTGGCATCAGCTTATCCATATATCAGTTCCCCAACGGCTACCTTTGTACAGAATCCAAACGGCTGTGCCAAAAATCCAGGATACATTTAACTCCAAAGAGAACATCCTGCCTTTCGATTTGTCTGATGAGTTTTTGTTTTGCCACCTTATGCATACTTTCTTGTTGGACTCCAGCTCCCAAATAAAAAATGAACTTGAGTCCACCAGCCTCTCAAAGACCATCACTAGACAAATCCGTAGAGATGACTCATGCTACGGACTAACGATCTGATTACTCTCCAACTGTCTTGGGGCTGCACATTTTGGGGAGGAAAGATAGCTCACGGGCAACGCGTTTGGCTTGAAACAAGACAACGCAGTGCAACACAGGTTCGATTCCCGATCCCTAGAAATCACCTGTTGGTATTAAGCGCGCTATAAAAGAACAATTATAATTATGATCAAAGAGCAAATGTACTTCTGGCGTAGCAATGTGGCCCTACTTGGAAGTACCAGTACAAAACAAAACAATACAAAATAAGAAGCTTCAAATAACTACCTACCAAGCAGTCATACTTTCTGACATTTGAGCCATCAATCAGAAATGAATCTGTGGTTTTTGTTTTAGGAATGCTCAGAGTATTAAATTAGTCAGGGTGTTGCATAAAATGCAATTTGTACGGTATGTGGTATTGTATAGAGACCTAATGTCGTTGAAATTGCATTGGAGCATTTCAGGACACCTGGGGGTTTGGAAGAGAGTTATCTGAACATTAAATGAGAAAACAGTGTATTGGTTTGTAGATCAAGGACATTGCATGCAATAATAAACATGTTTATTACTGTTGTAGTAAAATGACAATTTATTTGGCAGAGATTAGTAGCAATGTCATTTTATAACCAGTGGGTTGTGTGTGTTTAGTGTGGGGGTGCTGTGTGTTTTACTATGTCAGTTAATAGGT
The DNA here is from genome assembly GCF_040938575.1 of Ambystoma mexicanum. Lineage (NCBI taxonomy): Eukaryota > Metazoa > Chordata > Amphibia > Caudata > Ambystomatidae > Ambystoma > Ambystoma mexicanum. Next base: position 1,108,188,236 of record NC_090936.1, on the reverse strand, counting down.
GATTGCTGGAATGCGAATCCAATGTGTGTGTGTGACTTGGTCAACTGGCATGGGGACAATGCACTAGAAAATGGAGAGAGCATGTGTAGACCCAATTATATATGCAACAAATTAGATCGGTTGTGGGTTCTGCAATTTCAAAGCATAATGTACTGTGTGCATATTTGGTAGACAAAAATGTGTTCATTATAGTTGCAGGAATAGGTTTTGTAGACTTAAATGACTTGCTGATCTGTCTATCTCATAGCATTACCTTGAATTAATTTTCTGTAGACCATAGTCTTGCCATTACACTTGCAGGAAAATTTACTTTGGCAGAGACCGTCAAGTTATCTTTTTCAGTTTTGATTGCTGACATAAACTTGAATTATGGTTTTGCATCCTGCTAAAAGCTGAATCAGATCATTCATTTTGTTGTTTAGGCTTGTTTATGTTTATGTTTATTATTTGATAATGCGCACAAAACCCAAGGGTAGCCGGGCGCAACGGGTGCAAGGTTACTTAAGCTTAGGTTACATACATACGGAGTACAGTGTATACAGGTCAATAAAAGCAATAGAGATGAGAGATAGCAGGTTACAATGTTAGGAGTACATGTATACAGTGAAGTGGGACGGTAAAGGCAAAATAGTCAAGGAACCGGATTTCAAGGGGTATCACGATAGTTGTCGTTGGACCAGAGCCAGTTTTTGACCTTTCTTCTAAAGCTGGAATAAGATGGGGTTGCTCTGAATGCAGTGGGCAATGCATTCCAAGCCTGGGCAGCTCTAACAGGGAAGCTAGCTCCTCCCGCTTTGGATCGTTTAAATCTCGGGGTTTCTAGCAGGAAATGGTTAGTAGCTCTAGTGTAGTGACTGGACAATTTTCTGGTCAGTCTAGCCGAAATGTAGGGGGGTGCAGTGTAGTTGATCCCTTTGTGTGTGAGAGATAGTGTCTTGAGAAGGACTCTATCGCTGATTTTTAGCCAGTGGTGACCTTTCCTGATGTTGGATATATGAGCTCTGCGTGGTATGTCGAGGGCTGTTTTGAGAGCGTTATTTTGAAGGATTTGCATTTTATTAATGATAGTTTTATTGGCTCCTGCATAGAGGGCATTACAGTAGTCCAACTTACTAGTGCGTTAGCAAGCGTAATGCAGTTAGTTTTGGAGAGGTAAGGTCTACAGGTCCTGATTAATTTACAGGTATACGCTGTAGAGGATGCCACGGTATTAACTTGTTTTTTAAGGGATAGAGTGGAGTCAAGGTAAAAGCCTAGTGTTTCTACCTCAGTTGCTACTTTGATTGTGTTACCATCTATGTTGAAATAGCGATAGTTGGCACTGAGTTTTTTTAGAGTAGAGTCGGAACCCAAAAACAGTATCTTAGTTTTATTGTGGTCTACATTGTGGTCTACATTTACAGTTAGACTGTCAGAAATAGAGCTGTAAAGGTTTTATTCACTGTTGGGCAGGGACAACGTATATCAAGCATTCCGAGCTGTAATGTTCACTTTGGCAGCATGAGCCACATCTAATGGAACAACAAGCTAAATATTTAACTGAACGATGCCCTGGGCTTTTCCCAGTGATTATGAAGTATTGGCAGGTGCAGTTTCATTAATCTCTTTTAGGGTATGTTTTTGAGGTAATCGTGACACTACCTTGCATTCATCGTCAGTAGACCATAGTCTTGCCATTACAGATGCAGGAAAATGACAATTACTTTGACAGAAACTGTAGTAAAGTTATCCTTAGTAGTTGTTATGGGTGGAATCAACTTGAATGTTGGCTTTGCATGCTGGTACTCCCTGAATCATATAATTAATTTTGTTTTTTATGCTCACAATCTATATTATTGGTTATACTGTCACAAATAGAGTTACACAGGATGTTAAGTCACATTGGGCAGGAACAAGATATCTCCAGCAGACTGGGCTGAAATGCTTACTTTGGCACGACGTTCCAAACCTGTAATTGCACAAAAAGCTGAATATTTAAATGAATGATTCCCTAAATTGTTCCCAATGATTAGAAAGTATTGGCTTCAGCACTTTCATTAATCTCTTTTTAGGATATATTCACGAAGGAATGAGGACACATTAAACATAATCTGATGAAGTTGAGAACCAATTCTCTCAAAGAACGCATTGAGTGAGTTAGCCTAAACCAGATCTCTTATGGCCCATCTTCTACAACCGATTCATACTCTTTCTTTATGTCCGCTTTTATGAGGTCCAGACATAACCTACCAAAATCTCCATTAATCAGTCTCCATCTCTCCTTTCACTGTACTCCTTATCCTCAGTAGTAAGGGTGGGTGTAATTCGGTGAATATGTAGTGCAGAATTTTCATGGAAATTCAGCTGAATATTGCCAAACCCCGAATTCAACATTTAAAAACGTTGTTTGCCACATATTCTCAGCAATTGTAAGGCATTCATAATAACTGTTTTCTGCAGGGTCAACATTGGTGCACAGAAAACTGTCTTTTCCATGAACACACACCACCTTGTACAACACCATGTTTGTATGAAGATTTAAATATTTTATAAACGTCTATCACAGTGTCGCTCTATGCACCCGAGGTGTAGAGTCTAGCACACCTCCTCAAATTCTGTTATTTATTGTACCCGTACTATCTTACTGTAAATGTACTATACCTGTATATGTTCCTGTACCTATTGTTCCTCTTCATGTATTACATTTCTGTAACAATTCTAAAGTCAAGCGCCTAGCTACCTCAGGGTTCAGCAAGCAAATCAAATCAAATCAAATCAAAATCAGAATATAAAGCTAAATTGGCTGATTTCACTTTGGCATTACAAATTTCGCTACTTAACATGAAAGGTTACTACTCCAGCCTACTCACAGAACTTTTCCTCTAATCCTTTCCACATATCAACAGTGTCCTCTTCTCTTCTTCATCCTTCTTATGATCCTTGACTTCCACCTTCATGGGTGGAGGCTGTCCATGAAAAATCCTTCTGGTTTCAAATTTCTTTTTTCTCTGTTTAAATACTTCCATAGGCTAGCCACTCATGCCACCCAGGATGAATCTACATCCTGCTCATGACCCACTGAAACTCTACATGCTCAAGTTCTCCCCGGTATATGGTATTTGCATCGAATGGTTTTCCATCAAATGGTTTTCCAATGAAGAAATATGTATCAAATGCATATTTTTGTGGGGTAAAGTGTTCATTTTTTGGGGGATGGGTTTTTAAGGCTAAAAAACGGGCGGTTGGGGGGGAGACCCGTCCCCCCCAAAATGGGGAAAAGACCCTCTATGGAAAAAATTGTTGCAAAGACCATAAACCGTTCTCCCCACCCAAATCGTCCCCATCCACCATGTGATGGCTCCTTCATTCTCCTGGCTTCCCATCACTAGAACCTCCTACTGTCAAACAATAAATACCTTGAACAGTGACTGGCTTGATGATCACCCTTAAAGACGCCTTGTTTCACATGTTAGGGCACCAGAGTTTTAGGGCTGTCACCCGTTCCCATGCATCTCAAACACATTTACCACTCACTTTCTAAAACTGTCAATGCTCTAATTACAAAAGATGTACTTAATGTTTGTATCATAAATACCCGACTGTTTCCAACTTCTAACCCACCACTGGGCAGTTTCATTTAATAACTACTTACAATGACAAAAACACCTAACAATTACACTGGTCCAGACATTACCATGCTCACAGTGCTTCTTGGCAAACCACTTTGCAATTTTCATGAATAAATACAAATACATCCATGGATTTATCATGAAACAGTTTTTTTATTTCTCATCTTTTCTATTGCAACAGGAAATTAAACCGGAAGAGGAGGAGGAGGGACTTGTCCTGGAGAGCAATCCTCTTGAGTGGACCGTGACTGATGTAGTACGGTTTATTAAGGCAACAGACTGTGCTCCTCTTGCAAAAATATTTCACGAGCAGGTAAATCTTTTTGTCCTTTCCTTGTTTATAAATTGTGTTCTATTAATTAAAAGTACATTTTATCTCCTTTCAATTTCACACTGGTTTCTAGTATTTAAACATACAGCTACAAATATTCCATACATGTAGCTAATTGCAAATTCACGTATGCCATCCCTGCACCGAAGAAATGAACTCTTTTTTTGAGCTGAAGATTACCTTAAAAATGAATGCCTCTTTTTTCAGAAAATTGAGAACGTGAGGTTATGATTATTTGAAATTCTCTCTCTATCCACAATCCGCTTCAACTAAAATTAGCTGGAGAAGGCTGTTTACCAGACTGAACACTTGAAAAGAGAGCCATTGGCAAATAGTCTATTTCAAACATAGAGTGTACTTAAGGTTTCATTCATAATGTAGAAAAGTACAATGTTGTGGACTGCATATAATAAAAGAAGGATTTTTTGCAGCAAGGTAATGGAACAAGGTTTAGTTAGGTGAGGGAGAACAGGTTTTGTAAAAATAGCTTTCAATTTAAAGACAAACCTTTAGGACACAGTAGGGTAGGATTAGTTGGAGTATGGGAAAGAAGCAAAAATAGTTTATGGGTACAGACAGATAACATTACTCATTTCTGGAATTCTGCCATTTGGAAAATTAAGTTCATGGCTGTGTGATCCTTTTTTAAACCGCAAAAGCAGATCATGTAAATAATGAGGTTCATACTCTTTGGAATATGAACACAGTTGTTTCGGCTTCTTAAAAAGTGGGGCAATCATTTCTGATGGATGAATTGATGTAGCAACAGAACTACAGAAACTCTGGTATCTTTAAATCATGAAAGTGAACATGCTGGTGGAAAGTAAAGGTTTTGTTTTATATATATATATATATATATATATATATATATATATATATATATATATATATATATATATATATATATATATATATACATTTTACTTTGTGAACATGTTTTGGTTATTAATTTTAACACATGAATATTTTTAATTGCTCAAAGGGTAATTACAATATTAAACAACAAACATCACAGACTTCCTCCTTCTCCTCTATATGAATATTCAGAAACCGCACTGCCTGAAAAAACAGTAGACTGTGATGTCAACCAATTAACATATCACATTAGGCCCCGAAAAGAATATTAATTGCTCTTTACACCTTTAACAAAACTCTTTATTAAATGACCACAGTTCTCTCCTCTGAAGACCATGATTATGTTAAAAGGCGTGTTGTCTCATACATTCCATATTCACATTCATCAACTCAACACATTTATCTTGGGTTAGTAGCAAAAAGCATGGCCTAAATCTTAAACCACAGGTACGGTTATTACCCAACAGTAATATTGACAGATATTCGATTGTTGTCAGAACATCTAGATACAGAGCTACAAAAACAAGGAGAGTGATATCAAACCTTTCTTATTCAAGCGTATATACTCGCAGCCAGTGTGTCTTTAGTGTACAGTTCACTAGGTAATCCACTTATCAGCCCTGTGCCATACACTGTCTTACTCTTCAGTTCTTGCTTTGCTTCTTTTAATCTCTGTGGAATATATTATTGTCCATTATCCAAATATTTGTTTGTAAAAGGATTGAAAACAACTGTTGTGGTGTCGACGCACTACGTTTCGGCCTAAACATCAAGGGTAGACACCATACTGAGTGGGCTTCCCTCTTCAATTTCACACAGGCCTTCGTCAGGACAAAACATCTTTTGTGGTTACAATGATTCTCGATATTCTAACCTCAAAACATCATTCAGACCAATCTAAAAAGTGAAACAACACATATATTTAGGACCCTTCATTGTGTATGTTCATGTTAGCTGCGCTATACCAGACTGTACAGTAAAATATTATTGAACTTATTTAGTTTGCAAAACAGTGATAGGTTTCTCATTAAGAAGCTGTTGTCTCATACAGCTATGGCTACCTGTTGGTGTAATCACATCATAGGGAGCCCATTTAGTTTGGGGAGATTATTTCCCAGTTTTTATCATATATGCGCTATTATGTCATCAGTCTGAAGTATCAATGATGATTTGTTTCATATACGTTACCTATTTCATCTCATAAGGGTCGGTGTTAGTTTGGTATTCTTCTGTGGCATTCTCTTGATTCATAGAGCATATACAGAAATGCCCTGGCGCAGTAACACATATACCAGAATCACCTGTCACACCTATCAAATCAGAGTAAAGCATACCTCAGCATTGCTTACATTTCATTTGCTCTGGTAGGGGTGATCATTAAGATATACAACACTGATTATAAGAGTGTCTACACTACTCCGAACACTAGTTGTACTTTATCTACATGTAATTATACAACATACACTTTTCTATGTATCCCAGATTTTTTCTATGTATCCCAAGTCTTGTTATGTCACAGACCCCTCGTAAAATAAAAACTAAGGGCACGACCTACTATATACACAATTGCTCAAAGGGGTCATTTGATAAAGTGCCAGCGTTCAAACTTGAATAAACACTTTGAGTCAAAAAGGGTGATATGAGAGTTTTAATCCAATTTCATATCTCATTGATCATGACTTCAAATGAAATCTCATAACCTCTACATGTGATTCTCCACTGTGGTTCCAGTGGGTCTTCAGGTGGTTCTATATATGGTATTCACAGCTTAATTGTTTCAGTGAAATAAAGGTAAAGTGAATACTAATTACTAATTTGATTTGGTCTACAGCTTTACAGTGCAATTATTTTATCACTTTTTTTTACAAAGTTGCCAAGTATATATTTTATTCAAACTCACCCTTTTAGATGATCTGTTGTAAATAGTATTGCAAACTAATTTTCTATCTTTCACTCCCAAGAGTTGCTCCTTGTTTATATGGAGTTTTTTAAAAATAATGAAAGATATATCTTGTAGCCAAATGCATTTTGTATCCTTTTTTAGGTGCTTATTAGGGATGCATAAGGATTGAGAATTCTTCTTAAAGTATATTGTTAGTCTAGGAATGAAAAGGGTTTTGGCTTGGTTACCTCTTCATTGAGGCTTCTCAAGGATACAGTTGTCCTCACAATTTCAGAACGCTGACCCACCGAAAGGATCAGCACACCAAAATGGCCACCAATTTGTATGTATACGCAATGAAGTCATTGTGCATTTGTACGTGATGACGACATTGCGTCCAAGGTTGACGCGATCATCCATAACGGCAGAAAAAACACCTCAATGTTAAACACAGGTTTAACTAGCCTTCTGGGTCTACAAAATGTATATTGTTCTTATGTAGTTAAAAACATTTTTAGATGTAGGCATGCAATTGCCATTTTTAGTACATAATTAGTTTACTATTTATTTATTATAAACACTCCTCTTGTACTGATATTCAAAATAAGTTGCATTTCTTTTATTAGTTTCTCTTTATTCTGTAATGGTGACTAAAACACTGCAAATAAAATCTATATGAATTACTAAAGTGTGCATGTACAATAGATACATGCATACAACTAATCATATATATAAAAAGGTACATTCATGAACCTTTGCACACATTTGATGCAACATATGCATTTTGCAATACTTCAAAAGAAATGTTAACAAAAACTCCCAATATATAATGTAACACAGTGTGTGTATGTTTACAGCATCATTATATATGGAACATTTTGTATCATTGATATAACATTTAAATGTATACATGAGTAACTTACAGCAAAACAATGTAATTTTCGAAATAGCATTGCAAAATCGGAAGCGTGTATTATTACATGCTCCTTTCTTTCTCTGTGAAGACTTTAAAAAAAAATACTTAATATACAGACATGTAAACTTAATGTAATTCAAAACAAACAAATTATGCATATTGCATCCGCAAATGTACACTTAACAACACCCCAGAAAATGCGCTGCCAATACATTTGTACATTGTGCACAGGCTCTTCATTATATTTATTTTTTTCTAAAGGAACGTTTAACACAAATAGCTAATGTGCATTGTACAACAGTAGACGTATAATTACACCACATTTTCTCGAAAAATGATTATTATTATTACATACATGCAAAATGTACACAAACTAGAGATACCTTAAAAGGATGTAATGCTGCACATTCAGGCATAATTATTTTAATGACTGTCTCTCTGCACACAACTATTATCAATCGATACAATAAAATAATGTAAAAAAGAAAAAGTAACACATTTATACTGGGGAAAATATTTAAAGTTTGAAAAACAACCAAAAACACATGTTGAAATATTTTGTTTGTATAAATCATCATTATGTGCTCAGATAACAGTAATAATCTTTGTTTAAAACACAAGTGCATGAATAGAAAAACATCAGGCCACCATTACAATGTGTGTATAATCTAAGATAAGTATTTGAATACATATATTGTTGAAATGGATTTCTACAATCAACCCCTCTGGGAAAAGATTTTAGGAGGTTACCCTATTTATGGTAAACCGGGAAGACACTCCAAGGTTAACCAAAACCCAATGTAGGTAGTGTTGTGGAGCAGTGAAGGCTTAGTCTCAGGAAAGTGTGAGAGTGGTCTAGGGATACCATGAGTCCATGCAGAACAACACCAATAATTCAAGTTATGAAAATACAATTATTTATTATCCCTTTCTGAAGACACTTTGAAAAAATCACAAGTTAGTAATGTAATCAAAAACCATATATTATATATATATGTATATATATATACATACATACATTCATCATATAAATAAAATTAAATATTCATTAAACACCAGGTGAGTAATTAAATGCAGAAAAAACTGTTAGATGAGATGGAATAAGTTCCAAGTATGGTTACTTAAGGAAAGGTATTTCAGAACGGATGCAGTGGGTCGTGGTTGTAATGGCAAAGTTCTTTAAAGTGTAGTTTTTACTTCAAGTTAGGTAAGTACCCCACTTCATCCTGTGCCCTAGGTCAGTCCTAGGAAAGGATCATTAGCCTAGGTTTGATGAACAAAAGCCAGTGCAGAGGGAGTTTAGGCACAATGGCTCTCTACCCAATATTACCCTATGGTAGGCAGGGGGGACAGAAACAGATATGTTCACTTACCCACCTGATTCCGACTCTTCCAGGTGGCATTGCAGGTATCCAGAATTTCCTTGGACTCCAATCTTCTTACCTTGTTTTGGGTGAAGCGAGACCAGAGGTTACTTTTGGTTTCAGGAGCTAGTTGCAGTTCTCATCAGACAATTCCAGGCAACGTCTTGAACAAGATCCCCAAACAAAGAAAATATGCATACCTGAGCATTTCAGACCCTTCACAACACTTCACAGGATTGCAGAGTGGTGGTTCCAGCAGAGGTGATCACCATCAGGCGGCAACAGGCGATCTTTAAGTGGTGAGAACAGAAAGCAGCCCCAGCTCAGCTAAACTTGTCGTAACAAGGCTGAAATTGTGAGGACAGGTGGCGTATGGGATAATCAGAACACCCTGTGAGACCCAAGGCTCTGCTCAGAATGGTGACAGCTTGAGCGTGGTAACCTGAAATGGAGCTGGTCAGTCGACTGTGTGGTCCAGGGACACTTCTGAAGGTTTTCAAAGCATGGATCTATGAGCAGGTGTCAAGACTGGATCTTCCGACTGGCCCAAAGGTTGTAGCATCATCAAGGATCTTCTGAGAACAGGCAAAGGTGCAGGGCTTTAATGGGTCAATCACTGGAATCGATGCAGGTCCGCTTCAGGGATCATCCTTGAGTCGCCGCTGGGATGCTCTTCTTCGAAGTACTCTTGGTTCGAACGATGATCTGTCAAATAGCTGCAGGAGCCTTTTTCTATCCAAGATTCAGGCTGGGAGCTAGCACAAGCCCACAATTGGTAAGAAGCTCCAACATTCAAACATCCCAGGATTGTCCAATCTTTGGCAATGGCTAGTCATCATATCTGTCCAGCAACAGTCTGGCCCTGTATCTTTATCATCGAGGCACTGGACTGTCTGCAGGAGTGGACCCAGGATAAATCCATGCAACAGGAAATCCTGTTGGGCTACTGAAAATCATGAAGCAGTGCCCTGCTAAAATGGCTGCCTTCAGCATCATGACCGCTTCACAAGGCCTGAGCCCCTTGTCTGCCTGGCTCTGCCTTTACATGTACTTCCTCTTGGGACCCGGCAGGCGATGCCGGCGCTGTTAAAGGCCCTTGTTTAAGTTCTCCTGATCATTCCCCTGTTGGGTCCTGTCCGGCAATGGCCGCCACAACGCCTTCTGGTTTTGCTCTCATATCATTGATGCGGAACACCCTTCAGGATGCGCCCGCCAATGCACAGACCCTGCTAATACATTCTTGGAGCTGCTTGCACTGGGGTTCCACTAGGTAAGGCCACATTTGCCTCATACATATGCCTCCTTCTACTGTCCACCGGCTTATGTTACCTTCTTCCATCCTCGTAACATAATGCCTGGCACAACACTTGACCTTATTTCCCACTTAATGCCTGCAGTAACGATGTGGCCCCAGTTCACCCTGGCGTGGCCTTCCCAGTTTTGCTCATTTAACAAGCTCCTTTACTCAACACTTATTATGATACTGTTAGCGGGCTGTAGATAAACTGAGGGAAACCCAGGTTGCTATCTTTTTAAATCTAAACATGCATAACTCTACCTCTTCCCGGATAGGGCAACATATATAGAACAAAAGGGGGCAGAGTAATCCCAACATGTAATGATGAACAGGGTAGTCGGACCACTTTTAGTAAATCAAACAAATATACATTTTATGAATACAAAGTTCATATTAAAATCACCATAAGTAAAAATACAGAGTTATGGAGTATAATGATAAAACAATAATCATCAATGTCCAGAAAAGTGACTTTATCTTAGCAAAAGTTCACACACTTCTAGGTAGTGGTATAGATAATTCTTAAAACGCATGCAATTTATGTTCTTAACTGACGTGATTTTGTCTCTGTGCTGTTAGTTATTGGAACACATATGTTTGTCTAAGATATAATTGCATTGATAATTATCGCAACATGTTTCAGTTCTCTTCCATTTAATGGTGAACATTCGCCAGGAGACAACGAACGTATTGGTCACTCTTTAGAAGCAGCCGCAATTTGATTGCTCTCTAAAAAGACTGATGCTTTGTTGGTCCTTGTTCTTACATTTATTAGTAGCCGCTGTCATATTACAGGCTCAATATGTTGGTGGGCGTAGAGGTCTGTTGGTACAGGTCTGTTCAATGGTCCCTAGCCTGGAATCTCTGTCTTATTAAGAGGACATTCTTGGAGCTGATGCGGTTCTTCTGTAACCGGGTGTGTCCCTGTTGCAGCTTGTATCTAGCTTGTCATTTAAAAGGTATATTTTTGCGGACCCTCAGTCTTTGTTCTTGTAATATTTCAGCCTTGGTAGATATATACATTTGCTTGCTCAGTAGTTCTGGAGCTGCTTCATTTGTTAGCAGGCTTACATCTAAGCTTTAAACGTTCTGTGCCATGCTCGTCCACCCCTCCTGTAATTTATCATGCAAGGTCTCAACCATTTACTCACTGCATTTGTAATCATGCCACTTAAACCTATATTTAAACATTACTGCCTGCTCGACCGATGTCCTAGCTGGTACTTGACACTTTGCGTGCTAAACTTGACTATGCCCACAACCTACCTGATTTGACTCACAGCCTCCGGCTTGCTCGTTACTTATCAGATTTGACCTGCAGCTGTACTTATGTATACATATTTCTTCGCTATACACCGGACTTGACCCTCAGTTGCGTGCAAATTCAAATGATCTTCTTGGCTGTTACATACCTGATCATCTGATCCATAACCGCTTGTAGTTCTCCTGCCCTGAAATTGTCTGTAACAAAATGAATTTGACCTACAGCTGTGCGTTGTATAAGTATTCCTGCATCTGTTACATACGGGACCTACAGCTGTGCGCTGTACTTATATTCTATTTTGCCTGTATTCTTCTGGTGCATGCTGATCTCATTACCTACTTGGCTGCAACTTTGCTTACTTGACCTACAACTGCCTGCTATTCCCACTCCCTGTTCTTGTCTGTAAACTTACTGAATTTGATCCACAGCAGTGCACTGTACATGTTTCCTTTTGTATGCTACTTACCTGTCTTGACCTACAGCCCTGTGCTGTATATGTAACCTATATTGACTGTAACACTACTGCTCAAGTTCATCCATGGTAACTAGTGCCTAGATGCCCAAGGGCTTTGAGCGCCTCTATAAATGCATAAATTAATAAATAAAACAGACTTTCAGGGGCCGAGAGGATGTGGACTGGGACCCGGCAGTCCCAGCCCCCTCCCCTGGCTCACACACACAAAGTTCACTGGCCTGTGAAAGCAGCATCTTTCACTGGGTTACCATATATGGCATTTCCTTACCTGGGAACGGAGGTAGAAGGCCAAAGGACAAGCGAAAATCTTGTGGCATGCCCCTGTTAGCTTGATTGCCACCTTTAGTAGAAAAAAGTGGTGAAAATCACACGGCTTCCATCAGCTTGTTTTAGGCATATTCCCAAAGTAACCAAAAAGCCATCAGGTAAAAATTCATAAGGATACAAAGTATCCCATCTGCACTTCACTGTAAGGTAATGTGTGTAATTGATCAAATACAAGAATTACAAAAGAGGTGCAATATCTCCCAGTACTGACAATCTTCGGCACTAGTCAGTTTCTCCAAAAGAATGACCAAAACTGGCAAAGGAAAAATCAGGACAGGGTGCACAAGTAAGCAAACGGACTGGGAGTCCCATAGGAATCTATGGAGGGAAAAGTGCAAAAAGAAAACCTATAGCTATATCTTAAAAGAGACGCACCCTTTCTTTTTATACTTTAAACAGCGCCTGCATCCTTTCACAAATTTCAGAAAACATTTTACAAGTATGTTATTGTATGGATTATCAGCATGTGTATGTGCTCAAAACACCTAACATGAAAGCTTCCATTAAATGACATTGTTGAGTCTTTGAAGATTGCATTGCGCTGCTGGCAATAATCAACTGTCACATGCTTTCATTAAGAACATTCAATTGTCTTTAGATCTGATTCAGTGGCAACTTGTTGTCTTTATTTTGTGGTAAAGTGACGGTTTAAAGATATGCATAATGAAGTTGATTGCATACAATCATTGTGCTGGAAACATTATATCTATCTTGAAACAGTGCCTGCAACATCTGCCTTAATATACCAGTAAGCGTTCATTAATATATGAATATGTACACAAGTAAAATAAATAACATTAAATCTGAATCAACATAAACGTATTTAAGCTATTTTTACCACACAGACAAGCATTATAAAGTGATTGTCTTTCAAATATTCATAAACTCAAATTAACATCTGAAAAGACAATTGAAAATAAATACAAATGCATTAATACATATCTAACCATACATGTATTCTTACAAACAAAACATATTAAAACAAAAGCTTAAACATTTCAGTTACTTTATAAAAATTGTCTACAGGCCTCATCACAGGTTTGGCAGTATTCTGGTGGTAAATGTGCCACAATACCACCAAACGGATTTACTGCTACTGCCACTTGGTCTGGCAGAATTACTGCTGGATCACAAGTGGTGGTATGGCAGTGTTAGTTCCCCATTTATGGAGTCTACAGGACTCCATGGGGATTTCGGCAGAATTACTGCTGGTGGTATTTCTAAAGATTTTGATTATTTTTGGTGGTAAGGCAGCAGTATTACTCCAACATTTTGCTGGAGGTTTTTTCTCCCCCTCGCCGCCAAACCTATAGTACAGTGGTGCGGTAATGCAGCGAGAACGGAGTTACCTCTGTTTTACTGTTGTTTTTTACTGTGCCGCTGTACTTGTAATGAGGGCATAAGACCCTACCAGGAAAACAAAATGATGACATTAAACATATTGTATGAGCAACTAAAACCCATAACATAAAAAAATGCACTTAACCTATCACGTGTCCTTTTCTTTACACAGTAATAAAACAAGAAAATAAAATAGTTTCACTTTATGTTGTAACACTCTAGAACAATTTGGTCACATGTAGCAATGACAGACAAAACATGTATATAATAGGAAGTAAGGTAACAAGAAAACACATTTTAATCAAACAGTGCCATTTGTTAAATTTTGTTTATAAAATACTATATATTTGTTTTCCATTACTGTGAATTTGTTTTATTTAGATAAAACCTCGCACAAATAAAAAATATATTCAGACAAACGATACATTCTAATATCAATATTTTTTTTAAATTAGTGTCAAATTCATCTAGCCTTACCTACTATATCCAAAAATGATAATTTAAAATTGTATAAAATGTAAAAAGAAGAAAACAAAGAAAGAGAGAAGCCAGTTTATATTATGGACATACTTTCCAAATACCACAATCCTCAAATACAAATTAGTGTCAAATTCATCTAGCATTATATACACCATTACAATGTGTGTATAATCTAAGATAAGTATTTGAATACATATATTGTTGAAATGGATTTCTACAATCAACCCCTCTGGGAAAAGATTTTAGGAGGTTACCCTATTTATGGTAAACCGGGAAGACACTCCAAGGTTAACCAAAACCCAATGTAGGTAGTGTTGTGGAGCAGTGAAGGCTTAGTCTCAGGAAAGTGTGAGAGTGGTCTAGGGATACCATGAGTCCATGCAGAACAACACCAATAATTCAAGTTATGAAAATACAATTATTTATTATCCCTTTCTGAAGACACTTTGAAAAAATCACAAGTTAGTAATGTAATCATAAACCATATATTATATATATATGTATATATATATATACATACATACATTCCTCATATAAATAAAATTACATATTCATTAAACACCAGGTGAGTAATTAAATGCAGAAAAAACTGTTAGATGAGATGGAATAAGTTCCAAGTATGGTTACTTAAGGAAAGGTATTTCAGAACGGATGCAGTGGGTCGTGGTTGTAATGGCAAAGTTCTTTAAAGTGTAGTATTTACTTCAAGTTAGGTAAGTACCCCACTTCATCCTGTGCCCTAGGTCAGTCCTAGGAAAGGATCATTAGCCTAGGTTTGATGAACAAAAGCCAGTGCAGAGGGAGTTTAGGCACAATGGCTCTCTACCCAATATTACCCTATGGTAGGCAGGGGGGACAGAAACAGATATGTTCACTTACCCACCTGATTCCGACTCTTCCAGGTGGCATTGCAGGTATCCAGAATTTCCTTGGACTCCAATCTTCTTACCTTGTTTTGGGTGAAGGGAGACCAGAGGTTACTTTTGGTTTCAGCAGCTGGTTGCAGTTCTCATCAGACAGTTCCAGGCAACTTCTTGAACAAGATCCCCAAACAAAGAAAATATGCATACCTGAGCATTTCAGACCCTTGACAACACTTCACAGGATTGCAGAGTGGTGGTTCCAGCAGAGGTGATCACCATCAGGCGGCAACAGGCGATCTTTAAGTGGTGAGAACAGAAAGCAGCCCCAGCTCAGCTAAACTTGTCGTGACAAGGCTGAAATTGTGAGGACAGGTGGCGTATGGGATAATCAGAACACCCTGTGAGACCCAAGGCTCTGCTCAGAATGGTGACAGCTTGAGCGTGGTAACCTGAAATGGAGCTGGTCAGTCGACTGTGTGGTCCAGGGACACTTCTGAAGGTTTTCAAAGCATGGATCTATGAGCAAGTGTCAAGACTGGATCTTCCCACTGGCCCAAAGGTTGTAGCATCATCAAGGATCTTCTGAGAACAGGCAAAGGTGCAGGGCTTTAATGGGTCAATCACTGGAATCGATGCAGGTCCGCTTCAGGGATCATCCTCGAGTCGCCGCTGGGATGCTCTTCTTCGAAGTACTCTTGGTTCGAACGATGATCTGTCAAATAGCTGCAGGAGCCTTTTTCTATCCAAGATTCAGGCTGGGAGCTAGCACAAGCCCACCATTGGTAAGAAGCTCCAACATTCAAACATCCCTGGATTGTCCAATCTTTGGCAATGGCTAATCATCATATCTGTCCAGCAACAGTCTGGCCCTGCATCTTTATCATCGAGGCACTGGACTGTCTGCAGGAGTGGACCCAGGATAAATCCATGCAACAGGAAAGCCTGTTGGGCTACTGAAAATCATGAAGCAGTGCCCTGCTAAAATGGCTGCCTTCAGCATCATGACCGCTTCACAAGGCCTGAGCCCCTTTGTCTGCCTGGCTCTGCCTTTACATGTACTTCCTCTTGGGACCCGGCAGGCGATGCCGGCGCTGTTAAAGGCCCTTGTTTAAGTTCTCCTGATCATTCCCCTGTTGGGTCCTCTCCGGCAATGGCCGCCACAACGCCTTCTGGTTTTGCTCTCATATCATTGATGCCGAACACCCTTCAGGATGCGCCCGCCAATGCACAGACCCTGCTAATACATTCTTGGAGCTGCTTGCACTGGGGTTCCACTAGGTAAGGCCACATTTGCCTCATACATATGCCTCCTTCTACTGTCCACCTGCTTATGTTACCTTCTTCCATCCTCGTAACATAATGCCTGGCACAACACTTGATCTTATTTCCCACTTAATGCCTGCAGTAACGATGTGGCCCCAGTTCACCCTGGCGTGGCCTTCCCAGTTTTGCTCATTTAACAAGCTCCTTTACTCAACACTTATTATGATACTGTTAGCGGGCTGTAGATAAACTGAGGGAAACCCAGGTTGCTATCTTTTTAAATCTAAACATGCATAACTCTACCTCTTCCCGGATAGGGCAACATATATAGAACAAAAGGGGGCAGAGTAATCCCAACGTGTAATGATGAACAGGGTAGTCGGACCACTTTTAGTAAATCAAACAAATATACATTTTATGAATACAAAGTTCATATTAAAATCACCATAAGTAAAAATACAGATTTATGGAGTATAACGATAAAACAATAATCATCAATGTCCAGAAAAGTGACTTTATCTTAGCAAAAGTTCACACACTTCTAGGTAGTGGTATAGATGATTCTTAAAACGCATGCAATTTATGTTCTTAACTGACGTGATTTTGTCCCTGTGCTGTTAGTTATTGGAACACATATGTTTGTCTAAGATATAATTGCATTGATAATTATCTCAACATGTTTCAGTTCTCTTCCATTTAATGGTGAACATTCGCCAGGAGACAACAAACGTATTGGTCACTCTTTAGAAGCAGCCGCAATTTGATTGCTCTCTAAAAAGACTGATGCTTTGTTGGTCCTTGTTCTTACATTTATTAGTAGCCGCTGTCATATTACAGGCTCAATATGTTGGTGGGCTGTTGGGGAGAAGCTGGATCCCCCCACCCCCCAGGGCATTGGGGGGCCAGCAGCCATACCCTCACCAGCTATGGGAGGCCCCAACACCTCCCATATGGCCCCCAGAAATGCAACAGAGTCCCAAGCAGGCAGCAGCATGTTTCAAACTGCATTTATTTCTAGGCAAAGAAAAAGGAAAAAAAAAGCAAAAGAAAAGCACAGAGCATCGTGCATCGCGAGTTCAGGCGCCGTCTCCCCGGGGCTGTCTTGCAAGTCAGTTTTATAATCACACTGCAGGCTGACCTCACAGAATTGGATCAGCTCCCAGAAACCTATCTCCTCCTGCTATTGGCTGCAAAGTGGTAGGTTACATATGTAGCCCTTATAGAGAGCCTGATAATTGGATATTAACCTCCTGCGTCAGTGGGTTGATTTAGCTGTGCCAGCCCCCATTACCTAATTCTTAACTTGTTGCAATGTGACTTTGTTCCCATAACTTTTTAGCTGAACAAACAGTTCGCACCTGGGCTCTGGGCGCAGATTGGCTGGGCTGCGCCCTTCTTGTTACAAGTTATGTTTTACATGTTGTGCGAGTCCTTGAGAAAATGTCTTTCTTTCCCAGAAAGGAAAAAAAAAACACACTGGGTTGCCGTGATTTATTCGCATTTGTGGATAATTAAAAAATGTCTGTCTGCAGAAAGCAATTGTATCTTGAACTTGCGGCCTTGGCAGGTCGGACTGGGTTTTTGCGAGGAATGTTGATGAGGCTCCCGCAGCCAGTGTTCAGTGAGTGAAATGAACTGTCTGTGCATTTAGACAATGTTAATTCATATAGGCATTTGTAAGCCTTTAAACGGGGATTTTTGTGCTGGTAGATTCTGATATTGCAGCATTGATTCTAATGTAGCATGGAAGTTGCACTGTTGGTGAAGTGGGTGTGTTTCAGCATATTTGTCACCCATGGGTGCGCTGGGGCATGGTTCAAATGATAAGTGCGCTCCTTGTTCTTCCTGCTGTTCTTCTATGTATGCGCTTGGGGTGAGGGGGCATGGGTTTGGTCTCGATTTTCCCTCTTCAGGGCGTAGAGGTCTGTTGGTACAGGTCTGTTCAATGGTCCCTAGCCTGGAATCTCTGTCTTATTAAGAGGACATTCTTGGAGCTGATGCGGTTCTTCTGTAACCGGGTGTTTCCCTGTTGCAGCTTGTATCTAGCTTGTCATTTAAAAGGTATATTTTTGCGGACCCTCAGTCTTTGTTCTTGTAATATTTCAGCCTTGGTAGATATATACATTTGCTTGCTCAGTAGTTCTGGAGCTGCTTCATTTGTTAGCAGGCTTACATCTAAGCTTTAAACGTTCTGTGCCATGCTCGTCCACCCCTCCTGTAATTTATCATGCAAGGTCTCAACCATTTACTCACTGCGTTTGTAATCATGCCACTTAAACCTATATTTAAACATTACTGCCTGCTCGACCGATGTCCTAGCTGGTACTTGACACTTTGCGTGCTAAACTTAACTATGCCCACAACCTACCTGATTAGACTCACAGCCTCCGGCTTGCTCGTTACTTATCAGATTTGACCTGCAGCTGTACTTATGTATACATATTTCTTCGCTATACACTGGACTTGACCCTCAGTTGCGTGCAAATTCAAATGATCTTCTTGGCTGTTACATACCTGATCATCTGATCCATAACCGCTTGTAGTTCTCTTGCCCTGAAATTGTCTGTAACAAAATGAATTTGACCTACAGCTGTGCGTTGTATAAGTATTCCTGCATCTGTTACATACGGGACCTACAGCTGTGCGCTGTACTTATATTCTATTTTGCCTGTATTCTTCTGGTGCATGCTGATCTCATTACCTACTTGGCTGCAACTTTGCTTACTTGACCTACAACTGCCTGCTATTCCCGCTCCCTGTTCTTGTCTGTAAACTTACTGATTTTGATCCACAGCAGTGCACTGTACATGTTTCCTTTTGTATGCTACTTACCTGTCTTGACCTACAGCCCTGTGCTGTATATGTAACCTATATTGACTGTAACACTACTGCTCAAGTTCATCCATGGTAACTAGTGCCTAGATGCCCAAGGGCTTTGAGCGCCTCTATAAATGCATAAATAAACAAATAAAACAGACTTTCAGGGGCCGAGAGGATGTGGACTGGGACCCGGCAGTCCCAGCCCCCTCCTCTGGCTCACACACACAAAGTTCACTGGCCTGTGAAAGCAGCATCTTTCACTGGGTTACCATATATGGCATTTCCTTACCTGGGAACGGAGGTAGAAGGCCAAAGGACAAGCGAAAATCTTGTGGCATGCCCCTGTTAGCTTGATTGCCACCTTTAGTAGAAAAAAGTGGTGAAAATCACACGGCTTCCATCAGCTTGTTTTAGGCATATTCTCAAAGTAACCGAAAAGCCATCAGGTAAAAATTCAGAAGGATACAAAGTATCCCATCTGCACTTCACTGTAAGGTAATGTGTGTAATTGATCAAATACAAGAATTACAAAAGAGGTGCAATATCTCCCAGTACTGACAATCTTCGGCACTAGTCAGTTTCTCCAAAAGAATGACCAAAACTGGCAAAGGAAAAATCAGGACAGGGTGCACAAATAAGCAAACGGACTGGGAGTCCCATAGGAATCTATGGAGGGAAAAGTGCAAAAAGAAAACCTATAGCTATATCTTAAAAGAGACGCACCCTTTCTTTTTATACTTTAAACAGCGCCTGCATCCTTTCACAAATTTCAGAAAACATTTTACAAGTATGTTATTGTATGGATTATCAGCATGTGTATGTGCTCAAAACACCTAACATGAAAGCTTCCATTAAATGACATTGTTGAGTCTTTGAAGATTGCATTGCGCTGCTGGCAATAATCAACTGTCACATGCTTTCATTAAGAACATTCAATTGTCTTTAGATCTGATTCAGTGGCAACTTGTTGTCTTTATTTTGTGGTAAAGTGACGGTTTAAAGATATGCATAATGAAGTTGATTGCATACAATCATTGTGCTGGAAACATTATATCTATCTTGAAACAGTGCCTGCAACATCTGCCTTAATATACCAGTAAGCGTTCATTAATATATGAATATGTACACAAGTAAAATAAATAACATTAAATCTGAATCAACATAAACGTATTTAAGCTATTTTTACCACACAGACAAGCATTATAAAGTGATTGTCTTTCAAATATTCATAAACTCAAATTAACATCTGAAAAGACAATTGAAAATAAATACAAATGCATTAATACATATCTAACCATACATGTATTCTTACAAACAAAACATATTAAAACAAAAGCTTAAACATTTCAGTTACTTTATAAAAATTGTCTACAGGCCTCATCACAGGTTTGGCAGTATTCTGGTGGTAAATGTGCCACAATACCACCAAACGGATTTACTGCTACTGCTACTTGGTCTGGCAGAATTACTGCTGGATCACAAGTGGTGGTATGGCAGTGTTAGTTCCCCATTTATGGAGTCTACAGGACTCCATGGGGATTTCGGCAGAATTACTGCTGGTGGTAATTCTAAAGATTTTGATTATTTTTGGTGGTAAGGCAGCAGTATTACTCCAACATTTTGCTGGAGGTTTTTCCTCCCCCCTCGCCGCCAAACCTATAGTACAGTGGTGCGGTAATGCAGCGAGAACGGAGTTACCTCTGTTTTACTGTTGTTTTGTACAGTGCCGCTGTACTTGTAATGAGGGCATAAGACCCTACCAGGAAAACAACATGATGACATTAAACATATTGTATGAGCAACTAAAACCCATAACATAAAAAAATGCACTTAACCTATCACGTGTCCTTTTCTTTACACAGTAATAAAACAAGAAAATAAAATAGTTTCACTTCATGTTATAACACTCTAGAACAATTTGGTCACATGTAGCAATGACAGACAAAACATGTATATAATAGGAAGTAAGGTAACAAGAAAACACATTTTAATCAAACAGTGCCATTTGTTAAATTTTGTATATAAAATACTATATATTTGTTTTTAGATAAAACCTCGCACAAATAAAAAATATATTCAGACAAACGATACATTCTAATATCAATATTTTTTTTAAATTAGTGTCAAATTCATCTAGCCTTACCTACTATATCCAAAAATGATCATTTAAAATTGTATAAAATGTAAAAAGAAGAAAACGAAGAAAGAGAGAAGCCAGTTTATGTTATGGACATACTTTCCAAATACCACAATCCTCAAATACAAATTAGTGTCAAATTCATCTATCATTACCGACTATATAAGAATTGATCATTTAAAATTGTTTGTAATGTGAAAAAAATAACGAGAAAAAAGAAGATAATTAAAATAGACTATCTTAATCACACATTCACCATCTTAACTTGTTCCTTACTAATCTCCTAGTATCATCTATAGTGTTAGTCCGATCACATTGAAACATTTTTTTTTCTTTCTACGAGGGATGTTGGACTAGAGTATCTGCTGTTTCTCCAGTGGAGGTTAAGATACTCTCACATCTAGACCTAAAGACGACCACTGAGATGTATTGGCCTTTTTTCATAACATCTTAGTGATCCGTATAGAATGATCCCTTCGGCAGAGATGTAAACAGTTTGAATAGCTGTAATAATTTCAATTTCATTCAGTCTTCTAAGGATGTTAGGCCTAGTACGTAGCATGATCTCGCTATTGGTATGGATTTAGGAATTCTCAGAGTTTTTTCCAAACTAAACCTTCTATTTTACCCAAGTCAAGACCATGTACCTGATGAGAAACTTCCGAACCATACAGTAATTATAGAAATTGATGGGCAGTATTATTGAAAGTCTCCAGGCCTATTTTCCAGATATAATTCTTAGCCTTTCGTTTAGATTTCCAGAATTTCATAATCGCTGTCTCATTATGATTTATCACCAGCCCCTGTTTCTCAGCGTAGTATTCTAA
The DNA here is from genome assembly GCF_040938575.1 of Ambystoma mexicanum. Classification (NCBI taxonomy): domain Eukaryota; kingdom Metazoa; phylum Chordata; class Amphibia; order Caudata; family Ambystomatidae; genus Ambystoma; species Ambystoma mexicanum. Next base: position 1,108,166,186 of record NC_090936.1, on the reverse strand, counting down.
GGGTGTTAATCAGATATTGGAGGCACTTCTGCGTGTGCTCCAATACAATCTGCGTATGCATGATCTCACATATGCGTATGCAAGCCAGCTGATCTTGTTGGATTCAATATGAGCAGCCACAAATGACACTTCACTCAAGGCTGCCCCCACATCTGAAACATCTACATTAAACAGACAGGGAGCAAGAACATATCCCTGTCTCAAGCCTCTTGATGTCTGAAATGTGCTTGACAGTGACCCGTGTTGGTTTAATCTCACTTCAATATATGTATCTGTATGCACTTCCCTGTGGGTTAGTCACCTCTACTTATAAAATACTACCTACAACTCTGACTGTCCCTCACTCAGTCTGTCTCACCTGGACTCCCACTCTTATTACCTCTAACCGTGCCCATTGGCTGCATTGTGTTTTCATTCTGTACTGCTAATGTCGAATTTAGCTGTGCCCATTGGCTGCAATGTATTTCATTCTGTCCTGCTAATTTCGAACTTAGCTATGCCCAGTGGCTGCATTTTGCTCTAATTCTGTCCTGCTGATTTCGAACTTAGCTGTGCCCAGTGGCTGCATTGTGTTATTCATTCGGTCCTGTTGATTTTGAATTTAGCTGTGCCCATTGGCCGCATTGTGTTTCATTCTGTCCTGCTGATTTCGAACTTAGCTGTGCCCACTGGCTGCACTGTGTTTTCATTCTGTCCAACTTAGCTGTGCCTAGTGGTTGCATTGTGTTTTCACTCTGTCCTGCTGTTCCTGTCTTGTTCCGTCTCTTCTACTTGCACCCCTCCTGTGTTCTCCCCAGTGTCTCCACCCCATCTCCACTCTTCTCTCATTCCCCACCCGTCCTCCCTCTCTCCCCTCTTCCCCCTCCTCCACATCACCTATGGTGCGCTCCGTTTCTCCTATCTTCTCCAACGGCTTCTCTATCAACTATCCTATGCTTCTCACGAAGTCTGGTAGGAAAAAGTTCAAAAAGGATATCCCGGTCTCCAACTCAGGCCTCCCTATCGCTGATACCTACACCAGTGCTTCCTCCAGACAGATCCTCCCTGTCATCCTCTGTCATTCCTTCGCCAGACCTATAGACTCTTCATATGGTCTGTGTGCTCTCTCCTTTCTCTTCCTCTCCCTCCTCAGCTATCTTGCCCCCTCCTCTAACCTCCTCTGCCCTCCCTCAGGCTCCTTCACCTCTGCAGGGAGAACCTCAGATTTGTTCCCCCTTCCGTAAGTCTTTCAAGGATGGCAACCTTCTCCACCTCGCCATTCTTAACTCTCGCTCACCTGTCAAACACTCTTCTGACATCTGCCGTCTCCTGGAAGAACTCGACCTTGATGTCCTTGGTCTCACTGAGACATGGTTCTCGGCCAGCTCTGTCACAAGCTTTGACACTTTCCTTCCGGATGGGTACAAGATCCTCTCCGTGCCCAGATCCAACCGTTCCGTTGGGGGTCTAGCCTTGATCTTCTCGCAGTGGATTCCTGCCTCTATCATTCCTATGCAGGCCTACTCTTCCTTTGAATACCTGGTCTGTAGGCTTTCTCTCTCTCCTGGACACTCTCTCACAGTGGCTACTATCTATCGGCCTCCTCGTCAGATCACCTCTTTCCTCTCCAAGTGGGCGGTCCTCTCTTCCTAGTCAGATCACCTCCTTCCTCTCTGAGTGGGCGGACCTCTCTTCCTCCCTCCTGGCCTCGACCACTCAACTCCTCCTCCTTGGAGACTTCAACATGCACCGGGATGCTTCGTTTCCCGCCACAGGACTCTTTTGCAACCATTGCGACTCTCTCTATTCTTCCCCCTGGCCCTACTCACTCTGCAGGGCACACTCTTGATGCCCTGATCTCCTCAAACTTCCCTCCCCCTCTCTAACCCTCTCACCACGCCTGTCTCCTGGAGTGAGCACTTTCTCCTCTCTCCTCTCTCTCTAACGCTCAGGCCAAGCTTACCCCCACACTCATCATCTGGCCCCCCTGCAGCAACCCCCCCCTCCCTTCTCTGCCTGCCCTCTCTTCGCCCCAGACAAGGTTTCTAGACAAGTCTGTCTATGAAAACCTCATCTAAACAGGTTTGTCTCTGTTCTTCCAAAACCATCAAGGACCAGATTGACACCTTCACTTCAGCCCTGGCTGACTTCTGCAACCACTCTTCCGCCTCTGTAACCTTCCCCTCGCCCCTGAAGCACTTTCTTATGCACCCTCTTCTCAAGAAACCCTCAGCCAACCCCTCCCTTCTGGCTGATTATCGCCCAATCTCTTTTACTCTTTTCCTGGGCAAACTCTTGGAAAAGCTGGCCATCTCCCAGCTTAATCTTCACACTGAATCTGTTGGTTGGCTCCATTACAGTCAGTGTGGCTTTAGAGCAGCCAGAATCAGGCTCTCCTGAACATCTGTGAAGACCTGCTCACCAACCTTGATTCTAATCTCCACTCTCTCCTCATCCTACTTGATCGCTCTTCTGCCTTTGACACAGTCTACCATGCTATCCTGCTCAACTAGCTCTGTGATAACCTGGGTATCACTGATCAGGCTATGGCCTTGCTGACTTCTTTCCACTCTGACTGACCGTCTGAGGTCCAACTTGGGTCCTTCCTCTCCTCTATCTCTCTCTCCCCTTGTGGCATTCCCCAGTGGTCTAACCTTTCTCCGTGGTTGTTCAACCAATACCTGGCACCTCTCGCCCACCGCATTGCTACTCTTTCCTCCAACTTCCAGTGCTATGCGGATGACACCAAGCTTGTTTACAGGCTCCCCTCTGCCGCCTCGTCTCCTTCTCTCATCCCGGATTGTCTATCTGCTATCCTGGAATGGTGCGCCATCAATGTTCTCTGCCTGAACACTAGTAAAACAGAGATCCTCCTCATCGGCACACCTGCACCCCTCTTTCCCACCACTCTCTGTCTGGCCTCCCTTGCCCCTCTTCCTGCTCCCACCTCTGAGGCTAAGAACCTCTGGATTATTTTCGACTCCACACTCTCCTTCTCTCCTCACATTTCCGATGTCTCTAAGAAGTCAAACTACCAACTGCACCTCCTCAGAGGTATACTTCCTTTCCTCTCCTTTACCCAGAAGCACACTGTCTCCAGATCTCTGGTTCTGTCTAGGCTTGATTACTCTCCTCAGAAACCAGGCAATATGTTCTAAGGAAAAGTTCAAACTCCAAGGGAAATGTCTAAGTACTCTTGTTTATAAAGTTTGGCATAGTGGATCCTCCAGACCTCATCTGCCATTGGTGTACTTTGGAGTATGGCTTAAGACATGGTTCACCCGTTTATCAGACTCCAAAAGTTGCACAAATGTGTTTGTGTTGTAACTTGCAGCATCACTTCTCCATCTTTCTGCAAGAGAGTATTGTGGTAGCCCTTATGTCAATTTTTAGAGCGTTCGTGATCAGTACAAGTCTCCCTTTCTTTTTGCGAGCTAGAAAAGGCAGATTTCTTTTATTTGTCTCAAGTTAGACCTTAGCTTGTCGTAGCTATGGACTCTCGCAGTTCGTCTGCACCCTTTTAGTAGTAGTTCTTATATGACTTTTGTGACAAAAGCAAAAATATGTGTCAACTATTAATTCCTTCATTTTTTCTTTGAGTGTCAAAGTTTTAAAATAGGGTGTAATGCAGGAATTAAAGAGTTTCATACTAGGAGACATTGGGCCTCATTATGAGTCAGCCGGTCCGGAAAGAACAGTGGTGGTAAAACCGCCACCACCGTTCTTTCCGGACCGGCTGATTCTGAGTCCTGCAGGTCTCACCTGGCGGGTTTAACACCACCGCCTGCAGGCGGAAATGGAAACACCGGCTCCGTCATAGACGGAACCAGTGTTTCCATTGTCCCCATCCCCATGGAGTCCTATGGGGACCTATGGGACTCCATGGGAATGGGGACTTACACAATTCCGCCTCTGGAATTCCTGGGTCACCGGGGTCATAATGCCCCGGTAATTCCGGGAATCACAGAGGCGGAATGGTAATACGAGTCCGGCGGTAACCTGCCGGTTTTTCTGGCTCGGTTACCGCCGGACTCGTAATGAGGCCCATTGTATTTATGTTCCTAGTTCTGCATCACTCAGGACACGTTAAAGACATTTCAAATATATAAAGTGCAAAAAAGTTAAGGAAGGTGTTTTTAGTGAATACATGTATATTTTATACACGCAAATTCATGTTACAAATTACTGAAACACTTAAGAACTCTTTTAAAAATAAGTATGCTAGAAAACTATTTTTCGGTTGATATAAAGATTTCGTTCTTCAAATAAACACCAGTCTTACTTAAATGCAGTTATATTATTTTTTATAAAGGTTCACATTGATACATTGAAGCTGTGAATTAGTCACACATAATTATGCATTTTAATACTAATATACACACAAACAATAACCAATGTTTACAGTGTAAAAGTAAAGCATGTATGTATACATTTTGAGCATATCAATTTTACACACCATAATGCAAATACATGTGAGATGTCAAATTGCTTTTACCATACACTGTCAGCATTATTAAAGTACACAACTTACAATGTATAACGTTTTGTACAAAATACCATGTCTTGTATAAACACATTCTTTTTTTTTGCATTATCCATTCATGTAAATGTATGGGTAAAATAAAAGTTATAATATAAGTGAACAGAAAAACCCAACATTGAGGAGGTGCTTTAAAAATACCTAGTATTTGTGTAATACAATAATCCAAAACAACAACAGGCAGTTACATCCAAAGAGAGTACAAATAGGGCACATAATTCGATCATAAAAAATCATTTATTATTATTAACATAAAAAACATAAATACAGAAAATATTACCACATTTACAAAGAAGGCACTGATGTTTCTATACACATAATAATAGTATTATGTCATAGCCCAACATGCTTCTAACCAACAGGCTAAGAATTCCGGACATTCATCAGGAGTACAAACGCTGTGTGAAATCTCCTTCTCATAGGAAACACAGGGAATTCATCAAATGGATGTTTCATGCGGCCTCTTAACAAAGTTGCAAAACATAACTTAATTCCTCAAATTTGGTTAAATTTCTGTCCGGATTGTACCACATAAAGATGAAAGGGCAACCTTGCAATGCACCATTTTGTTGATGCAGTCTATAACCAATGATAAAAATGACAGTTAAGAGCATGTACTCTCCGCGAACGTATTACAATACATCAAATTAATTGTACTTAGAAAACCACCTCCAAAAAGTAACTAATGATACCTCCTAATAGTTTGTGATGGTACCACCGACTCTACGTAGTACACCTAACTCAGAAATAATGAATAACAAGGTCCTTCTGAATTATTGTTGTCCATATTTCATCTATTAATTGTAGCTGAAAAAATGTTTCTACAGTAATGTGGATGAATTATTCATATAAAAAGACTATATGTCTTGTCATTTTATTAGAATTGCGACATATTAATAATGTAAAAGTACTTCTTATTCGAATTCCAGATGTTTCAAAGATTACATTTAGAGGCTGGTTTCTTTACAGTTTATTAGAGGACACTTGCACACGTCACCCAGACATTAAATAAACAAATGAAGTTCTACATTGTAGGGATTATGTTGTGCTTATTTTACCAAGGTACTTTGGATATGATGTAAAATGAAATTATTTATTTACTATGCACACCTGTTTACAAGTGTCTATTTGTTGCACACATTATAAAACCATAAGTATTATTTATCACTGTGGAACATCAACAAATAGCACCAAATATCATGCGTAACACAAAATTACTTATGTTTTCAATGCAATAATTAGCAAATGACCACAAAATAACTACCATGTAATGTAATTATGCTTACAAAGTATCAATAAAAGAGAACCAGAAACTGAAAGTAACAGTTACAAATGATTAGAGCCTGCGAGGAGCAAGGGTGCAGGGTTTTGCGCTCTGCTTCCCTGCTTGCCTTGGCACAGGAGGGCCTCCATTGCTGCTTGAATGCTGACCAAGTCACCGGGGAGCAAGGGCGTGGGGTGTTGCGCTCTGCAGGGAATGTTCCACGACTGCAGGGCGGGAGGTGCCTGCGGAGCACAGAGGTGGTAGTTTACACGAAGTTAGGGCATTATAAATCTGCACCATAGGATGACTGCTGCGTAACATACGTAAGTTGAGACTAATGCTTTGACCTGCTAAACTTTCCTGCAATTATGCAACACTGTGCTAAGCCCCGGCGCAAGATCCTGATCGTGAGGCATAGAGGGGTTCCAGTGCCCCCCAAACCCATTGTGTGGAATGACATTGATCCTGAACCCGCTTCTAGGGGGAAATCTGCAGCACTATCAAGACCACCAGAAAAGAGCAGTTCCTAGGGTCTGGCCAGTAGGACTGGAAGGGTTCAGCGAGCAGCATAGATCCATTGGGGACCCCTGGAATCAGTCCTGGAAACAGTGTTAGTAGTATGGTTGCGAGTAGGCCGGGGACATGACTGGTGCCTCTTGTATGGATAACCTCACCGTCAAGGAGCGGACCGCCATGCCTGTGATCAAGGGCCATCAATCCACCAACATCAGTGTTGCTGGGGACATGGGGCAAAGCCTCAGTACCAGTTTTACAGCTACTTTGACAAACCTGGCCGTTGATGTCCTCCCTGGCAAAGCAAGTACCACCGTCTTCTGACGAAGCCCAGGTGAGAGGGGAAACAGGGAGACAAGGGGGTGCCACCCTTGGGGTTGGATAACACCAAGGGGCTTTATAGTTCATTAGCAGAACTCGAAACAAATGCCAGCAAAGCCCCTTTGATTGCTGTTAAAGCCACTGGAGCATCCGCAGATCCAAGTAAAAACTCGAGCAAACATGTACCCCAAGCTCGGATCCAACAAGAGCCCCCTGAGTCCACCTCAAACCCATGGAACCGAGATGCCCAGTGTCATCGGGAGTTTGTACCAAGGGGTCAACAACCTAACTAGTGGAAATGGCCCAAATGTGAACTGTTACAGTCAGGCCAGACAATGGTCTTGGAAGGGCACGAACATTAGCAGAGAACCTGGGGGCCCAGGGAGGAGTACAGTTTTCCTGCATGGGGTCTCAAATATGCACCTAAATCAACAAGAGCAAAGGGATGCATTTCTTAATAAATGTATGCATTGGCTTCATATAGTCAGGGGCTGTAGATTTGTTACCCGAGAATAAATTGTGTCTTGTAGTAGAATACGCTATAAGGGTGACACCACCACTGACCTTGAGAAGCTGGTATTCAGGGACCAGAGAATGGCCAGTAGTGTATTGAACAGCAAAATGAATCATGGCCAGAAAACATGCAGCTTGATCCTTATCAGCCCATAGTCTACTGATAGCATCACCAACATGCCTTGAAATAACTGTACACATTCTGTCCTTTCTGGTGCCAATACCCTCCCATTGGGGAAAAGGCCTATGAGTAACCCCCTTGGCATAGGGTTTGAGGTTTGTTGAACTTTAGGTGAAACAAACGGGTGAATGCATTGTTGTGTATTAATATTTTTCTATAATCTTAATAGTTTACATTATTTTTAGTATGTACTTTGATGGCCTGATGGCCGAATAAAGTTACTTGATGATGATAAAATTATGAAACAAATCTAGTTTTTCCTGTTAAAATGTGCACACACTTAAGCTGTAATAGAATTGTTAAACTAACATGTACAATTCATAAAAACATATTTTCACCATAATGTTTTAAGGCTAAAAATAATCTCTATAAATTAAAGCTTCACAAATGTATACAATAAAACAGATTTCAATATCAACATACTACTATTCTTTTGAAATACTTTCTCAATATCTGGTGAATTTCTGTATTATCCCCAGAGCAATATTGAGTGAGCACATACAAGTATACATATTGTTACATTTACAATGAAATAATCTTTTATTTTTAAACTAATGTAATATACTTGTAACATATGATTAAGATTGTGCATTGTTTTTTTATCTGCCTTTTTAATGTAAGCTGCTTAATAAAAAATGGGTGGTTTGGGATGGCTGTAAGGGGAAAGATGGAGGCTGTGCTAAAAATCAAGTTAACTATTTGAAGTAAAATGATGTAAACACAATGTACATTATATACCTGTAAGCAATACAAAATCAAAATATAATTAATAACACAATCGCAGAAAAGAGTTAAACACAAGTAACATTGCGTATATTTTATTAACACAAACATATACATGATTACACAATTATGATATGTAATCAAACTATTAATAAAACCAAAAGTAAAATGTTTCAATATATCATGTATGATAAAATGTATTGAGGAAATACACACAGCATAAACCAAAATATACAATGTTAATATGATACACATTGCATCCAATATAACTTTTATTTAAAAAAGTAATTCCCGATTTTTACAAACTATCAAATCATAGAATGCATCACTTTCCCTAACAAATATATTACTCACAACAAACAACTATAAATTAAATCAAGGGTGAGTTATGGTTGCCATGATGTTTGATTTAGGTGTGATATCTCTTTACTTCTCTCTATCTTTAAACTTAAATGTTAATGTAGTACTCAATACATCTCACGTTTAATTCATGGTGTTGAATCAGATTAAACAGCTTCCTTTGGAGAAACATTGTGCAATCATAGTTCTAGCCCTTGTGGATGTTCTCGTTGGGATAATTGTTATGCTCTTTACACAGGCATTATGAAATATGCTGTGTACCGTTTGCAGATTATTCAGAACACGCTAACACATATTATCACTAATACACCCAGACATGCTCATATATCCCCAGTGCTAAGACAACTACATTGGTTGCCAGTTAAAGCAAGGATAGATTTAACAATTCTAAATATAGCCTGCAATGCCTACTCCCTCTTACATTTGTGATCTTGCCTTATTGATGCCTTCATGATGTAGTAGCAGAGGGTGCACTAGCTGAGTGTGAATCCCTCCACTCCACTGAGCAATCCACCAAGAAATAGGCCTTGCCCATGGTAAGCATTGCTGCCTTCCTTGATTTGGCACCGGAGCACTTGCTCCATTCAACAATGGCACTCTTGGTTTCCGCAGCCCTGCCCGGGCTGTTTTCGACTCATTGCCCACCTCCAACAGCGCTGGATTGCCCACATACTTTGTTACCTGGATCATCTAGTGGGAGCAGACAGGGCCCCTTACAAGGCCCTCTACCCCTACCTGGGCATGTCAGGGCACGTATGGCGTCTCAGCGCTAAACTGCTTTTTCACCTCATATTTCCTGCTCACGATCACACCCCATGTGATTACCATCTAATGCAGGCTCACCCACGCAGATCTCTGTATTCTAAGCTCTAAGCTAAGGTATGTAACCATCCCCAATGCCACACTGTTTGCTCACCCATCCTGCCACCCGGCTCCCTTCTCTACACTCACTGCCACATTCTGCATCAAGGGATTGTCAGCTAGCTGCAAGTTGGTAACACTTACCACCAACTCCGTCAGTCATCTCTCGTACCAGTTCACACCCGCTGCGTCTAGCAGCCTGCATCCCTCTTGCCTTAGTGCTCCTCCTGCCTCAAGTGCTCCTTCTAGTGCTTTCTCCCCATCCCTACCTCTGGTCTCTTAGCCATTGTCAAACTGATCCGCCTCTATGACCATCCCCTCTACCCTTTCTCCTCCAGGGACTCCCCTAGTGCTCTTCTATCTGCACGTCATAGGCAGCTTATCACCACCATCCCGCCTTAAACTCTATACTTCCCGCATTTTCGCAGCAAATAGTCTGATGTAACGCCCCCGCCTCCCAACTGATTCCCTGCCGGGTTGCGTAGACCTAACCTCAGCTTGACAGTACTCCCCAAGGTTGATACTATTTGTGCCCAGCTGCAGAGCATAGCTCGAAACTTGTTCACCATGTTCACACTCGAAGTATCTCTCCGCACCACGAGGCGAGGCTTTGCCAGAGTTGTGTTGATTGCTCTTTTTGTCTTTTTGCTCACCTGAACCTGCATCCACTGCTTATATGTAATGTCATATCCTAATACCTACCTTTCGTGTGTTCGCCCCTATTCTGTTCATCATTGTAGTGTGTTGATGCACATGCTTTTACCATGAACCTACCTAACATGATTAGAGCAGCATGTTGCTGCACTTGGCTGTTACCTGCAATCCCACCTATTTGAGCCTAGCAGCACGCTGCTGCAATTGCATTTTATCTAGAATTGATTTTTCCCCGACCTGTGATGTGTCTCGCATTTAACCTACCTGTAAGCACTGGATTGACTTTACTCAGCCCTGCACTGTGTCTCAGATTTAATGTACCTGTAACTGCATACTTGATATAGCTCCCCGCACCAAGAGGTGAGGCTTTCCAAACTGTGCACCCTTATTAATGTCACTTTTTTACTATCTGTAACTGCATACTTGATGTAGCCCCTAACCCCAAGAGGTGAGGCTTTGGATACTGTGCACCGCTATTAATGTTGCTGTTTACCTACCAGTAACTGCATAATTGATGCAGCCCCCTGCACAAATAGGGGAGGCATTCCACCCTTTGCACCCCTACCTATATCGCTTTTTTTACGTACCTATAACTGTACACCTGATGTAGCCCCCGCATCATGAGGGTAGGCTCTGCCAGTCTGTATACAGTTTTACCTATTGTGTCTCTTCACTCCCTTCCGCATGCTGTAACCATTATGCGTTGTCTCTTAATTTACGTGCTCACTTTGCACTTACTGTAACTCGCACCATGATACCTGAGAGTCTTGGGTGCTGCTATAAATGCTAACATAAAATAAAAATAAAAATCCTTGAAAACTATACTTCCTCAGGACCTTTGAGATCATGATTAATAACCACTTCAGAATTTTCAAAGGACGTAAGTTCAGTCAAACTCTGGAATTCCCACCTGAATTTTTCTTTGCTTTATTAGTAATTTGGTGATCTTTAGAAATTGAGTGAAAACTGCTTTATTGTAGTCCCCCCTTGATCCATGCTTTGCTAGCCTCATTGTACCCGTGCTTGGGGACCCTTTGGTGGAAGCCCCATGTTCACATTACATTTAATTTTGCAAAAACATTAGATTGAGTTGCAAACGTATTGTTTGTATTTCTACTGCTTGTGCATTTTGATGTAATTGTTGGTTTACTTTCAACTAATTTAGATGTAAATTAGATATACATAAATGTTTAAAAGTGCTAGGGTACAAATGTAAAGTCTACCACATTTCAAAACGTATTTAAACTACTTAATACTTGGTGTGTGTTGTGATGCATTGGTGTTGTGTGTTAATCTAACCTTTATTTCGAGAGGATTGGTTCCTCCAACATATTCCACATCTATGACAGGTAATCACCACAGCTTTGGTGCTTTGGAAAATTTTAGGCGTCTGCGTCCTGCGTCGATGATGTCGATACGCTGTCCTCGAGGGCCTCCGTCGAGCCGACATCACTGGATGCTACAAGTAGGACGCACGACGCCCGTAGCCTCCGTTCCGATTTTTCCGCAAACGTGTTCGCTTCGGTGATCTCGGCGCGCCTCGGTTCTTCTGTTCTATCGGTTCTTTGAACTTGGTGTTTTGTGAAGATATCATGTCTTCGTCTTCTACCCCGCGGTCGGGATTCAAGAAGTGTCGGGAATGCGATTCCAAGATGTCACTTACGGACCCGCACGACGTCTGCCTCTGGTGCCTCGGCGAGGACCACGCCACTGATGACTGTGACGATTGGCAGTCGTTAATGTCGAAGGCCTTGCGGGAGTGGAAGAAGAAGCTTTCTGTAGGTAGGATTTCGAAACCCCGAACGTTGATATCCACTGGGCTTTCGACCCACGATTCGCGAGGCGACTCTCTGTGTCATCTGCATAAGTCCAGGGGGTCTCAGTCCCGGAGTGGTTCCCGCCATTCTTCTGCCTCTTCGAGGCACTCACAGAAGCGCTGTCACCGGTCGCCTTCCCCGTCCTCGTCCGAGGACTCTACCCGACGACGGGTTGCTTGTCCCAACAAGCATTCCTCTCCTGCGGAATGGGATGCATTTCGTAAGGAGATGATGGCGATTTTTGAATCGCAGGGCTCTGTTCCGTCCGTGCCTTCGAAAGAAGCTGGCAGGGACCGTGCTAGGGCCATCGCTCGCACGCCTTTGGGCTCGGGTGGTCGGCGCGATCATCGGGAGCCTTCGAGGTCCCGATTGGACAAGGTGGATCGCTCTAGCCATGCCCGCTCCAGGTCCCAGTCCTCGACACCCTCGAGACCGTCAGAGCCTGTGAGGTCTTCTAAGAAGACGTCAACCCCATCGGTGCCATGTCCGTTGAGGGACTCTCTCGAGGCTCCGCCTCCAAGGAAGCCATCGACACCATCGGCGCCAAGACCGTCGAAGGACACGCTCGGGGCAACGCCCTAGAGACCTGTGTCGAAGCCATCTGTGCCACGCTCGATGCCGATTCCGTCGATGCCCTCGACGCCTTTTGAGGAGGCTTTATCAGAGGTGCCCCGGAGACCGGTGGAAAACCCGAGGAAGGCCCTGGCCAAGTCGAAAAATGTGTTTGTGCCTTTTTCTGTGCCCCCATTCCAGCCTCTGGATTATATTTCTGAGGTGGATGAAGGGTCTGATGAAGGTTTGGTTCCTGATGAGGTTCCTGATGAACTATTGTCTGGTCATAGCCAGATTGAAGACCTGCGTCAGTCTCTGCACGACGCCAGTGGGCTGGACACCTCTCTGGAGGTTGAGTTCGGTAGGCCTGAGCCTGGCACGCATGCTGAGTCTTCGTACCGGCAACTCATGTCGAGGGTGTCGGAGTACTTGGGATGATCTGCGCCACCAGTGGATTTTCTGCAGGATGACCTGACAGATATCTTGGTCCAACGTCCACCAACTGATCCAGTACTGCCATTCCTTATGACCTTGCAAAGAAGGGTGGCAGCGGCTTGGACTGCTCCGGAGAGTCTCCCGGCAGTGGGTAAATCATTGCCGAAAAAATCACTGCCCAGCCAGTGGCGACCCCGCCAACTTATCCATGCACCCTACTCCGGAGAGTTTGGTGGTGCAGGCGGCTACGGCCCCGGCAAAGCAGCCGTCGTACCCTACCATCCCTCCTGATAGGGACGACAAGCGTTTTGACAGTTGGGCGAAGAAAGTGTTTTCTTCAGGGGCTATGGCTTTGAAAGCAGTCAACTCTGTGTGTGCCTTAGCACGTTTCACTCACACTCTGTGGAATTGTGTTTCTTTGGTGGCTGAACATATTCCCAAAGGGGAGGAACGGGATGGCTTTCTTGCCCTTGTACAGGATGGCAAGGATGCCATGTGAGCATCCGTTCAGTCGGGTCTGGACGTGGCAGACTGTGTCAGCCGGTCCATGGTGACGAGCACCATGATGCGCAGATTTGCGTGGTTGCGGAAGTCGGGGTTTGCTCCGGATGTACAAGCCCGGCATCTCAACATGACCTTTGATGGTGACCATCTTTTTGGCAGCAAGGCTGACGAGAGCCTTGAGAGGTTGCAGACCTCAAAGGCTGCAGAGAACACATTGATCACTGCAGTCCGCCAACCTCTGCCTTTTTGTCCTAGGGGACAGCAATGGAGGGGAGGTTCCTTTCAATACTACTCGACCTTTGGTAGATCGAGGGGAGCGGCAAGTCAAAGAGGCCAACGTAGGAGTACCAGAGGTGGAAAACAGGGTACTCGAGGTGCCAAGGCCGCTCGGGCAGTTGACTCCTTGCCCTCGGGCACTGCCCCAGCCGCTTCAGCTCAGTCATGAGGCCAAGTCCCATGGTTCGCCGGTTGGGGGAAGGCTGGTGCAGCATCTTGTAGAATGGCGTGCCATTACTTAAGATGTGTGGGTTCTGGAGATCATAGCCCACGGCTACTGTCTTCCTTTCCGGCAGAGGCCTCACGACAATCCACCAGGGAATCTCTCTTTGAAGAGTCCGGATCCGCTGCTTGCGCAGGAAATCAAATCCCTGCTGGAGAAAGGCGCCATAGAACTGGTGCCTGTAGCGGAGAGGAACAAGGGATGGTATTCCCCATATTTTTTGATCCCGAAAAAGGACGGGGGATTGAGACCCATCATGGACTTGCGTGGTTTGAACAAACTCCTCAGGAAGGACAAGTTCAAGATGGTTACTCTCTCTCAAGTCCTCCAGGTCCTTCAACTTCAGGACTAGTTGGTGTCTCTCGACCTCAAGGACGCTTACTTTCATGTGCCGATTCATCCCAAGCACAAGAAGTACCTGAGGTTCGCGGTTGGCGACTCGCACTTTCAGTTTCGGGTCCTGCTGTTCGGATTGACCTCCGCCCCGAGGGTCTTCACCAAGCTCATGGTGGTGGTGGCAGCGTATCTCAGGAAAGGAGGGATTCACATCTACCCCTACCTAGACGATTGATTGATCAGGGCACGCTCTCCCGAGCAAGTCCTGGATCATCTGTCAGTCACCTGCCACTCCCTTCACAGGTTGGGCTTCTCCCTCAATTTAAAGAAGCCCCACTTGACACCTAGCCAGCGGCTCCAGTACATCGGAGCAGTGCTCGACACATCTCTGGGGCAGTGTTCGCCTCCCCAGGTGAGGGCTCATCACATTCTGCAGATGGTGCACAAGTTTCAACATGCCCAGAGCCTCCCGGCGTTCGAATTCTTGAGGTTGCTCGGCCTCATGGCTTCCTGCATTCTTCTGGTGCCAGAGGCCAAACTGCGGATGAGATCTTTGCAGTGGGCTCTCAAGATGCAGTGGTCACAGTCCTCCGGCAGGATGTCGGATCCCGTTCAGGTGCCGGCCTCGGTCGCCCAGGATCTCCTCTGGTGGGCCGTCGAAGGCAATCTGATGAAGGGGGCTCCATTTTGGCTACCCTGGCCAGAGGTGACGATCGTGACGGACGCATCCCTCACGAGATGGGGAGCTCATGCCAACGAGTTGACAGCGGTCGTTGGTCTCCGTCGGAGTCTAGACTCCATATCAATCTGTTGGAGCTGAGGGCCGTCAGGCTTGCTCTGAAGGCTTTTCTGCCAACTGTGCGAGGGAAGAATGTCCTGATTCTGACGGACAACACAGTGGCCATGCACTACCTCAACAAAAAGGGGGGGGCAGGGTCACTTCCTCTGTGCAGAGAAGCGATGCGGCTCTGGTTCTGGGCCATCCAGCAGGAAATTTCGATCTCAGCAGTTCATCTGGCCAGAGACGGAAACGAGGCGGCGGATGCTCTGAGCAGGCAGAGCTCGGTCTCTCACGAGTGGGAGCTGGCTCAGGAGATTCTCCGAGGGATCTTCGCCCTTTGGGGGACCCCACAAGTGGATCTCTTCGCCACCAGTGTCAACTGGAAGTTGGACAGATTCTGCTCGTGGGAATTTCCTCCAAGAGGAGCCTTAGGAAAAGCGTTCGTAGTGGAGTGGTCCTTCCCACTGCTGTACGCATTTCCTCCAATCCCTGTCATTCCGCAAGTGCTGCGGAGGTTACGGAGGTTCGGTTCCCGAATGATCCTCATTGCTCCGGCATGGGCCAGGAGGACGTGGGACCTGGACCTTCTAGACATGTTCATCTGCCCTCCATGCCGTCTTCCCTACCGAGACGATCTGCTCTCACGGGAAGGGGGTCAGGTTCTCCATGCAGAGGTCAAGTCTCTCAACCTTCATGCTTGGCTTCTGGAAGGTTGAGGTATAAGGATTGGGACCTCCGTGAAGACGTGATGGAGGTGTTGCTTTCGGCCAGAAGGCCTGCAACAAAGTCCTTGTACCGTTGCCGTTGAAGAAAGTTCTGCGACTGGTGCAGGTTTAAGAATGTGGATCCTTTTTCATGTGCCATTCCTGTGGTTCTGTCTTTTTTGCTTTTGTTAGCCCACAAGGGCCTGCAAGTGGGTACCATTAAAGGTTACCTGGCGGCGCTGTCCCTATTTAAGCGCTCGTCTGAGGAGTGTTCTTATTTTAAGATTCCTTTGATTTCTCAGTGTCTTAAAGTGCTCACTAATGTGTTTCCATCGTCACCTTTCCAGGTGCCCGGTTGGGATTTGAACCTGGTTCTAAAATTCCTAATGGGTGCTCCATTTGAGCCGTTACATTATTGTCCTTTGAGACTGTTGACCTTTAAAACTGTATTTTTAGTTGCGGTTACTTCCGCTCGCAGAGTGAGTGAGTTGCAGGCACTATCTGCTAAGCCACCCTTCACGGCGTTTCATAAGGACAGGGTTGTCCTTAGGGTTCGTCCTTCTTTTCTTCCGAAGGTTGTGTCAGAATTTCATTTAAGCCAGAAGGTCATATTTCCGGCGTTCTATCCTCCCCCGCATCCTGGTAAGGAAGAGGGGAGGCTCCATAGGTTGGATCCTAGGAGAGGTTTAAGTTTCTACATCTCACGCATGTCCCGAGTCAGAGTGGACGATCAGCTCTTTGGAGGATACGTTGGAAGGCGTTTGGGACAAGCTGTTACTAAGCAGACTTTGTCTAGATGGATTATCTTGACAATTTCTGAATGTTACCGCCTGGCGGGTAAGGACCCTCCGGTAGGCTTACGGACCCATTCTGCTAGGGGTGTGGCTGCCTCTACTGCTCTGCAGAGGGTTGTTCCTATTCGTAATATTTGTGAAGCAGCCACATGGGCTTCTGTCCATACTTTTATAAGACACTACTCCCTAGATTCTATCCATGGGCAGGATCTGGCCTTTGGCAAGGCGGTCCTCTATTCTGCAATTGAATTGGGCATTCTAAAATTCTAAATTCTTTTCCCACCTCCATACATTGGTACTGCTTTGGGAGTCTGTCATAGATGTGGAATACGTCGGAGGAACCAATCCCCTCGAAGAACAAGTTACTTTCTTACCTGGTAACATTCTTTCGATGGGATGTTCCGACGACGTATTCCATATCGTACCCTCCCAGCCTGCTCCGCTACAGAATTTCTTATGCGATTGCAGCTTACGTTTCCGCAAGGCTTTCTGTGGTCATACTGGCAGAAGATTGGTGCCACACGTTCTGGGAAAAAACTACAACTGAGGCTACGGGCGTTGTGCGTCCTACTTATAGCATCCAGTGACGTCGGCTCGACGGAGGCCCTCGAGGACAGCGTATCAACGTTATCGACGCAGACGCAGAAAATTATCCGAAGCAGCACAGCTGTGGTGATTACCTGTCATAGATGTGGAATACGTCGTCGGAACATCCCATCGAAAGAACATTACCAGGTAAGAAAGTAACTTGTTCTTTTCTGGTATGGACAATAACAACACTTGTGGAATATAACGCACATGTTAGAAAACTTTGCACACTAGCCATAGTCAATGGGCACTGTAATAATGTCTACAATAACAAAACATTCAGGAGAATACACTCATTAACCACACATAATGCAATTGAACACTTTAGCCACATACCCCATGTCTTGCCTACACCAGGAGTAACAACAATACATTCACAAGAATATGGTGGTAATGCCAAGTGCGTAATAAAATCAGGCACAATAGCATAGTCACATTGCATGACTTAAATGCCCCATCAAGAATAATCCCATAAAGCTTGAACAATAGACTCACAATTACATGTCCATTGTACAATTCAGCACACATGCCACACAGACCGGCACCAAGAGTGCACCATGACCAATGAGGCTCAGAATAACACAAGTCATACAATTCAGCACAGTATCCAAGGCCTACTGTCCTTGGATACTATGCTGAATTGTATGACTTGTGTTATTGCATTGACACTCAAATCATGAGCACTCCATGACCAACACAAATATGCAAGGAATAATGTTCACTAAATAGCGTGTGCTATACACTTCACAACGATGGCCATACATACCAGCAACTGCATACACGCCCACACCACCAGCATACAATGCTTACAATAATATGCCTGAAATAGCATGCACATAATACTAAATATCAATTTAGACATCCCCAACACCATGAGCACAGCTTAACCAACAACAGCAGGCTCAGAATAACACACTGTGAAGAACGCAAGTCCTATTTTTCAGCACAATTGCCATACACAACAGCCACTGATTATAAGACCACAACATGAGCAGCTATACTTCTGTTAGTATAATGTGTTCAAAGTAACAATCACACAATACATATTAGCACAACAGCTATACAGAAAAAAAGAGGACATCAGTGTCATTTAAACTAAAAAGGTTAAGGATTCCACCTATAAAAAGGTGACATCTACAATTATTGGGAATGCAATTCAATGGGCACATGCTTATATCAGATGAAGCAATTATGCAATAAAAAAGCCTATACTAATAGTACAAATTGAACTTTCATCACACTACACGACTACTATGCAAGCAGCTCATAGCCATGCTAGAAATGAAGTGAGTCTTATGAAGAGAATTTCAATTTGAATGAGCTTGTACTTGAGGTTTTCATCACCCTTTTATTAAAAATGTCTTTTGTTTTCATGTTTTCAGCAAAATACATACTTATATGTTTTTCTGTTTTTTTTTTCATAACACACTCAATACCCAAGTTCGGTTTTTAGGCACGGATCAGTGATTCGAACCTCTGTTGCTCTGCATGCTCTTGCTTTCAAGACCAGCAGGTAGCCCCTGTGCTATCTTCCATTCACTATTTAAGCATGTTTCAGGGTTTTACACCTTTGTTGGGGTGATTCCCCGGGGGCCGGCAGAGCCGTCCACGGACCTCCGGGCTGGGGAGGCCCCAACTCCTCCCGCGTCCCAAAAGGAGTATGAGGCACAAACAAGGAGCAAGGCAAGATACTGCTGTTTATTATAATAATGGCAGGGATGGGTCTCGGTTCGTATGCATCCGATGAGACTCTCAACCTTAGTGGGGCTCGCAGGCCCTTTTTACGGCAGTATGACGCGCTACTCGCGTCACCTGGGAAAATCGTCACAAAACCTATCGCCACTCTGGATTGGTTCCACGAGTGGTAGGGTTAGTATAGCTATAATATATGGTGAAAGGTTAGTGGCTAAGGACGAGTCAGGTGGTACACTTGGGTTGTTCCTAACATTTTCTACAACATCACCGTTCCCAGCTCGCGGTATACCTGACGGTAGCAACAATGTGCAACTATGTGTTTGTGCGGACAATGGACAGGTCTGCATTGCGGACTGGTGAGCAGGTCTTTCCCATTGCTGTAGGTGTCTAACTTGTCACTTCGTTGTTGCAACTTGTGTCCCAAACGTGGGACCCTGGTGGTTCGTTGTCTCGTGAGCTTGGCACCTTGTCAGTTCGGCTTGGTCACGTGTGAGGAGACCGTAGCTGGAGTAGAATTGTGAGCATTAGATTTGTGTTTTTCGGTTCTGATGGCTTGGCACCGGCAGGTATAACCTTGGCGCTGAGAGCGCGGCATGCGGGTTGCAACATCGTGGCCTTGGCTATGCGCTCTTGCTGGTGCTCGTTCTGCACCGTCAGCTTTCTGCATTGCATTCTGGGAGGGTTTTCGTTAGCGAGGCTCCTGGATAGGGACTCTTGCTAGTGGCCTACTTGGACTTAGTTCCTGGGTGGCGGTACATAAACCATAGTATGGAAGTCGCGGGGCGACAGAGTGTCACAAGCAGTGTTAGATATACATGGAGGTGTCTTCATAGGTGTCGGTGGTGAGAGAAGCGACAGCAAGCATGTACACGAGCTCTTCAGGCATCTTGCGTTTCTGCAGCGCTGTAGAAGGCCTATGTGAAAAATAACAACGATGCATGTAGTTGGTGTGTCAGACACCTACGTCATAGCACTGAGTATGTTCTTCATGTGGGTTGGTGTGTGAGTGACCAGTGTGCATGGTGGCAAGTGTGTTCTTGTCTGTTGGCTATGTCGTCATGGTATCTCTAACGATGTGAGTCATTGTGGCTGGTTGTTCTTAGTCGATCTGATCCATGTCGCAGGTGTCTACTTGAGCTTGGCATGTTAGCGGGCAAACTCCTCGTATTTTTATGTTTTTAAACCAGGATGCTCTGTTTCCTATCGCCTCATCGGATAAGTAGGTAAACTGCTCTCGTGGGGGGTGTCTGGG
Organism: Ambystoma mexicanum; assembly: GCF_040938575.1. NCBI lineage: Eukaryota > Metazoa > Chordata > Amphibia > Caudata > Ambystomatidae > Ambystoma > Ambystoma mexicanum. The sequence goes on along the minus strand of NC_090936.1, from coordinate 1,108,146,320 downwards.
CCGTGATCCTCTAGGCCATGATCTGGATGAGATTGGGGGAGGGTGTTGTCCCATTCTCCTACTTCCCTTATCATATTTTCTTTGTAGAACTTTTATTTTTGATGACCTTGGTAGCGCCTCAAATCATTGCAGATCTCCTAAGCGTCTTCAAGTTTTGCAGAGTTCAGAGAGCTTCGAGATGATTCCCATATCACAGCCTGCATCCCCCTAAAAACCTTTTGTGTTTCTTTCAAAAATGTTTGCCGGCTCGGTGGGCATGTATCTATTTCTTTACTGTGATCTATTCACCATTGTAATGGCCGCTTCATAATGAGATACTTTTCCGGGTGAAAGATGGTTTATAGGCTGAGCGAATTCCAGTTTGAGAGCTAGAGAATCCTTTTGATCCATTGGCACTATCATGCTTTGGTCTAAATATAACTGTTTTCTAATAATAAACCTGAGATGATGAAATACTCAAGTTAATGCATTTATAAAGGTAATGCGTCCCAAGGCACCTTATCTTATGACTGTACCATTGTTATATGCTATTTTTCTCTCATTTTACTCTTTGATGTCAAGGTAGTTAGTGCCACAGGAGGGCTCCTTATACATTTGTGTAATTAATTAATCAATCAAGTAAGATACAAGTGTCCATTGTGGGTTGTGTTTGATTTCATTTGATTGAGCCCCTAAATCAATGTCCCCTGTAAATGTTCCTGATGCCCTCCCTGTAACTGTCTGGCGTGACACCGGAGGCTCTCCTCCTGAATAGGGACATTCTGGAAAGCACTCAAATCTCGTCCTTCCAGACTTCTCTAGCCACCAATGGAACCCGCCACCTCCCCCAGGGCTATTGCGTCCATCCACTCCTAAAACTACTCCTACATTATCCATCTAATCCAATCTACTGCTAAGCCTGCATCGGCAATGTACACACCTTCAGCTGTGTACTTTGGCTGTGGCCACGGACAGACCTGTTCTCTGTTAAACCCCCAAAAAAAGAAAAAAAGAAAAAGTGAAAACCTTTGAATCGTCCTAATGGCATCAATAGCGTGTTGCTTTCAGTGACATATTCCTCACAATGTGCATGAACATTAAATGACAGAATCACGATTCGCTAAACTCAATATAATTGACCATAGGATGAAAAATTACAGCTACATCTATTAACCTTTACAAATGAAGTTATTGGAAAAAAATAAGAATACAAATTATGGAATTAGGACCTGATTTTTTTAAAATAGGTAAATCCCATTGAAAAAGCTGTGTGAATCAGGCCACGTCTAAGTGAATTAACACCTGGACAATAGGTGGGAACATCACAAATACATGACAATGAGTAACTCTGACTTACTCCTTTGAAGTATTAGTAATTATGGCTTATACTTGACTTAACTTACTAGTAGTAAGTCTCGAGTAAGTCAGAGTTAGAAAGCTTAACCTTTTTGTGAATCAAATAGTCCTTTCTAAGAGTTACTCGAGGAGCTTATCAAGGTCACTTTGTAAATCAACTCCTAACTATCCCATTGCTGTACCTCTTTACTGCCATATTCATAGTATTGATACAAATACATGTTTTCTGATTTTTGCAGGACATTGATGGACAAGCGCTTTTGCTGCTGACACTTCCAACAGTGCAGGAATGTATGGAGCTGAAACTTGGGCCAGCCATCAAGCTGTGCCATCAAATCGAGAGAGTGAAAGTAGCGTTCTATGCACAGTTTGCCAACTGACTCGAGTTGTCTTTCTTCCACAGCTCAGCAACTTTTTTCATCAAAAACATTTTTAAAAAGAAGAAAATATTTACTTGGAGCACTGATTTTTGTATATAGCTGTATATATTCATAAAACATCTCGTGTCTATATCCATATTTTTAAATACTTTATTGATTTACCAAGGAGTGGAAAGCTTGGCCATGTTGTATTGTGGTGTGGAATTGCCACATTGTGGCAAACAGTTTGGTATTTTTTATGAATTCATGAAAATGTGTACACACAGCAAACACATTCCAGCTTAAGACCATAAACTGACAAATTTGGCCAGGATCCATCTAACAGGATATTTCTGCCGCGTTTGCTCTTTCAGGAAACCTTACACAGGTCTTTCATATTGAAACGTGTGGTTGATTGAAGCGCAAACAAGGCCTTGACTACAACAGTCCAATACTATCAACCCGCATCTACTATTTCGACACTTTGTTTTCTATTGGACCGTAGTGGTGATTTTCTGAGCAATGTTTTTATGGCTCTAGTAATGAGACAATGCTGCATTTGATTCAACTGCACAAGTGGTCAGCCAGCAGGTGCTAATTACATTGTACATCAATGATGATGTTGTTCTAAATGAACATTGTTCTATTGAAGGTTTTGGGGCCGACTCACAAAAGCAAGTACGTCTAAATTATGATAGGTGTATCTTGAGACAATGACTGGTCGCAATGCTTGGGTGATATAGAAACATTTTCTGTCAATGCGTGCAAAACATACACAAGTCTTGGTTAACTCACAGAATTGTCATTGCCATAGACATTGATGATTTAGACCTGTTTTATTAATCCTACCTGATTGGTGTACACATTATTTAAAGTATGCATGCATGGGCTTAGAAAATTGTCAGATGTATACATCTTTTTTCGATTTTCTTTTCTTGAGTGAGTGTAGACCCTTCCTATACACACAGTGTGACAGTGAGACATTTTGCACATCTTTATTCTTAGGAAATTCAGGTGTGAGTTAAATGTGGATACACATGCAGGAAACGTTTTGCACATTGTTTATGAGTGCCTACCACGTTGCTATTGTGGTCATGTTCACCACATTTGCATCGCGCGCACCCAGGCCTCTTTCTGATACACCAACTGGATTTCACATGTTTACAGAAACATTGTTTTTTTACATGCACTCATTCTGTGGAACAATTCTCAAAACATTGCATTTGTGTATGTAAACTGCGGCACAAATTTAGTTTATGTGTGTCAGTCAACAAATAACATTCTTTGGATTTACAATGCATTCCTTGAAAGTCCAAACAATTAATAATAAAACACATGAGAATTTGAACATCCTCCTTAAAAGTAATGCAAGTAAAAAATCATAATGATGAGATATGATAGGTTATTTATAACGTGCTTAATACCCATTGGTTTCTAAGTGTGGACCCGGGGATCGCTCCGTATCGTCTTGCTTCCAAGTCGAGCACGTTGCCCCTGAGCTATCCTCCCAATCATAAAGGATCATAAAGCAATTATGGAATTCAGTTCCTAAGGCTCAAGGCACATTGTGAATAGTGAAGCAGAGTTTAGGCACTACAGAAATATTAACGGACAAAATAAAAAACCATAGCTGGCCTGCAATGTCTAAAATTAAATTATGTTGAACGTAAGGCCCTTTGGGTAGCGTGCCTTGCATCGAATGGGAAGCAGAGTAACTCTTACACCAAATAACAGAACCAACTCAGGAAGATGGCAAAGGTTTTTCTGTTTTAATATCAATTGTCTAAAACAGGGCGTTGCATCATACAAAACATTACATTTATATAGCAAACATTCCTCTCACTTGATGTCATACTACGTGGCAACTAAGGGAAACCTACGGCGAGTTGTGATATGCTCAAGGGGAGCATCTAAGTATACTTTCTATGAGGGGTTGGGTTGTGATTGGGTCTCTTCTGTCGAGTGGACATCTTGTGCCCACCTATAGTGCAAGTCATCTTCATCATTATTAAGTACATGGTAGATCATTGGCTCTCAAACTATAAGGCCCTCTACAATTGGTTGGCACGCTCGTGCCAGTCTGGAACATTCAGCTCACTAGCAGCACATAAGCTCATACCCCAGGTGCCAGGAGGTGGACTTGACAGTACCACCCCACGCAATTAGTCCAATGTCTCTCATCACTGTTGCCTTCTGCCATGAAGATTGTCTTTGAACTTGGCTTTGCAAAGTATCCTTGCTGGGAATATAAGGTAGTGCGAGCACGCACTATCGTTGTCCTCAAATTATTCTCCCTCTTCTATTTCCATCCTTTGCTCATGTGACAGGAGACCACGATCTGGTCAATTTTGCTGCATTTAATTGTCTTAAATGAATAAAACTTGCCACCCATGGTGTTCATTCTTTGCACCTTAACAAGGGATGATTCACCATCACACATTCACTGCCTTCAAGAATAGATAACCAGTCTTGGCTGCTTCAACCCTGACACCAGGCCAGACAGCCCTTCCAGCCTCATCCATGATCTCAGTTAATTCTTTGCTGCGACACAGCTCTCGGCTCTTCTCTCCATGGGTTTAAGCTTACTAATGTAGTGACACCGATGTCCAGTTTATTAATAATGGCGGCTTTGCCTTTAGTGTATTCACTACTCATAGCCAGCTTCTAAGATTACTTGATCTACTTGCATTACAGCATCTGTACAGTTAAAAAAGTGCTCTTCATGCATGCAACCTTCTTCATCCATTTCTATATGGGTCATACATCTTCTTCACCTAGTCTTCTCTGTGTATCACCCTCGCTGCTTGTGACATCAGCAGCTCCTTCTCTTGCTCTCTTTCATATTACTTTGGGGATTTCCTCCGTTAGATTGTCATCTCTTCAGGAGTACAATCTGATAGGGTTTTCTTAGTGGATACTTTTTCTCGAAGATTCGCAGCGGAATGATCACAACTGCTGATGTCAAGCATGGCACAATCTCAGGCCTCCAAAATATAGATGGTAGGGGGCGGGACTTCCTACAGGGGCATTTGGATGCTCCTCTACGGTGTAACAATTGTATTGCTCTACACCAAATAGATTTGTAAGCTGGATAGAAGAACACCAATTGCATAAGATCTTCAGTATTGGAGTCGCATAGCAAGCAGCCTGATTCAGAAGAGGCTACCATTTGGTTTCTCGGCCACCTGGCTATAACCACCAGTAGCGTAGGATGATTTTGGTGCCGGGGGGGCGGATAATAGGGTGCCAGCAGGAGTCTGGGGGCGCACTGGGGATGCAGTGGTCACAAGAGCGGAGCCAGGGGGGGGGCAGATCCCCCACTTATCCCCACCCTGGCTCTGCCACTGGTAACCACGTTAAAAGGCAGAAGATGAAGTCTAATCCTGGTTATCAATACACAGTCTTTTTAAAGAATGTGTCCAAAAACATTAAAAGAAACAGTCGGCATAGAAAAAAAACATGTGAACGATTGGAAATCTTTTGTAATTCCGTTTGTTCACGTTCTAACTTCCAATATTTATTGAGGTTCTGCCGAACTACTTTCTTTGTAAGCCACCATAACAGCAGCTTGATTAATTAAACAATGAATTGCATTTACTGCACTCAAACATCTTTTGACATAAGAAATTCACGGAATCGACAACTAATTTGCCTCACACTGGAGAATGTGGTTCAAGAGGGAATGGGCCTGGCTGGCTTTCATGTTTAACCATATTCTAAACCACTGGTTCAATACGAATTTCGTCTTCAATGTATTGTATCCCCAATTTGGTGTAGACTGTAAACATGGGGGCCGAATTAGGTAAACCTAATAGATGCTTATAAAAAATAGTTCTCTTCAAGATGTAAACCGCTTACACCTACCACTGTCCATATCTTTGCACCATAACCTGCCACTGTTTTGGTCTTTGAAGAGTATATTTTCCACATTATTCCCACAGTTTGTGCTTTGTATGATATAGCAAAGCGGTAATACTCCTCCATATGCATGTGACATTTTGATTTTTGACTGCTGAATGTGGGGAGCCCGATTCAGCCTACAAGTACATTTGTAATCCAGGTAAACATAACTTGGACAACCCTGTACAGGCTAAGACCTTGCAAAAAAAGTCTAAAAGGTTACATTTTTGTTCTTCCATCTTGGCATATCATACATACTCTCAGATTTAGAAGCCTTAATTGATACAAGTCTCGGGAGGATAGCCTAGGGGCAACGTGCTCGCCTTGGCAGCAAGACAACACGGAGCAACACAGGTTCGATCCCAGGGAACGCGCTTAGAAATCTGTGGGTATTAAGTGCACTATAAATAACTCATCATATAATATCATATCATATAATACATCGAGATTGACATAAAATCAACATAGGCCACAATCAGAGCCTGTAGTGAAAGTTTAGTTCCTGCTAGTAACACAGTATCATCGGCGTACATCAAAACAGGTGTCGCCATACCACCCAATTTTGGAACATCTCCATTGAGTTCCACCAAATGCTTTCAAAGTTTATTAACATATAAAGAAAACAACATGGGGGGTGTCGGGGGCGAACCCCAGCGCCGACAGAAAGCCATGTTATGCATTAGACACTAGATCCAGATCTTGCACAGGCTTAGTTGTGTAACATAGCAAGGACATTAACAAACTTTTCAGGACAACCCATAGAGGCCAGAGTTGCCCACCGTGTTGGCCTATTCACCCTATCGAAGGCTGATTTTACATCCATAAAAGCTATATACATTTTTTTGCTTTTAAGATAAATGTTTAGAAACTACAGGGTACAAATGAAGCACCTGGTCGTAGGCCTCCCCTAAAACCAAGTTGGGTCGGGGCAAGGATGTTAGTAGCTTGGACCCAGTCTGGCAGTCGAGCCAGAATTGTCCTGGCAAATACTTTGAATAATGAATCCAACAAGGAGATAGGTGATAAGAGTTGCTGAAGGATTTGGCCTTCTTTTGTAAAGCAGGCATATGATGGTGTGTTTCCGGGAATCAAGATAGATACCAGTGGTAGGCATTGAATTAAAACCAATGATCAATAGGGCGGCTCAGGATTCTTCTTGTCCCTGGAATAGATTTACATGGATCCTGTCTGGCCCAGGGCTCTTATTAAGCGTTTCTCTTTATGGTAACACACAATTTGAACGTGCATGGTGGTACTTAAAGTATTGCACATGCTGCAGACACAATTTGCAGCTAGTGCAATTAAGAATAGCAGATGCAACTAATTTGAAAAAAAAGAACAACAGGCACAATTACTTGGATGTGAAATGTGCATGCAAAGAGGAAAAGGGGAAACATTATACATATTCCCTGTACACGGTGTTAAACGGGGAAAGATAAACCTTTTCAGGGAAAGATGTTTAAAAAGTGAAACGTATTGTTGCACAGTTACCCTTGTCCCATAGCTGAGTTACACCAAGGTTCAACAAGGGCACATTTTGTATGAGGCCAGGGGACTTTCTATATGTTTATGACTCAGGATGCTGAGGCCAGGGGACTTTCTATATGTTTATGAATCAGGGTGCTGAGGCCAGGGGACTTTCTATATGTTTATGACTATATGTTTATGACTCAGGATGCTGAACCTGTGATGGTAGGTGTGTCAATGATTTGCATTACCCGACCATTGGCAATTCTCCAGACACACCCATTTTGCTCATGTTGAGAGCAGTATAAGGCATAATCCTTTTATATATGCCAATTTTAACCCATAGATTCCTAGTAAACAGGTTAAAATGGCATTTAAATGTGACATAAGACATTAAGGGCTCATTGGGTTTGACAGTGCAGGAAAAAACTAGTGGTAATTACATTACCACCATTAATTTGGTGTTAATGGAATTACTTCCGTTTTGACCGCACCATGGAATTGCACTTTAGACCTTGAGATGGAGGATATTCCTCTGGCACCATGCTGGATATAAATCCGCTACTTTAAGACCACGTTTCATTAGAATTACCGCGGGCGGCATCACAGCAAAGATAATCGGTCATTTGCTAAAGTCTACTGGAAGATATTCAGGCCACTTTTACGAAAACGATTGCAAATTTCATGAACACACCTTGGTTATCCAGGTTATATATGGCGAAATATTATTATTTTTACTAAAAAACACTGGTGTGAGATATGCATCTGTGTGGCTGGTGTCCAAGCAGGTGTCTTGGCTTTTGGCTTTCCTTGGTCAGAAGCTCTAATTCTTATTCAAATTTTTAGTCACTTGCCATACACCTCCAAACTCTTTGCCAGTACAGAATATTGTGCTGCCTTGCCAGACTCTCACAAGCATTGTTAAGTAACATTTTGGTGTAAGATAAATGATAAGAAACAGATACACTTGAGAACAGCTCACTGGAAGCTCAAAAGATCATGCACCAAAAAGATAAGAAGATGGAATTGATATTTAAAAAACGCCTCTATCAATACCCATCAGCATACACACATAGCACAGTAAACCCACACAGCTCAAAATCAGTGAGATGTTTACAAAGATCAAAGCCGCCAAACAAACATAGAGCCAGGCAGCAGGAACATCTGTCGAACCCGGTCAAATAGTCGTTCAAATAGCACAGCCAGTAGAGCGCTCGCTTTGACATCCGTGCAGAGCCTGCTGATGCATGTTCGAATCCCGGCAGGGCCAAACTCAGCCTTTCATCCTTCCGATGTCGATAAATGAGCACCACACACCGTGGGTAATAATAAGCAGCGCTCAGATGGCTGAGGGCTCGCAGCGCTATATAAATGCAAAATTATTATTATTAAAGGTGCACTCATTGGCGATATTTGCATTTGCTTCAAACAGATGCACAAATGAGAGCCAACAATGTTAAAATAAGTTCAGAATAGAGTGTTGTCCTGAAGGACACGTGTTCCGAAGATTCAGTGTACCTCCTCAGGGTTAGGATGTCTATCCAATTGACTGGTCAAAAGGTACGTCTGAACTTCAGAGATTCAGAACACGATATACATAAAGCAATCACATGGTTATAAAATGTTATAAAATGTGCACTTAAATTATTATGATAAAGAAAGATGACAATTAAGTGTCACTTGTCCTCAGGACTAAAGATTTAGATGACAGATTTTCTAAGCAGGTATGAAAGCACAATGAAATCGGAGTAGATATGAAAAATGCTGTTGGCTTCTGGTACTTCCAGATCCTGACTATACAGAACAGGAAGCACCTTTTTGGGTCTATACCTGAAAAATATAGGAGTGACACACCATGATAATGAACAAACATCCATATTACAAATGTTCATTTAAATTTTGTCCTGTTGAATAAAGATCCACTCAGTGCCCTAACTCTGCTTGGCGTGAATCCAGCTCACACTATATTCTGACAGTAATTAGAGTAGATGCATGTCTGTGAGATACCTGCCCCTAATATACACACCGATTACACAGCTTAATAATGGGATGACACAATAATAATCTTTCATTTGCAGGTGCCACTTTTTAATAAGGATTTATGCCATCTCAGATAAAATATCTATCATGTTTCATAAACCTGGATATTTTAAATTATTTTTGTTGCATTGTTTATTTTGAATTTTATTGGCCCAATTCACCAAAAAATTCATTTGTATCTACAGAGAGCACTAGAAACAAATGGTGTCTTCAGCCACATGCTCATTTGATATGCATGCTGGTTTACAAAGCGTCATAAAGCAGGCCCATCTGCTTTGCACCTGCAGATGGGCCTGATTTACACTCAAAACCAGGCTCAACCCCCTGAAATGAAAAGTGAAAAAATGAAAAAGTGCCGTCAAACATTGGGGAAAGTGAACATCTTTCAAGGTATAATGCTAAACACTGGTAAACCTTCACCTCTGGGTTTGCCCACCTTCAAAAGAAGACTTACCTCAGGTAGGAACAGGAGAAAGTTGCTACAGGAGCAAATCCTTTTTGAGTGATTATGGTTGCTATGTGCGTGTGTGTGTGTGTGTGTGTGTGTGTATTTGGGGTGGGTCGAGGTGTCCCTCTTTATGTACAGTGGCCATTCCCTCTTGCTACTTTTCACCCTGGCCTGGGACTTTGATCACTGTTTCTGTTTTACTTGTGAAGCACTTTATTATAGCGGATATTCTGCTGAATGAGCTATGTTCAAGGATCTAATTCACGGATCAAGGATCTAATTCTGATTTCATAATTTTGTAAAATTCATGTTTCTGCGTTTCATAAAATGGCATAGTTACTCAAACGGAAATAGGTGATTGTTGCTGCAAATTCTCCCACAAATATAACGTATGGGGCTGATTAGTCTCACACTGAACTCAAACCTGCATAAGGCTGTTCTACGCACAAATATATTACCTTTGGTAACTCTGACTTAGACCTGACTTACTCACACTTACACCTGTATGACATGTCATTTATTTTTTATTTTATACTTTAATGTGTTAGAGTCAAAGACTTTACACATAGAAGAAAATACAAATCATGCACAAATAAAAGCTAACACAGGAGAACTAATACAAAAATACAAATACAGCTAATCAGTCAGAATGACGCATAGTACACATACAAATCACCCGTCAATCTCTCAATTTCCAGAGACATATTTCGTTGATTTTGTTCCGGAAACAAAATTTCCCAATTTTCAAAAAAAGCTGTTTATGCCAATATATTAAATTGTTTGTTGTATGCAAGCAATTTGAGAACTTCTATCATAGCTTGTGCACCATGCATCAATGGTACTTGTTTTCCTTGTGAGCTTTTGACCTTGGTCCAGCACTATATAAATCACTCAGCCAGTGACAAGCAACTGACCATGCAGATTAATTTGATTTTTGCATGGACAAACATGATGGGAAAGTCCCTTTAGTGTGATCTGCATCTAAAATAAAAAAGCAACAAGAGATTTTAAAATATCTTAAAAAAGGCAGTTGTTTAGTTATATTTTGAAATGCTTTTACATTAGCCTGATCTTTTAGTTTTGTTTGAGAGTAACAGCTTCCCTCATCACCCCAAATTCACTATGGCGTTGGTCGCGTCTACAGATCATGTTGGCCTGCCTGCGTCTTCATTGGCTAATGGGATGCCTCTCAGCTGCTCCTCTTCAGGAGTCGGATCATTTCATTGCTCCCCTCTAGAGAGCATAGGATGAGGAGATGTTGCTTTCAAGAAATGATCAGACCCCGCTACACCATCATCATTTACTCACTTTACAGACACTTGCTCTCCTGCAGTGATTTCACAAACAAGGAATGAGGGAGCTCTATACCTTTGTTGACCCATGACACGTTAATCCCACAGATCAACTAACCTATTATTGGTATTTTCAGGATCACCGATGGGTATGTAAATGAGTTGGATCCATTTGATGCAAACACATCTCAAGAATAGTCATAATGGGCGGCCTGAAAACCTTATCTGTTTGAAGCCCAGAAGGACTTTAGTTGTGCCTCCTTATGGTAAAATAACTTACCTACAATCTTTTATAGAATACTGTAACTTGGACAGCCACAAAAACATTTAAACGTGGCCTGGAAAGCCAATTAAATTTTGGTAAATCAAATGATATGATATAACACAAGTAGGGTGGACTAAGTTCGTACGCCATCCTATGAAAAGGGCAAATTTCAACATCCACGGAATCAGCTAAAATCTCCACTTCAATGTTGCAGGTTCGACTGAATTTCCCTACATCTGTTTCTCCCAGATGCTGAAAACTCTTCTGTTACTGAGCATCTTCACCAATCAATCCTTTGGCAATTCAGCATTTGTATTCATGTCTCCTGTGTTGAAAATGTTACTATGTTTGTGAAATTTTGTGGAAATCCATGTCATGAACTAGCTCCAGCATTTTGAGGACAAGCACTCTCCTAGACTGCAAGAGCGGTCCTTCGCCACACAAGCAAGAGTATCTGCACTGCATCGGATCCCAGTTGTGTTTGAGTTTACACCTTTCATCATGTTGCACAGAATACAGAGCCCTTTGTTGTGGGTTAAAGAGAACATATGACTACTGTTTTACATTTTGAATAGACATGACAAATGGCATGTTGTTAGTTTTCTGTAAGATTGTATTCTGTATATATGCTTTCATGTAAATAGGTGACAAAATATATTTAGAGTTATATTTTAATTTTATTTGAAATAAAGGAAAGACCCTTTTTACTTGCAAAGTTTTAATTCAACTGTTTAATAAAGTAAACACAAGAAAGAACATGGCTGTTTCCTTTTTTGATTCTACTGCAGACTCCACAGGGCTAGGGGAATTAAACAATTTGTAATATGTAAAAAAGAAATATGAATGCACAAACCAGAAACTGCTGTAGCAGTTATGTTGAGCTAAATATTAATAGGGAACTAAGCATACAGAATTCCCTTTCTGATATTCTAAATATGCTTCCTGATTGAAGGCAAGTTCTTCCAGAGCCATTATTCTGAGAAGATGTGGGGTGTTTTGGAACACTGGCCATGTGAGCATCAGAGGTTGACCTTGGTGTGACCCTTAAATTAATTAAAATAAGTTTCAGATGGGTACAATACCCAGTTTTGCCCTTTTAGCAGCATTTAAGAATGTTGTGTTCTACAGCATGCCATGCTGGGAATTATACAAAGAGGTAAACAAAACGCACAAGAAGCAGATACTCTCTTAAAGCAAATGATAAAAAGATAAACTGTGCATGGAGGGTAAGTGGGTGGTTGGAAGTTGGAATGAAGAGGGAGGACAGAATGAGGAAGCAAACGAGTGTGGGAAAGAAGGAGAAAGTATCAGTGAAGGGGATGTGGAGCTGCAGGGTGGACGACGACCATAAATGACCTTTGAGAATCAGAGACTCAAGACGCCCTAGAGACCTAATTCTTTTGTCCTTTCTGCTCCTTCTGCCATGGTGGATCCCCACTCTATCCTCAATAAATGGCCCACCATTGTCAGAAGCAACATGCAGACCCTAAATTGCTTAACAGTTTTAGTTCTGTCTGCTCTCATGCCGTCAATATATACACATGAAACTCTCTGAGCTCCATATTGTTCCGCCACCTACCTTTCCCTTTTACCTTTCCCTCTTACCTTTCAATGTGCATGTCAAACAGTTGGCTGATTATATAAACATATCCGAGCCCTGAGCCGATGATATCCACATTTAATTTCATTTGGTGAAAGACAAATCTTATTTTTCTTTAAGGTGTTCAAGTATATATACACTCTTAAAGGTGAATGGCTTTTAAATGGCAAATGTATTATCCTAGAAATATATTGTATAAAATATATACTCAATACATCACAAAATACACTTTTAAATTCAAGTGCAGTGCAAGTGCAGTGCATTATGCACTACCACTGTATGCACTGTAATTGTATTATGCTCTGTACTCACCTTTTATGTTGTAACTAAGCTTCAAATATTCTTGTATCTTCTGCGCCCAGCTACCTAAGGGTTTGGTATGCATTATCAAATAAACAAACACATCACTTATGCACTGTCTGGCCGGTCAAAACATCACTTAAACATGGTTTTAATCAACATGAATATTAAATATTCATAATTGCAATCATAAGACATAGTACCAATACAATAATGAGCACACCACATGGGAAACCTAGTAAATTCATCCCAGTTTTTATTGTTTTAAAAAACACTCTGGGCCTGATTTACAAAGCGTTATTCGATGGGAAAATTCTATAGCAAAATGCTTTGTAATTCAGTGCCATAGTGTATAGTGCATGGAAAAAAATCCAGACCCCCACTAAAACCTAACACACATTAAAATGAACAAGAATGAATCCCATTTGTGACCAATCTTTCTATAGAAATTGCACTTCAACGTGGCTACTCATAACCCTGAACACTTTCTATTTTATAAAAGGGGCCATCATTGTGAGGTGGACCGGCCGATGACACTAATGCCTCAATGAAAACAACTGGCAATGCCCAAGTAGAAACATATCCCACATTCTCTTCATCAATGTGTTCCTCCTGCAACCAATCCACCCACAACTTACTATCTTAAAGGTTCTCAATGTCTAAAGGCAAACTTATTATTGACTCCCAAATCGCTAAAGTGTCTCCTGTGCAAATACAGGTGGACATTTAATGAGATAGTTGTCTTTTTACTGGGAATATGAGGATGCTGGAAGAAATGCAACCAAGAAAATACCCAAGATGGTCACAATGGGAGTACCAAAAAAGAAGACTGTTCTGGAGATGATAGATTGCAGGTAGCCCTCCACACATTACGCTCTCTCTTGGTATAGCTCTACAACACTTTCTATGAAATCAAAGCCATTCCTGTCCCTTCAAAACATTCCCCCTCCTCAAAAATATGTAACTGTTTCCATAAGAATTCTATAAGAATTTCAGCTCTGTATCTTTCCTCTCACCACAATTTACTGCCAAACAACTTTTGCTTTCGCTTCAGCTTTCCTTCCAGTTCCAATTTACTAGCCTTTTACTGACAAAATCTATTCCTATGTTTTCAATACTTTCCTTCTCCTCAAAAGCCCAACATTCTATTACTTACATACACCTTTACCCACACTTCTCTTACTTTGGCACTGACCAATACTTTCACAATGGCTCCTCCCCTGGACTTTCTTCTGTCCAAGCCATCCTGGTGTCTCTCTAGAACTCCAGTATTCCTGCTGGCCTCTATCCCACAGACTGACCAATTTGTTTGTTCTGACTGCTCTTCAGAGGCCAATCTCTCTTATTCTTGAGTGTTTGCTGAGAAAATTGATTTCATCTGTGCAGTTAGGGTTAGTCTCCCTCTTATTTGGGCCATGTGTAACAGATCATGTGGTATGTCGAGGGTGGGCAAAATGCATAAGAGTGGTGGCAGCTATTTTGAATTTCTCTTTGGCTTTTTTAATGCCACGTATAGGTGCCTGTATAGCCTTTAAACTCTGTGTGATGTGGTAGGTCCTTATGAGCGGGTCTAGGGTTGTTTTTTATCCGGTTTAAATTGGTTTCCCACTGTTTTTATATGTCCCCACATATTCATGGGTTGCCGGGTATTTAAGGAATATTCTTAGACATTGGCAGACATGAAAAGATCTGTGTACCGTAATTGTGTGGATCTGTGAAACCCATAAATACCCATAAACTGGTTTTATGGCTCTTCTGCGGCTTGGTGACTAAGCCAGACCCTGGAGTGGTCCATGTGGTAGTCCCAGGACATTAAGACTTTGATCCCACCACAATGCTCACACAGGCATTGTGCATTAACAACAAGCACTTAAATACTGACATCTACTCGGTGTGCCACTTACCACAAAAAATGTGCTCTCTCCCACTATGCTCTCGCAAGGGCACTACAGACAGCTGACATGCACATAGTTTGCTAATAACCAGAAATATTTCCTGGGCTTGCATGTGCACTGTGCATCAAGAGACACCCTAGAACACAGGCTACTCATCAGTGTGAAATCTTGTCTAGGTGTTGGAAGAGAGGTGTGTGGCATGTGACTTCGGAGATGGAATGTGAAATTCTGAATACATGATGCATGAGATGAGCAAATTAATGTTACAGAGGAAGCAGTTATATCAACTCCGACCTAAAGGGGGGGTATCTTAAAGGATTTTCTTCTTTGATGCTGCAACTGGAAGGAATAAAGAAGCCCTTCCTTTCATACATTGCACGGCTACTCTGCATCATTTATTGAACAAAATATGTTATTATGCCACTACATGCTGATGACCACTTCACTGAAACTAAATATCATGTGTGTTCTTTAAAGCATACAAAGGGACTACATTGAACTTTTGGTGCCAACGGTATTTTTCTTTCAAAGTTTCCATGTACTCATTCTTTCTCTGAAAACGTTGGGAAGATATGTTTTGAACTGCATCCTAATGTGATACCGGTAATCGACCCTGTATCTCCTAGGAAAGCATATTAAGGCATGGTTTTGACCACCCTTACTTGTGGCTTAGTCTAGTTTATAGATGTGATGTCCTTGCAACCTGCAGGAGAAGGCACGCTGAGGCCTGTGCCCTCAAGAGAGCTCACTACTGTTCAGAGCCGGAGCTTCCTGAAACCCTGGATTTTTGGTCATGTAATGCCCTTATTGGCTTCGGAATCACATGCTGTTGCTGCCCCAGTGTGCAAACTGACCAACCGGCACAAGAATTGCCAAACTGCCTTTCATTCCATCCCTCCCCTTTTTCATACAGCCTTCAACTTCCCTCTGCTCTCATTCCTTTGACCTCTTACAATCTCAAAACAGTGCTGAGGTGTAGAAATGTTTTCAAATCAGCACCCTGCATGGCAGAGCCACCAGAAAGCAAGCCTCTAGCATCCAGGACATGCTGGTGGAACATGACATTGACCTCCTTGGCCTTATAGAGACTTGGTTTGAAGACATGACAATTTCTGACACATTTCTCCCAGAGGCTTTCAGAAATCTTGTGAACTATAGGCCCAACAAAGGAGACAGGGGCGTTGCCTTTTATTTTCTTTTGGTATTGCAATAAGTAGGATCTCCACTGTGTGCACAATCTTCTATAGATGCTTACTTAGCCTCAACACCTGTCTTACAATTGTACCAATCTACAAACTTTCAGGGGATGCCACCCTATTCCTTAAAGAATGGATGAAATAAATTGCCAGAATATCTGGCCAACAACATCCTTGTTCTTGATCATTTTAAGATGTGGTTGAATGGCCCTGAGAGCAAGTCCAAATCACTCTCTCTAAATATATTTAATAGCCGCTCTGTCAAATGCATGCCTACCTCTCCCACTCACCAATGATGGTAACACCCTTGACACCTTTCTCTCTCCCTCCGTTCTGATCAACGACATCTGCACCTTTTCCCTTTCATGAATTGGCCAGCAATGAATCACAGCCAGCTTAACCAAACCAACCGTAAAACATCTCTGCCCTTAGTCTTTCATGCCGAGTTCATTTTTGTACCTTCACCCTGCCTGTCTATAACTCTGATTCCATGTCTACCCACCCAGACACCCTGCTTGTCACCTTCTAAAGTGAATTTCCTAATACCTTTGGTATCCTTACTCCTATCATCCCGACGGGAAAGATACCCCAGACAATGCAACAGCTTTTCTTTGTCTCCTCGGGTGAAAAACATGACGAACATTTCAATCAGCTCTCCTTCAGGCTTTACTGGCTCAAAAACATCTTCCCTTTCCTGAACTTCTCTTGTAAAATTGAAGTAACAAGAGCTCAGGGCCTTGCAACAGTTTGTCCCAGCCTCCCTAATACCATCCTCCACAACCTGCAGATCCTGCAGAATGACGTGCTTAGTTCCATCCTTAGACTTAAGCCTAGAGACCACATTGCACTGGCCCTATAATACCTGTACTGGTTGATATTGATATTGATATTTTATTTCTATTGCGCTCGTACACAAGTGTTTCAGAGTGTGACAAGGCAAGGGAGGGAAACAGGGGAGAACAAAACAACGATCTTACTAGGCCCAGTGACATTGTGAACGTGCAAGTGCATGGGAGAGGAGGAGGGGAAAGTGCATGGAAGGGGGAGAAGTGGAGAGTGCGGAGCAAAGCAGAAACAGATCAATAATAATAAATAATAAAGGCAACAAACAGTGGTAGTGCAGCCAGCAATTGGCAAGTGCTGGGTTTAAGGCAGCAGACAGGGTAGGTCTGATAAGTGCAGGAAGAAAAAAGGGGGGGAGACTGTATGGGTACAGATACAGACCCCAGTGCAAGCGGTGGCCCGGATGCAGTGCGGGAGGGTGGCAGAGTGAGCAGGTACCTGAGTCCAAAGGACAGAGGGTGGCCAGTTGCACGGTGCCAAGGGAGAACAGATCAGCAGGGCAGAGGGGGAGCAAAGGCAGAAGCAATGAGGAAGGGCTTGAGGTGCTTCCGGAACCTGAGATGGTTTTCCTCAAGTTTTATAGAGGCAGGAAGGCTGTTCCAGAGGGAGGCCCCAGCCGAAGACAGAGATCTACCCCAGCTCGTTTCTTTGGAAAACGACTGACCCTGAGGGAGTAAGAGGTAGAGGAGCGAAGAGCTTGAGAAGGGAGGTATTTGCTGAGGTATTTTGGACCTAGGCCCCAGAATTCCTAGTGGGCAATGCAGAGGGTTTTGAATGTAATGCTTGCATCCACTATGAGCCAATGGAGAGATTCCAGAGCTGGAGAGATACGATTCCAGGGCTTGACGCCAAGGACAAGTCTTGCAGTCCTGTTCTGGATTAGTTGCAGAGGGCGGGGAGTAGAGGCATGTAGATTTAGAAAGAAGCTGTTACAATAGTCCAACCTAGAGAGAACCAGAGCTCGAGAGACCATGAACTTCTGGGGGAAGGAGAGAAAAGGCAAAGTACATCTGAGGAGGTGCAGTAGGAAGTTTGACTTTTTGGAGACATCAGAGAT
Organism: Ambystoma mexicanum; assembly: GCF_040938575.1. Taxonomy (NCBI): domain Eukaryota; kingdom Metazoa; phylum Chordata; class Amphibia; order Caudata; family Ambystomatidae; genus Ambystoma; species Ambystoma mexicanum. The sequence continues at coordinate 1,108,128,323 of NC_090936.1, read as the reverse complement.
GTGGGCATAGAAGGAAAGTGTGGAGTCAAAGGTGACCCCGAGGTTCTTAGCCTCGCAGGTGGGGGTAGGAGGAGGGCCAAGGGAGGCCAATGTTCCAGTCCAATGTATAATTAACTTCAAGCCATTCTGCTTCCTACATTAGGTCTACTGGTGTTTAGACCCTGTACAGCTTCAGAAGAAAGTCTAAGTACAGCCCAGCTAGGCTCTTAAGTATTGCTTCTTCCAGAGCTCTGAGTGTCTGGTGGCCAAAGAAGAAGACTCATGGTAGGACTCTGTGTGTTAGGTGAGTACCCTATGGCATGGACTCCCTACCCACTCGGATTGGAAGAGGACCATCTTAATGTTAGAAAAGCCCTAAAGAACGTCTCCATTAAGAAGTCTTTGATCCACAGACCACACTCGTGGTCTCCTGGCACTCTTCTCCAAAAATAGGTTTTGGTGCTAAGCCTCTGGGATTTCCTAGGCAATCCAGTACCTTTGCACTGTCAGCTCTGTTCGGTCTCGTTGTGCTCTTGCACTGTCAGTTCTCTCCCAGGTGCCCCCTCGTTTGACCATGTATACATGCACTTCTTTACTGTTTATTATCCATATTGCCCACCCTTGCCCCTTTTCCCTCCCATCGTACTTACCTGATTCGACTGTTTCAAGGCTCTGGAAATGTGTCCCCTTTCTCTCTCTCCCTTGGAACTTGGGGTGCTACGAACTGACCTACTCACTGATGTCACATTACAGAATGCAAGTGCATACACAAAACTTTGGAACAGCCTTCCGAGATTCATTAGAGAACGAGAAAAACTCTTACTGCATTCCGAAAAGCTCTGGAGACCTATCTATTGTGTTAATCTGAATATGGATGTTTAATCATTAGTCTGCGAAATCTCTGAACTGATCAAAAACATTATTTAGGCGGTTGACCTGGTCACCGTTTGTTACACCTGTGCCCAGATACGATCAATTTCGTGAGGAACACGTTTACAAATAAATCAAATCAAATAATTACATTAAAATGGAGGTGCACCAGATATGTGTACCTTTATAGGCTTGCTCTAAAATACTCCCATAAACGATGTTCAGGAGTGCAGCCCCTCTACCTTTCTGGAACAAAGGGCAAACCTCCTTGTATAGAGATAGTGAGAAAACCCAATCCACGTGCTCTTACTAAAACAGGCTAATGTGGTGCGGGGGTAAGGGTGGGTGTGGACTGCACTCAATTGTCCAGCAGTATGTTTACTGGCTTTATTGCGCATACATTCACTTTATATATCAATACAGCACACACTACTTAATCAAAAGATTATTATCATGCAGAATTATTGCAAACATTGTCATAGCCTCCGAGTACAGGCAGGGCCATTCATTGCATCAATTAACCAGTGAGGCCACTTCTAACAGGCTATCCCAAGCTGACTCTATGAGTCGGCCAAATTCCTCTGTAGGACCTTGCAACTCACCAGACAGAACCAACGTAGAAAATATAGTCTCCGAACAAATATAGGTTCTTGCAAAGATTGAGACCAGAACGGAAAATGGAAACCACACTTAAGATAATACTATCAATGACCATTCTAATTGTGAGTCATAGTGCACGTAAACTGAACAAAAGTCACATTATACCGCTTATTGCCAGACAAACGATTCGATACAGATGCTACTTTTTGGATCCAGAGACGAGATTGTATGGAGGCCAAACATCTTGGGCTGTTAGATAGCAGAGTCCATAGTCATTGGTACCAGGCGGCTTGGTAATTCGTGTCCGAAGACGCCAAACACCAAAGAGCGCTTGACTCAAAGTAGCAGTCATTCCCTTGCAGATGCTGGTAGCCTTTGATGTTCTGGTGTTCAGGTTCAAGTTCACATGAGCAAATGCCTCAATGGGTCAGGCTCCCCATATGCTAAGTTTAATGTTCAACTTATCAAGTGCCCTGATGGCCCAGACCCGGGGTCCCGCAGTAACAGAAGCCCCCCAAGGTAGATCAGAAGAGCACTGAAAGGAAAACAGCACCTTTCACAGACCACAACTTGCTTGTGGTGAACAGCATGGTGCTAATGAGGAGAGTTTTCTGGGCTTATTGCCAAGGAGCGAATCGTGATGATTAGACCTCCCATTAGTGCTAATCAGCGGAACACCACAAAACCTAGATGCATTTATGGGGCACTAGAGAGTTAGGGGGATCTTAGCGTGCTGATCATTCAGCTCAGGGCCTAAGTTCCAATGGGCCATCCAAGCTGGAGAATGTTCAAACTAGGCAAGCACTATCCATTGGGGTCAGATGATGACTAGCACAGTTCAGTGATTGCCAAGTGGGATCAGTAGTATAGTGATACCCAGGGAGGTCCGTCAGCACCCAGCAGAATCCAACACTGGTCAGTAGACACCAATGAGAACCATGTGGGAACCAGTGATGTCCACAATGTCCACTTCAATCCAAAGATTTCTGCAGTGTACATATGGGTCCAGGTGTGAGGAGAGTGTGTCTCGAATCCATGTGTACATATTAATCAGTAGCCAATGAGAGACATCAGTTTCCTAGGCCTCACTACAAAATTATACAAATGGATACTTGGCAAATTCCAACCATTTCACTATAGGCCAATAGCAGCTGTGCTATAAATCCTAAGCAAATGAGAAGGGCATTCAAATTGTGAATTTCTGCAAATTTTTATGGCAAGACTTGTGAAATTTGACATAAGGGGAGGGGGTTGCAAATAGTATTGTCAGCCTAGAAATCCCTATCCTTTTGTGGGTAACCTGTGCAAGGCTCAGAGGGTCATCTAAAGGGGTAAATGGTCACCAATGGTCAGTGTAGGGGATCTACAAGGGCTGATTCTGACACTATCATTTGTGCCACTCAAAGATACGTGGAGGTACAATAGGTTCCAATACATTTCTGAACATTATTTCTGTTTCTTATGACTGCTCTGATTGTCATAAGAGGAAGTCACAAAGCACACAGAACAAAGTAAGATGTTTCAACATCTTCCATTTAAGGGTCAGAAGGTCAGGTTGGAGGAGTGTCAGTTTGGGCAGGAGATAAACAAATGAATTCTACCTTCACAGCGGGAGAGGAACTGGATAAAGGAAACTTAATCGAAAAGTTCTTAGTGTGCTGAGTTCAACTCGTATTCTTAGTATACAGTTCTCCTGTGTTTCCACCCTGGCTAGTGTTCACCAAGTCACTCATAATCGAGCAGTTTACAGGGCTTCAGCACACATTTTTGCTTTGGTTGCTCCTTGTTCTGGTCTTTGGATTTGTTTTTGCCTTTGTTCGTTGCCTTCTGATTGTCTTTGTGTTCTCCAAGCCTTCGGTCCAGGTTTATGGAAATCTGCACAGAAACCCTGCAAGTGCCGCGAGCCGAGAAGGACACTGCGCGAGCCTGAGAGCAGATTAAAAAATGTGCGCACCACGTATTCATGGAATTGTTTGCGCAAAGTAACCATATACGCAAGTCATGGCCGCCTGGAACGCCCCTGACACGCATACACGCAAAGCATAAACAGCCAGATCGGCCACCTTTGCGCGCTCCCCGTGCACAAATACACGCACCCTCCAAACATTGCGTGGGGACCCCCCACAAGCAGGCCTACATCTTAGGGGCCCTGCGCAGGGTCCTCCATAACTGTTCCTGGCACCCGAACAACCTGCATATGAAATTGTAACTCAGTATAAACTTGGAATATCTGCTTGCGAACACCCGTAAACCATTCCTGCACCCTGCTACACTGCTTACGTGCACCCCTTTGCACCCCTTTGCAGAGCCCCTCTTGGCGCGGCTGCACGATCTGTTCAGCAAGAAGCTGGATGCGACCGTGCCAAGAAGTGCCACAGACAAGCATCCAAGCATCTGAACCGGATCCGTGCTTGTTTTTCCTTCCTCCTCCCTGTTGAATCCTCGCAAATTGCCTTCAGGATCACAGGGGATGAAGGTGTTGACCCATAGTATCTAATGTACAGGCACGCTGGAATCTGAATTAATTTCTGACTACAACTACGGTCCTGAAGAAAATGGCTTAACTTGTCCTGCCATCGAAACCGGTCGACCACTCGGGTCATGGGGGCTCTCATGACCTTTATGTCATCCCTAATATTAACAACAGGGACATAAGAAAGCAAAACATTGTTCACACTCACGCAGAGTGAGCCTTTAAAAAAAAAAATGCGTGTCTCATATGTGACTTTTTTACTAGTTTAATTTGTGGAACACACTGACCACACTTGGTGATTCTAATACCCAAGGGTGCAATACATTGGAACTAGATAACTCCGCAAATAGCAAGCTGCTGCATTAGCACCTTGAGCTGTTTTTGACATAATCCAATAACCAGTTCTGTCGATTGACCAACAGCCAATCGGATGTGTTCTTGATGTGTTTTATTGGAATTGTATGCCACGATTGTTAGCAACAAGGGACAGAATCCTTTAGCTATCCCTGTTGGATAGGCGCTACACCACACGCTACCTAGGGCCAGGCACTCCTGTCAGGGACAGGGTGTTCTTCCCAAAGGGACAGCTAGCACATTGTGTCTCTCTCATTTTTATGTTTTGACTTACGATTAATATGCACACTGTAATCAATTCTCTCAAAGAACTGTTGTTTTTGTGATAACGTATTGACCTGTTTAACGGTTAGGGAAGGTAGCTGACTTCCCATTGTGTTCTCGAACTTACCCTGTTGTCTTTAAACGTGTCTTTGGACTGTGCACACCAGAAGTATATATGTTTCCACTATATGAATTTCAGTGATTATGTACTCAGCCCGAAGTCGGCACAGGTGTAATCAGTGGCACACATGTTTAAACATAGTGTTTATGCAGAGAGTATGTCTGTAAAGCAGAGAACACTAACTTGAAGAAAATAACACCTTCACTTTAAAAAAAAAATATCAAAAAGGATCAGAAGAATTCACCTTCCAAATGTTCTAGTTCGTAGCATGCCCTGACTCGTAGGCAAAGCATGTTGCCTCCTTAATAATGTAAAATGCTCCAATTGTATACTTTATAAATTCACAAAGATTGCCATGTTGGCTTATGTTAGAAGTTATTATGTGCCTGATAGTAACATGACAATGGTATTCATAAAGAAATCAGGAGTTAAATACTAGTATCAGACACAGTGTGTAAATTAGGCCTGATTTGAAGGAAAGACTCAGTTATGCCATACAGCTGTGAGATGCAATAACCTGCTAACGAGTGGCTTAATCCGAGGCAGTCAGGACCTAAAAGATCTTTTATGATCTATTTTCACTCACACCAACATATTTTTTGCACCACACGTTTAAATGTGCTTACATTCACTTTCACACCACACACTCAACACTCACAGCTAGAACAGTCACGTTTGGTTAGGTACACTCATCAAGACTACTTTGACCTTTTGCCAGTACACTTAAAGGTACAATTTTGTAGGTGCGTACCACTTCTCTGTTCACCCCCCGCCCCCGACACATCCATTAATCATTGCTCACAGTAATACCCACTTTGCTGGTGTTGTAGTAAGCAACAAAGGTTTAAGTTACACAATTCTGCGTGACTAACTCAAAAGCGAATGCAAGTTGAAAATGCATAATTCCTTTTGCAAAGCACACCTGTCCTTTTGCACATTCAGAGTCAAATACTCATGGCTGATTAACTTTTTCCAGGAGAGATATATGCTTACTTCTTGAAAAAGCTTGGTGAATAAACCCATCGTTCTTGTGCCTTGAAACACAAGTAATGTCATCTCATTACAAAGTAAACAGGTAGAGGCTGACTCACAAAGAAATTAGCATGTGTAACTCTGGTTTACCTCTAATTTACCAAGAGGGCAATTTAATTCACAAAGAAGTTACCATGAGTAACTCAGATTTACTCATAACTTACTATGGGAATGTTTAGAGCAAGTTAGAGTTACTCACAGTAGCATCTTTGTTCATTAAATAACCCTCTCCCGTGTTTGAGTCAAAGGTATGTCAGATGAACCGATAATCATGTATTTGTTAACCTTCCCATAATTAGCAGCATATTCCAGCAAAGCAAGATACATTTCCAAACGCTGAAAAGGGTTACTAATGTGTTGGAATTGACTATTGAAAGCATTGCACGATTATTTGATAGATGTTCAATTGAAAAAGCAAATACCTTGACCTGGCAGAATGGAATTATTGGGATCACACTCTGTAATTTGGCAGCAGGTAGACGCAACGTGTTGACATACACGCACGCAGCTCCTCACCGCCAGATTTTCTCCATTTGCTCGGCGAGGTGCCAAAGTGCAGGGCAAATGGCAGCATACGTGTGTTAGGCAGTATCATATGCAGTACCCTTTGGGAACACCAGACACAATTAGGACTACACGTGACAGTACACATTCACCTTTGGTACACGCCTGTACTACACAGTAAAGTGGTAGCGATGGCTGAGCAGCCAGACTTATCTCAAGAATAAAGTAAGCAGTATCAATAGTTACACAAAGGACAGCAAGTTACTATGGTTCAAGCAAACACTGACTCAAGGTTTCAGAGTAAAAGAATATACATTTATTTACACATTCATATTTAAAAAAGTTCACTAAATAAAGCAGCAGAAAAATCATACTTTTAATAAACTACACAACTCCCAATCAATTCTGGACAAGTTAGGCTCAAAATGAAGTGTGAGCAAATTTAAAAGGGAGGGAAAGACAAGGTTATACAAAATTAAGCAGCACCAACAAGTAAGTAGGCACGGTAATCTAGAAAAAGGCTTGCTACAATGAGGATTCAAATCAATAGGCCTGGGCCAATGTTAATGGTTCAGAGTCTTTGCAGAGGATCACACTGTTCAGAGTAGTTTGCAGTTAAGTCTGTCTTTGCCAAGAGTTCGAAACGAAGTTGGTTGAAGGAAAAGCTATTGAAAAGAGTAGAGAAGGACAAGACCTCGGATTGGCGAAAGATTTCAAACACTTTCACTGTGGTCGGACGGAACGAACAACCGGGTTAAAACAGTACCTTAAATGAAGAAGAAGGCTGTAGCTTAGGCAAAGGTTCCTGGCAGATCCTGCAGGCTCTCGGTTCCATAAGCGACTGTCGGACTGACACAAAAGAGGAAGACTGGAGGGACCTGCACTGCCCAGGGAAGAAACCAGCAGCAGAGCAAAGCAACGAATGAAGTGGTAGTGGTCCTCTTCTTTCAGCTTCTCTTCGGTTCTCTCGATCCAGTGGCCACTCTGCTCTCCAAGTCCCAGAGACCTGCTTTTTATGCAGTTTTCCCCCATACACACAGCCTGGCTGTCAATCACACAGTAGGGTGGCTATCCTGGCGCGCCAGTCACCACAGCCAATCATACAGATTGCAACATGGGTCTCCAAGGAGACCCTGTGCAGGGAGTCTCAAATCCCTCCCTCACATCCTGTCCCCCTCAGACATTCAGGCGCCTAAGGAGGGCTTCTGTGAACAAAGGAACCAAACCTGGTTTTGCACACAGAGTAAAACACGAGAAAGACCTTTACAAAAAGAAATGGTGAATAAACCCAGCCGTAACCAAATTAAAGTAAATGGGGTCCAGCGGATTTAAGTTTGAGGCTACTAACTTAGCCTAAAACAGTACCAATGCTATTTACATAGACCGCGGTAGGAAAATAGGGTAGATACCACTGCCACCAGCCAAATCTTAAAGAAAGGGGAACGGAATATTGTTCCATGAGAAACAGACAAAAAGGATAACTATTAACCCTTTCCAGTACTCTATGTAAGATAAGTTGTACTGGGTCTGTGCTTTTAAAAAGACTAATAAAGTCAATGGCAACTTTACATGTTCTGGGAGGCAGTAGTCCGTCCCAGAAAATGTAGTTTAAAGTGGGAAGTCTGAAAAAGACAACCTTGTGTCACTGCACTAAAGGTGCTGAGTAAAACACAGTAAAACGATGATGCCTATGGAGTAGGTGAAGCTCCACAGTCTATGAACACAAAAATGTTAAACACACAGCAAACTTAAATGCTCACACTCTTACCAGGTGAAAAAAAAAAATCTTAGAAATCAGCAAAGCTGTTGAGGGACTCAATGGATAAGGGAAATTAGCCATTTTGGAGAATTCTCCCTAACAACATGCATTTCCACATGTTTCTTATGTTACATGAGCCCCAAATTGTATCTATTTGGAAACCAACACCAGATGTCAAGAATCTGCTGCTCCGTGTCATCTTGTTTCCAAGGTGAGCGCGTTGCCTCTGAGCTATCCTTCCGAGACGTTAAAACCCAAACAGTGGCACATGACTACCCCTTACGCAACAGAAGAAATAATGTGTGTGTGACTGGTTAGGATTTGTATCAGAACAGTGCACTGCTTGCACAAGGAGAGGAAGTCGCGTGCTGATTTCAGCAGCTGCGCTGTGTGCCATCACCCCGGCGAGCAGTCGCGTTAATTAGAACAATAAGTATTTTCAATAATGCCCTGCCAAATCGTCCAGCATGCATGAATTCCAAATGAGCAGCCAAGCAAAGAAAGAAAACACAGCATGCAGTTGTTTGACTCATCAGCCTCTCTGAAGATATTTATGTTGTTTTTGCATGGAGATCTCATACTGTTGCTGAGTGAATGCTTTCTCTAAAGCCAGCTTTGTCTGCTTGCTTTCCCAATTAAAATGTGTGCCTCTAATTGCATTCTTCCCTAGTTGTGCTTGCTACGCTGGTGCCTATTTATAATAAATATAAAAAACCACCAGATCAAATGCAAAAGTTGGTTAATTTGACACATGTCTGACACTTGTAGACGATCACACTACAAATGATCTCTCTAGCTGAACAGACAGCAGCTTCTAGGAAGCCAGCCAACTGTTAAATGAACCGTAAAATGTCTCGTGCAGTCATATTTAATTAACTAAGAGAATACCAGCAACAATCGTACATTCTATGATGAAATAAGCAATGGTTCACGAGCATTGCCATGGACGTGTTCTGGCCCAAGACACCTCTTAAGACTTTTAACGGCAAGAAAACACAGACAGCTGTTAGTTGGATGCATGGCATTTTGTGTGTTCAAAGAGGCCATCAAACTACCCGGAGGGGAGCTATACAAGACCCAGTTATATTACATTACATTGCATTTAACAGTGAGACAGACCTCACACCGGCCTCTTTGACATTAATACTGTGTTTCTATTGGCCGAAAGGTTCACTTTTAGGTGATATTATGCAATACCATTAAACAACGTGTGCACATTCTGTCTCACTTTACTATTAAATAAAGGTTCCAATATCACACTATATACTGTGTTGTCACGTGATCCTGCGTGCGCAGGCACGTGACGCCGGGGAAAAGAGAAATAAAGGAAGCACCGGAACTGACGGAGGGTCAGTCCGGGTTTAAGCATCAGAGTCGCGAGTCGCGTGTTTTGTTACGCCCGGCTGCTCCCGCGCTGCTCTTTGAAATTGCCCGCCCCCGCGCATCGGCGGAGGCGGTAACAGAACCCTTGGGGCCCTGACACACACCATCACACTGGCGACGAAGGGAGCTACGACCCCGACACGGAGCTGTGCACCGTCCGCATCAAGAGAAAAAAAAAATAATAAATAAATAAATGAAAGCAAACAACCTGCAGCCAGGAATAACGCTGTGATTGAGGTGGTTGAAGCCCCACTTTCTGATCTGGACAGGGGCTCCCACACACAGCTGCAACAAATCCACCGGACACTCCTGGAGGAGTCCAGCGGCCCTGACCAGGTACTGCGCAGAAGCATACAAGCACCCTATGCCCACGCTCCAACACTAAGGAGTACACCCACAAAGTAACATGTCGAGCCCAAGCACCAGCCCTGGGAGGGCCGGCACGAGTCCTTCTTCCAGGAGGAGCATCTCCTACGAACACCCCGATCCAACACAAACATCATTTATGCCGCCATTCGACCCTTTCACCTCTGGCGCCGCCATCAGATGGGAAATCTGGCTCCAACAATTCGAGATGCACCTCGAGGCCAGAGACATCACTGTGCCCAAGAAAATGCGCACTTTCCTCCTACTGAACATTGGTGCTGCGGCCCTGCGTCTCTTTAATGCAACACCCAACCGCGGCAGCGCCGACAATTATGACGCAGCAAGATCTGCACTCACAAATATGTTCAAGCCCGACCTCAACCCGGACTACGAACGCTTCCACTTTTGCATGGCGAGGCAGCGAGAGAAAGAGACGGTGGACAAACTTCACGCCCGCCTTCGTGAAATGGCGGTAGGCTGTGAGTTCCCAGACGAAGAATTCGCCATCCGTCTCCAGATCATTAACGGAATATCCTCTGAGAAACTGAGACGAGCTATACTTTCAGAACGTAACATACGCCTCTCACGGATCCTTGAAATGGCGCGCCTCCGTGAACAGACGGAGGATCAGGTAGCAGTCATGGAAGCAGCAATCCAGAAACTACCACTAGACAGCCCCGGGCCTACGGAAGATGTAGCAGCCATTTCCAGGCGCCAGAACACTCGCACGAGACAAGATTGGAAGCCCCACCCACCACAAGGGCGGGACAAAAGCTGCAAATGGTGCGGAGGCCCATGGCACAAAGGTGAATCCTGCCCCGCATGGGGTTCCACGTGCAGGAAATGCAACCGCCTTAACCACTTTGCCGCGGTCTGTCTAAACCCACCGGACAAAGACTCGACCCCGCGCCAGACACATGAATGCCGGAAAAAGTTCGCGCCCAGAGAAACCTCACACCTCCAGACACGAAAAGGAAAAGCCAGAGCCGTCGATGAGTCCCAGAGGTCCCCAGACTCGAGCGACAGCGGCGACAGCGGCGACAGCGACAGCAGCACGTCCCCCGAAAGAGGAGACAAGAGTAGACGGAGAAAAGGAAGCAGACGGATACACCGAATACATCTCATATCGGCAGTCGAACCACATCGGTCACGGCAGAGGAAGAGACCGTCGTGCACCGTCTTCTCCAATGGAGAACCACTGAAGGTGGTCATCGACACCGGCGCAACAGTGAACGTCATGCCAGTGGCTGCATTCAACAAACTTCACCCAAAGCCCGATCTCCAACAAAAAAGAGTCAGGCTATATGCCTACGGTTGCAAGAAACCCCTCCCTGTGCGAGGGTCATTCAAATCAAACTTTGCCCACGAGAACACCAACTGCCGCGCACGCATATATGTAGTGGACGCCGGCTGCGAGACGCTACTGAGCTGCAGGACAGCAGAGAAGCTGAAACTGATACAGTTCGCGTTCAGCCTCCAACAAGACGAACTCAACAACTTACTAAAACGACACAGTAAACTATTCCAGGGCATCGGGTGCCTCAAGGGGAGGACCATCAAACTCCACATAGACACCACAATTGAACCGAAAGCAGTTTGGCACAGACGGATCCCGTTCCACCTACGAAGTGCGGTAGAAAAAGAACTGACCAAGCTTGTAGAAGAAGGGATCATTGAAAAAACATCTGGACCAACCCCGTGGGTCTCTCCCATGGTCGTGGCGCAAAAACCCAAACAGCCGAATGCAGTAAGAATTTGCATCGATATGAGACTTCCCAACGTCGCGATCGGGAGAGAACGCCACGTGACCCCCACGATCGACGAACTCATCGTAGACCTCACCGGAGCTACCGTCTTCAGCAAACTCGACCTCAGATCAGGCTATCACCAGCTACGCCTATCGAAAGAATCAAGGTACATCACTACCTTCTCATCTCACCTCGGCCTGATGAGATACAAACGGTTAAACTTTGGAATATCCTCTGCGGCAGAAGTGTTCCAACATGAAATCCGCAAAGTTATCGCAGGCCTGGAAGGAACCACCAACATCAGTGACGACATCCTCGTATATGCCCCAAATAAAGAAGAACACCATCAACGCCTAGCAGCAGTCCTGAAAAGGCTCGAAGACGCAGGCCTGACACTCAACGCAGAGAAGTGTGAATTCAACAGGAGTGAGCTGTGCTTCTTTGGCTACATATTCAGCGCGGAGGGGGTATCCCCCGACCCGTCAAAAGTGCAGGACATCAAGGACTCCAAAGCTCCACAATCTGCCTCCGAGGTGAGGAGCTTCATGGGGATGGCTACCTACTGCGCACGTTTTATCCCTGACCTTGCCAGCGTCGCAAGTCCACTCAGAGAATTAACAAAGAAAGACCAGAAGTGGGAGTGGACCGCAACTCACCAACAAGCGTTCCAACAAATCAAGGACACTCTATCTACCTCCACCACCATGGCATTCTTCGACATAAGAAAACAGACCGAGCTTCTCGTGGATGCCAGCCCTTGTGGCCTAGGAGCAGTGTTAACCCAAACTGACAATGAAGGCAGAGTGTCCCCCATAGCATTTGCCAACAGAGCCCTCACAAAACCCGAACAAAACTATGCGCACATTGAAAAGGAAGCGCTGGCCATTTTGTGGGGATGCCGACACTTCAAGGTCTACCTGCTAGGGAAGCAAGCTAAAGTTTTCACAGACCACAAACCACTAATCCCGATCTTCCGAGGCTCAGCCCCCCACCCACCTGCACGCATAGAAAAATGGATGCTGCAGCTACAACCGTACAACATTGAGGTGGAGTACCGCCCAGGTTCGGACAACCCAGCAGACTACCTGTCTCGTCACCCAAGACCGGCTACCGACAGTGAGCAGCACCACGCGAAAGAGACCAATGAGCATGTTTGTCAGATAGTCGCCTGCGCAAGACCGAGAGCCCTGACTCTACAAGAAGTCATACATGAGACAGAAGAAGATACCGTCTTACAACACACGGCGGCAGCCATCCAGTCTGCCAATTGGAAAACTTATTTTACGTCAATTGCCCACCGCACAACACCAGCCCAAACCAAGCTCAGAGCACTGTTTGGGATCAGGCACGAACTCTCAATAGCTCCAGAAGGAGCGCTGCTGAAAGGGCACCGCATTATATTGCCCGAGTCCCTAGAGGAAAGAGCTCTCAGACTAGCACACAGCGGACACCAAGGAATCGTAAAGTCCACGGCCTACCTCAAATCCAGGATGTGGATGCCGAACATGCAGCAAAGAGTAATAGAGCTAGTCGAATCCTGCGCGGCCTGCCAAGCATCCAGGAGGCCCGAACACCCCGAACCAATCAGCAGTACCCCAAGGAGCTGCACACGCTGGGACGCGGTCAGCATGGACCACTGCACCATCGCGGGAGAAGGATATCTACTCGTAGTCATCGACGAGTTTAGTAGGTATCCAGAAGTCGAACATGTAACCTCGACCAACGCCGCAACCACCATCCTCACATTGGAGAAGATATTCGCCACCCACGGAATCCCGAGGAAAGTGAAGAGCGACAACGGGCCCTCTTTCACCAGTCAAGAACTACGAGACTACTTCAAGGAAGTGAACGTCAAGCACCAGCGAATCACCCCAAGCAAATGGAGACGCTGAAAGATTCATGGGATCACTTAACAAGGTCATCAGGATCGCCAAAGAACAAAGACACTCGTGGCTGACGGCCGTGTACCGGTTTCTGAGGACACACAGACAGACCCCGCACTCAGCCACAGGGATCAGCCCCGCCGCCCTCATGTTCGGGGTACCTATACAAGCGGAACTCCCTATACACCCCCACTGGACAGCCCCAGAACCTGACATCCCCGCGATAGACGCCAGGCGACTAAGGAGAAACGAACAGGAGAGCATCGCCAGGCGAGCCAGCCACCGAGAACTAATCCCAGGGGACACTGTCATTGTCAAGAACCGGGCACCGCCCAAGAAGATGTCCCTAAACTTTGAAACACGACCGTGGACAGTCAGTACAACCAACCACAGCATGGTCACCGCCACCCGGGGGGGAGAAACCGTGACACGCAACGTATCACACTTCAGGAAAGTACCTCCGGAGATGTGGGAAGAACCATCAACACCCCCAAGGGAAGATGGCAGAAGAACACCGCAGACTCCTCGAGGACCAGCTCCAACGGAGAGTCTAGCCACATCAGGAGATGCAGGCGAATCACACTCGCCCAACGGGGAAACCGAAGCAGAAATCACGGGAAAAGACAGGCCTACAGAAAGGAACACCCGCTATCGCCTGAGAGAAAAGCCCAAACCGTCATGCCGCCTCCAAGGATACATAGTAGACGGAATCTACAGGCGAACGCCCAAGCCAAGATGAACCCCGAGAAGGACAGCAGAGACAGTTAAGTCGCATGTTACTCTGCCAGTCAAAACTGTCTACAAGATCCCGTGTTAATTACCATGTTATTAAGTGTAATGCATAAATATCTCCAAGTTGGGGAGGAATGTGGTGTCACGTGATCCTGCGTGCGCAGGCACGTGACGCCGGGGAAAAGAGAAATAAAGGAAGCACCGGAACTGACGGAGGGTCAGTCCGGTTTAAGCATCAGTGCCGCGAGTCGCGTGTTTTGTTACGCGCGGCTGCTCCCGCGCTGCGCTTTGAAATCGCCCGCCCCCGCGCATCGGCGGAGGCGGTAACAGAACCCTTGGGGCCCTGACACACACCATCACATATACCATTGTTATTCTATCTCATCCCTTTAATGATTAGAAAGTAGCTAATGTTGGGTTGTCACGACTAGCCTAAGGGGAAGATCTTTGTGGCATCGGCGTTTTCCTAACAGGTTGAGGATTCAGTACTCCAACATGGCGCCCAATGCAAGGATTAACGCTCTATTCCTTCAGTCGAGAGACGAGAGCGAGGTCCCGCCTCTCAACCCAGAAGTAGCACAAGGACCAGCAGTTCCCGTTCAACGATGCATTGCTACTGCAATCGGTGCCTAGGCTCCGTGAGTTCCGTCTCCAAATCTAAGCTTCAATACCCATTTCCTTACCTCTACTAACCTTTTCTACATCTTTTCATATTTTCACGTAGGGAAGCTCAGCTCCGCCTGAATCCTTCACGTAGGTTACAGCCTGTTGCTCATTACCCGGTACCCGAAGACTCTACCATCTTAGTAAGTCAGTTCCTATTTCCTATTTCCTCGACTACAGTCCTACCACTCCCGACTCTCCCCAGACCTGACCACTCTGCCTTTCTTACTCACCGCTCATTTAGGTACCGACAAGATCTCTCCACCTGCCTGCCACAACTACTTTCACAACAACCTTGGAACTTCCTTGTCAAACTCCCCGTCAGAAATCTGCTTTGGTAGGTGCTCTCTCTAATCACCGTTTGACTCCCCCCTTTTAGGGTTTTGTCACTCACGCCCTTCTGTGTTTCCCACTGCAGATTGAATTCGTCTCCCCATCATTCGATCAACTCCACATCAATCCTCGTTGGGTTACTTACCAGGTATATCCTTTATCTCCGAGTGGGGAACAGAGTAAACTGTGACATGCTCTAAACCTTTCTTATTCTTCTTTTCCCAGTCCTAACGGTGACACGTTCGGCAAACTCCTCCAGCATCCAAGGATTCTTTCGTTCAGCTATTCCAAGAGAAGCCCCAATTCTTTCAACGCACTCTACGACCATCTCTGGGTTTTCGTCCCCACGAGGGTTTCCCAGAGTCTTATCTCCCGGCACCTGTGATTGAAAGTGCAAACAGATCGACACTGGGGGATCTCTATTGACTTCATTGCCAACCCCAAGACAGGTAGGAAGTTTGAACCTTGTTGATTGTTTACTGAACTGCATTGTGGAGTTCCTGAGGGAGTAACAAGATTCTTTGCAGGCATAGGACATAACATGGGTGGCTGGCTTTTTCTTTCCCAATGATTTATTTATGGATTGTGATTGGTTATTTATATTGCGCTTAATACCCAGAGGTTTCTAAGCGCGGACCCGCAGATCAAACCTGTTTTGCTCTGTGAAGTCTTGCTTCCAAGGTGAGCAAGTTGCCCCTGAGCTATCCTCCCGAGACTCATATTGGAGTTTAGGTTCAGCGCTGCCTGAGAGCTTCATCTTGTGGGATAGGATGTTGAGTAGAAGGGTGCCGTCCATTGTGTGAAAGGCTGCGGAGGAGTTGAAGAGTATAAGTAGTACTGTGTGTCCTTTGTGATGTTGTGAAGGTTCATCGAAGATGTGAAGTGTAGCTGTCTGCGTGCTGTCTCCAGGTCGGAAGCCAGATTGGAGGGGGTTGAGCAGGTGGTTTGTGGTGATGTGTTGTGGCACATGGGTATAGATGAAGCAGTACATGATTCTGGCAAGGTATCACAGGATAGTGATGGGGCGGTACTTTTCGGGGATTATGGGCTCGAGAGATGTCTTTTGAGGAGGGCTGAGATTTGTCCAGTTTTGAACGCAGAAGGGATAGTACCATGTGAGAGACAGGAGTTGATGATGTTGAGCCATTGGGGAACGAGGGTGGTGATGCAATTGGGAGGGGCTTGAAATGGGCATCTGGGACTCTCCATACAATTCTTGGTTCAGAAAAGACCCTGTTTAAATTGTATATGTATGTGAAAACAAAAATAAAGTCTGTGCTGTTATAAATGTATAGCTGTCTTTGTAAAATGTCTAGAGTTGTACCGGGGCGGTTAATTTTGTGTGTTATGCGTTACTAGGCCCTGTGAATCAGTTTGGGGTGTGCTGTGGCGCAAAAGGGATAGGAGTTCCATTCTATTTTATTTTAATGAAATGCCCATGCATCCTTTGTGTTTATTTATTCCAACTTCATCACCTTTTACTCAGATAATGGAGGGTGTTGGTTTCGATGCCAGCAGGAGGAGAAGGCGTGCCCCTGAGGTGATTTCACCTTGATTTTGTCAGACGACCTCCTGCTAGGTGAGGATGTTGGGGAAGTCCTGTGAGGGTAGAAAGTGCGTCATTTTTTTTTCGTGAGAGGAGGGCGTGGATGCTGTGAGCCAGGTTGGACACTCATTGGGTGCCTGCGGCCTGCGTTTCTGGAAGGTCGGATTTAGCCTTCGTTTGTGAAGCGCATAGTTCCCTCAGTGCCCGGTGTTCAGGGCTGTGAGTTCTTACTACCTCATGAGAGGAGAGCCTCGCTATACAAGTGAGGTGGCCACTGCTCTTTTTTCGGCCCCTCATCCGGGTTTATTTTCTCTCGGTGCAAGGCGAGTGTCAGAAGTCTGTTTCCTAGCAGGCCGCCCGCTCTCCGTTTTGGGGTTAGAAGCTCTCCACTCCCATCTGACAAGCTGAATCTGCAGTCGGCCCTCGTAGCTTCGCCTGAGTTTCTCATTCTGTGTTTTCTTTTCACCTCTGGCCTTGGCCAGTGGGAGGGTGCGAGCTGCGGTGGGTTTCTGTTAAACCGAGGCCATGTTTCAAGCGATTGCTATTCCTTATTAATTTTTTTTTTTGTGGGGGAAGACTTTGTTCTGGGTGCTACTCCTATTCAGAGGGTTTTGGGAGGCGGTTATGCCAGTCGTGGCATGTGGTAACACATGAGAGTATGTGTGTGGGGGGGTGGGGGGGGTGGTGGTGGTGTGTGTGTGTGTGTGTGTGTGTGTGTGTGTGTGTGTGTGTGTCTCTTAATTCTAGGCCTACATTAAATGGATGGGGCATTCTCATTTGCTGTGATTTATGTATACAATGCATTGTTAAACAGCAGATCAACTGTCATTTTAAGATTGTTCAGGTGGAATGTGATATTATTGATGTTAATGAGGTATTTATGAACTTAAAGGTCAGACAGGCTGAAGTCATACAAATCTAGTTGGTGTATTTGCCCTCTTTTACGACTATTGCACTGGGAGGGCTCACCCTTAGTGAGACAGGTAATTCTCTTTTGTCAGGAACTTGGGCTCCCAGGGACTTGATCTGCCTGGAGTCACTGAGCCATAGGTTTACACACCAGGCTAGGGATACTGTTTAATATCCCTGGATTTACATACACGCGCATGGGTGCACTGAGGTGTGTGGCTATTCTCATGCTTACTTACAGGTGGCGGTTCAATCCTATATCCCCACAGGTGTTGCTCATACATTACTAATTAAGGACAGAAACATCTTACACATGCATCATCAAAGAAGGGTTTCATTTGGTGGTGAGATTGTCAGTGTCGATAGGGTCGAGGGATCCCATATATTGGAATGTTTGGCAGTGGCTGTGGGAGTGGGATAGTTGAGGGGAGGTCTTGCCTGATGAATTAGTCCAGGAGAATACTGAGGTAGATGGGGGTGTGGAGGGTGCATACTGAAGTAGATGGGGGTGTGGAAGGTGTGGATTGTGGTTTGGAGAGAGATTTGACAAATGTAGAGGAGCAGCTGCACGCCTGTGCAGGAAATCCTGCCCCCTTCCTCCTATATGTTGGAGACCTGAGACCCTGCCATGGTTGACTCCAGGAGTTGTGGCAATACCGCAGTGTGTGCTCTAAAAAAGATACACGTTGAGACAACCCTACCGAATATACGTGATGACAACCTGATGGAATATGAGAAGGAACACAGAAAAGAAGCCATTGACGTCACAAAAGGTATGTACGACGTCCCAAGATACTGACTGAAGAGAATGTATAGACCTTAAGTAAACTAATGACAAACGAAAGAATCAAGTGAACGTGTAGATGCAAAGAAGATTACACGTGCACAAAGCGTAGCAGAAAATCAACCGTTTAATAGATGCTGGAACGCAAGGGTAGACTAAGTCATCATAGAAGCTGGCTATATGCATTGAATTGAACGCAGCCAAAGCTGCCATTGTATAGAAGCTGGACGTTGGTATCATGAATTTAGTAAACCAGGACCAATGAAGCGGGAAGGGAAAGCTGTGTCGCAGCAAGAATAAGCAGAATCATGGAGCTACAAGACAAGGCTATCTGGCCTGGAAACAAGAATGAAGCAGCCAAGATCAGTTTTCTATTCTGGAAATGAGTCGATGTGCAAAGGATGAATCTTCTCTTGTTAAGGTGTAAAGAAGACACCAAGAGTGTCAAGTTTAATTAATTTAAAGCTTTTAAAAGCTGCAAAATGGACCAAATCGTAGCCTCCTGTCACTTGAGCCAAGGATGAAAATAGAGTTCGAAGTTGGGAGTCCCAGGAACAATAGTGAGTGCTCTCACTCCGATGTATTCTAAGAGACAAGGATACATTGCAAGGCCAAGTTCACAATCTTCATGGCAGAAGGCATGGGCGATTAGAGATGCTGGGCTAATATCGTGGGGGAGGTAGTGTCATGCCCAATCTCCTTGCACCTGGGTTTGGGCTTACATGTTGCTAAGTGAACCGAATGGGCCAGACCTGGCACACGCGTGCCAACCAATTTTAGTAGTCCATATAACAAAGGACCTTATAGTTTGACATCCAATGAGAAACTGTGTATCTAATGTTTCTGAAGCGGACATGTTTTAGAGGTAGGCATATGTTGTCCACCTGACACAGTCACAATCCTAGTCCTTAGAGAAAAGTATACTTAGATGTTCTCCTTAGCCAATCCCAACCCTTGATAGGCTTTTCATTATTGCCACGTAGTATGACATCATCTCAGATGTATTTTTGATATAAAAGCTACGATTTGTGTGAAGATCGCTGAGAGAAACTGAGCGTCCGTCCGTTGATGTTCGTTGTAAACTTCCTGTTTTAGATAATTGGTCATAAAACAGTACTTTGCCATCTTTCTGAGTTATTTGGACTCAGAATTAATCTGTGTGAGCCCATTAATTACATATGCACGTTCATAAAGGGCCCTTAGCTCACAATCTTGGATGGTTTCTGTGTATGAATGGTGGAAGGTTGCAGTTCTTGGGTATAATTGGTGGCTTCAGCATTGTGTATGGATGTTTTGTATTTGTTTCAGCAGTATGTGAGTGGTGTTCTGGTGAATGGGCATGGGTTATTTTGCTAGGATCCTTCTAGGTAGCTGGCTTCCTACTCGATACATAGGAGGGAGCTGTTATGATGGTCACTGCAGAGATTTTGTGATTTGATGGGAGCAACTCTGTTGCCTGCCCATGTGATGATGGTGATGTAATTGCTGAGTAGAGTGGAGGGATATTAGTGTGGGGGGGGGTAGGGGCCTGCTATGAATATTCACGTTGGGATTGTGGGGGGTGCTATGACTGGTGCTAAGGCTGTGTGTGTAATATGTTTGGTTTTTCTTGCTGGTGGATGGGGCAGATGTGTGGCTGGTGGGGCTGTCTTGTGTTGTAGAGTGAGCATGAAGGGGATAGCAAAGTGGTCTGACCGCGACACCCAGATTAAATTTTCACAGCGACACAATTTTGTCTTGAAATCAAAAGGTCCAAGGTGTTGCCAGCTGTGTGAGTGGGGTAGGTGATGAGTTGTGTGAGGTCACAAAGGGTGAGAGGTCACCATGGTAGATATTGGTTGATGCAGTGGGAGCTGTGGTTTTTACTTGTGAAGTCAGTCCAGTCGGTGTAAAGGTTAGATGCAAGTACTTCAGCAGGAAAGGGATGTACATATGAAACAGGAAGACAATCCTCTTTTAACAGTGAAAGCAGAAGCTGCAGGAGCAGGGGATGCAGTTAAGGTGCTGGTTGGGGACAACTAGGGGTGCTTCAAGCTGCAAAATTGCCCTCCTCAGGGCTTTGGAATGCATCTATTTTACATCCCACTATTGTTTTATGAACCTGTAAAGGATTGCCATCTTCAAGGGCCTAGAAGCCCTGGCTTTTTTAAATTAATGATAAGGTGATGCAGGTAATCCATCTCATAAAGAGTGGTCTGCTAAACAGACTCCACTTTCAGGATGCTCAATGACAAAAGCGTACCGTACACTTGTACCCTGTGGTATTAGTCTCCTGATCTTCGTCTACTGCTCTTCAGTGGTATAGAGAAGGTTCAAAGGTTGCAGGTGCCCTGTTTGACAGCTGCTGCAAGAGACAAAGTTGAGAAGCTGCACCTCTGATTCCAAACCTTAATAATTATGAAGAACCATTAGTCTGATGGCAGGCTAATCGCCAACAATTAGCCATACCTGGGTTTTGGTAGGATGACTAACAGATCTCACAATTATTAAAGCCACATCTGATTTTGATTGCACACATGTCAACATTATGAGCCCAGGCCAGCCATGTAAAGGCAATGCAGGTTTTAGCCAGATTGCCTGTCTCTGCTCATACAGCAAGACAATGGGCAGGAAGGCTATGTGTCCAATGAGCCATTTGGAGGTTTAGTAACACCTTTCCTGCCCAGGAAACTCACAGCAGGAGACTCGTGAGAAACAAGCTTCAAAGAGGTACACCCATGACAAAGGGACAATCTTACATCAGTGTGTTGAATACCAAAGGGCCATTGTAGCTGCAGGCTTGGGAAGGGGGCTGGATTAGTCAGTCAAACAGAGCAGAAAGAAGTGGAGGAAGAGTTTTGCCATGTTGTTTTTCTTTGTGTTTCTCTGTTTTTCCTGTTTTCTCTACTTCCTGGTGAGCAGAGCACTTTGGCTATGCTACAAGAAGGCAACGGCCTCTTGTTACTTGAACTGGAATTAGTCCCCTTAAAGAAGACTTGCTTTTACCAAATTCACTGTGGACTTTTGCCTTTGGTCTCCAACTCTTTCTTTGATTTTTTGGGGGACTTTGAAGAAGAACAGAAGAATGTTTTGGCACTGTCGGGAGAGCAGTACTTCACAAAGCCCTCTGCAAGAGGTAAGGACAGGTGTTCCAGGGCAGAGGGACACTCTGCTTCCTACACATCCCCAAGGATCTTTGGGGTGACCTGCTGTTGGACGAAGACTTGCAATCTCTGCCAGCTACACTGGTACCCAGGCTCCTCACTGGAGATGAAGGACTCCTGCAGGTGCCAGCTGGACTCGCCCAGGTGGGTTTGAAGAGTAAAATGCCCAATCTTGTCTGTGAGCCCCTGAATTCAGACGCACAGCACCAGAAGATGTAAAGCAGCTGGATTCCCATATTCTACAGCTTCAAACTGTCCTCGAACCACAGTCAAACATGTTTGAATGCCTTCCAAACACCAAGACCCCTGGTGCTGCTTTTTGCACTTCTTTGAACCCTCTTGGAACTGCTGTTGCTGAGTTCATCTAACCAGCTCAATACTACATTGTACCAAGAAGAGTACAACACTGTCTGCCTTGAAAAACAGTTGCTGCCTCAGATGACCTAAAAAAAGTGCCTGTTTGAACATAGCATCAGACCATCAAGATCACAGCTTCACCTGAAACTCGACTCGAACTGCTGGAAGCATCGTTAATACGACCCAGTGGTTTTCAATGCCTTGTGCTGGCTAAACCTTCAAACTGATCCTGGTGAACCCTCTGAATTGCATCGCTCAAACGGCTCATTCGTAAACCACGGAGCTCTGCTTCAAAAAACTCGATGGCAGGTCATTGCCTGGACCACTTGTGGGGCTCTACTGACTAATAGGTCAACCATTAGCACCTTTTTTTCATAAAGACATATCCTTCTCGGTGACATTGTTTGCAATATATTGCCTTCCGCCCCTGCTACATTACCCAGAGTACTTCCATAATCTGCATTCTGCAAATTCTGTGTTCTTTGAACAAGGGTGGGTTTTTGATAGTGTTTTTATACACAGTTATTATTGGATATTAATGTGTTTAAGGAAAGTTTATTTTTATAGGGCTTTTATTGACCATTGTTATTTTGGACTGTTCAACTATTGCTGTGTGGGTTGCCACTGTTATTTCATTCACATCCCTCTTAAGAGAATAGCCTGTACTTGGCCCACGTTGCCACAAAAGATGAAAGAGGTAGCTCTCTTGAATATTTCTGTTTCACCTTTATGATTGGAATCACTTTTGGTTGGTAGAAGTGTAAGAGCAGAGTAGGAGGTTTCGCTAATGCTCTTCATTGTACTGCTGAAGGGCAGTAGTCAGTTCTGGTGGCAAACAGTTGGGATTTGATACAGACTGTGACTGCAGCTGAGTCATCCAAAATAAAAAGTGTGCGTTCAATGTTAAAAACACTAGCAGGCATTGTTTTTATTTTGATACAATGCACTCGACATGAGTTCTGCCCAGGGCTTGAAAGCAAACGTCCTGCACAAGCTGTGTCAGGAAAGGTGACTCCCCAGCAGCAGTAAGGTTATGAAATGCTAAGGATTTCAATCAGGCAACACACACCTTAGTCTCGGCCTAGTATACAGCATGCCATTGAAATGCTTAGGTTTTTATGTTAGATTCAATATTGAGATGGTACACCTCTCATATCACACCCCCTTTTCAAATACCCTGGGTCACAATGGACCATGAACCAGGCTGGTTGATAAAAGGTGATATTTATTTATTTATTTTAAAATTCAAAAGAAATCATACAATTTTTAATATGGGGCAGCAATCACCAATGGGGTTATAATAACAATAGGAATGTAAGCAATGCACTTAGTTTAACCTTCTATTGACACATCTACAAAACACCAGGGAATAGGAGCACTTTTTGATTTTAGAAAAGATAGAACATAACTTAGAATTTCCCCCTGCAATGTTCCCTCCACCCACAAATAATCAATTCTGAGTGGATAAACAGAAGCAGCAGGCAATCAGGAATGATAAATGGAAAACAATTGAAATCAGACCTTCCCTCCCCAAACAAGAGAGAAAAACTGATTTTAAACCCTGGCAATGCTAAAAATGACAATCGAAAATGGATGAATTAATGAATTAATGAATTAATGAATGTGTGTACAAACCTTAAAACAAATATTATCCCTCACTACAGCAACAATGAACAAGTACTAAAAATCACAGGCAATGGATAACCAAGAGCATACAGTCGAAATTGAGTGGCAGGTTTAAAACAGATTGCAGCAAATGACACGTTGGA
The DNA here is from genome assembly GCF_040938575.1 of Ambystoma mexicanum. Taxonomy (NCBI): domain Eukaryota; kingdom Metazoa; phylum Chordata; class Amphibia; order Caudata; family Ambystomatidae; genus Ambystoma; species Ambystoma mexicanum. The sequence goes on along the minus strand of NC_090936.1, from coordinate 1,108,104,751 downwards.
AATTTAGCAAACTTTGCAATTCCTGCCTAAAATTAACCATACAGTTTTTAATATAAATGGGTGAAATACACTGATTTAGTGCTAGGGTGTAGCTATAGATCATAGGTACAATATGGAAGTGAAATTAAGTCTCTAGCTGGTAAACTGAGTGAGTTATGCAAGATCTAGAAAGGTGCATTTTGAGAAAAAAGGAGCAGTGAAAAAGGAAATGAAATCAGTTTTGACAAGAATAGTTTTACTCTACACTAGAGCATTCAGGCTAGACTACCAAAGAGGGACACAGTAAGCTCCAGGGTTGATTCGCAAATTCAATCCTAGAACCTCAGCGCCCAACCCCAGTCTGATCACTCAACATAGGACTAAGGGCTTAGGATTTACACAAGACAGAATTACTAAAGAAATGGTACTAGCATTAGAAATAAATGGCAGGGTGGCAAGAGTGACTGTGACAGTTTGAACAATGTATCAGGAAAAGGATAGGATGACTTAGGAGAACTAAGGACAAGGCAAGGCAAGACAAGGTATACTATGGTTTTCTATGGTTCTTATTGATACTCACAGTCCGCTCACAGTCCACTTTAGTTAGGATTTTGGGACAGTCAGTGTTCTGGTCAACACATAGATCTGATCTAACAAAGGACAGCCAGACAAAATCAGCAGGACAGGATCAGCTGGGAAGTTCTGGTTACTAGGTAGCACTTCTGGACTGGCAATTCTGGTCACTGGATAATATAGGTCATCAGGGTAGCAGGATGGCAGCAGCATGCAGTGAGTGGCAGCAAGCCAAGCTAGATCAGGATGCCAAAGTACTACAGTTTTCTCCTTGTTAATGGGAGATTTAGTGAGTTATTATGTTGGAGGCCCTGCTGGGAATGGGATCAGCACTGTTTGGGTTTGCAATGGGCCCTGGAGTGGGATCAGCAATGCTTGGACTTGTAGTTGGAGTCTGGAAGAGGACGGGTACAGGAATGCAGTGCAGGAAATCAGGAAGAGTGTGTGTGTCTAGAGTCAGGGACCCTTATTTATAATGCCTAGTGACATCATCCAAGTATAAGATTGGGGCAGGCTTCACTAAACACACCCCTAACAAAGGGATTGGACAGGGGGCTTGTCTCCGCCTCGCTCTCAGCTGGTTGGATTTCCAAGGGAATGATGTCAGGTTTATCAGGTGAGTTTTACAATGTCCAAAAACTCCCACATTTACTTTACTTAAAATCCAATTTTGCCAAAAACATACATTTATACACTTATAATCTCTTGGCAAATTATATACGCAGGTTACATATTATATGCAGCACAGATCAGTCCAATTCTCAGGTCTGTGGGACCTTGTTTCACCTTTCTGATACATTTTGGCAATTTTAAACATGAAAGATTTGGCCTAAAATTCCATAACTTTGTACACAGATGTGAATTATCCCCAGGGGTCTATGTACAAAATGTTATGTTTGCCACATTAATACTTTCCTTGTAATCTGTCAGATTTTGTAACTACCAAGTTTTAAAAGAAAGCCCATAAATTAGATTTGAAATTGCAAACTTTTTACTTGTTTACTAATCCTTGCTGCAGAGACAAAAAGGTCTTTAACGTTTCTTTATGAAATAGTCTTTGGAACCAAAAGGCAATTCTTTTGTTGGGTCATTTTTTTTTCTTTAACTTAAACTGCTGCCAACTGTTATTTCCTTCAAGGCAAGGTGGGAGTTGCTCATCTTAATTGAAGGTTTTATTGCCCCTTCACACTTCACAGGTCAGTGTCCCAGGACTTCTATTGTCCCAGCCTGGAGCACAGACGAATGTCTGATGAGCATGTGAACTTTCTTTGTCCTGTCCCATTCAAAGTTTTTAAAGCTGGCGATTTTCACTTACGTGTCCTGGATTTATGGTTTATCTCCCTTCCTTGGGGAAGTTTCATGGCTGGCAACTGGAATGACTGGTTTTTCTGAGAGCTTGCAAATCCAGCCCATGTGTTTTAAACTGTTTAGTTTCGTACTTTGGGTCCTGAATTAAAACAAACCAGTGAAAGAAGATAGCCAATGTATGTATTATCACCACTAACATAATCCCTTGACATTGCTAAGTAAGCAGGCTTTCATTAGCAATTTATTTTTACACAGGCCATTTGTTTTCCTTCAGTCAGCAAAGCCCATTTTTCCACATGTGTTAAAAACTGCTAGCATTTTGTTCTTTAAATTTGGTTTTGCAGCTCCACCAGATTGCCCACACTGTCTTTGCAGCTGTAATCTTTTCCTTGAATGAAAGAGTTTTATTTAAAGCATAGATACATTTGACACTGACCTGGCTCACAGAGTTAAAGTCTGTTTGTACTGCTGGGCTTGGATACTTTTTGGAAAGAAATAAACGTGTGTTCCCGTGTGAGTGAAGTAAAGTTGCTTATTGATTTCTCTCAGAGTTGGTTTGACTAGGCCTGTCACTGAGGAATTGTGCCTAGTTTTGGTGAAGCACAGTGACATAGCCTGGGCATGATAGGGCCTTTTGAATCACAGTGGTTTCAGAATGAACAGATGGAATTAGCATCAAAGCAGCATTTTTAAAGGGTGAAAATGTTTCATTTTGAAGGGGAATGTTGGTTTTTCTGCAAAGCAGTGCTGCCTTTCCACTTGATTCCATTGATAGGTTTCAGAATACACTGGCATACTTTTTCAGTGTGTCCCTTTGTCCCATCTTGCCTGAAGTGTGCTAGGCTGGATGGAGCAGCCATCTTTTTGTTGTTGCCAAAACACAGTTTTGCGATCCCGGTTCGCACAGAAGCCAGCGCAGACAGGTTGCTGTTTCTTGCACAAATGCAGCTTAGTGATGTGGGGCAATGCCGTTGAGTGGGTCCATATATCCCACAGAAAGCTGAACAGCTGAGGAGTTTTCAAGATTTTGAGGAATCTAAGGGGGTGGAGGAATCCCAGGGGGAAATTAGTAATAGGGAGCCCACAGCTGCAGTACACATGTCTCTGGTGGGTGGAGAGATGGAAGGGACAGCAGACAGAGCCATTCCCACCATTCTTCACAGAGGGTGGGTAGAGTGGTTTACCAGAAGTCCCAGAGGTCTCAGTGGTAGACAGCCTCAGTTAAAACTCAGGCTTCTATTACATTCCATGTTTCAGGTAGGACCAGTGCTTCCAAGATGGCCAGAGTGATCCTCAATGGGGACTAACTAGCCACAAGGAAACTTAAATTTTGTACTACACATTTTCCATTGTTATCATTTATTTCGATTTAGTTATTGTATATCATCTGTTTAATTAAATTATATACATTTTATTGACCCTTGATTGGACATTCTGTTATTTTGGACTGCTATAGTTTGCTGTTTGGGTTGCCCAAGAAGAGAAAGGCCTTTGTTGAGTCAGGTTTTCTCAAAAAAGCAAAGGATGTACATCCTCTAACTGTGCCTGTTTTAGCTTTATTATTGAGTTTACTCTTGGAGTGCAACACTATGCCCCATGGCTCCCACCCGCAACCAAATACTATGCCTCATGGCCCCCTGACCCCCAACCAAACATTATGCCCCATGGCACCCTCACCCCCAACCAAACACTATGCCCCATGGCTCCCACCCCCAACCAAACACTATGCCCCCTGTCCCTCACCCCCAAGAAAACACTATGCCCCCTGTCCCTCACCCCCAACCAACACTATGCCCCATGGCCCCCTCCCTCCAACCAAACACTATGCCCATGGCTCCCACCCCCAACCAAACACTATGCCTCATGGCCCATGGCCCCCACCCCCAACCAAACACTATGCCCCCTGTCCCTCACCCTCCAAGCTAACACTGTGCCCCCTGTCCCTCACCCCCAACCAAACACTATGCCCCATGGCCCCCTCACCCCCAACCAAACACTATGTCCCATGGCTCCCACCCCCAACCAAACACTATGCCCCATGGCTCCCACCCCCAACCAAACACTATGCCCCATGGCCCCCTTGCCTCAAGCAAACACTATGCCCCCTGTCCCTCACCCCCAACCAAACACTATGCCCCATGGCCCACTCACCCCCAACCAAACACTATGCCCCAAACACATTCAAGCATGCACCCATAGAGACCCGAACCCCCCAAATCAGCACACTCTCAAACATGGACCCATGCAGACCCGAACCCCCCACCCCCCAACTCAGCACACACACTCTCAAACATGCACCCATACAGAACCAAACCCCCACCCCCCAAATCAGCACACTCTCAAACATGCACCCATACAGACCCGAACCCCCCACCCCCCAACTCAGCACACACACTCACACACTCTCAAACATGCACCCATACAGACCCGAACCCCCCACCCCCCAACTCAGCACACACTCTCAAGCATACACCATGAACCCATACAGACCCGAACCCCACACCCCCCAACTCAGCACACACACTCTCAAGCATGCACCCATACAGACCCAAACCCCTAACTCAGCACAAACATTCATGCACATCGGACACCCCCCACCCTCCCATCCCAACATACACAACACAAACACTCAAAAACAAACATTCATACACATCCGACATGCCCCCCACCCCCATCTCAACATACACAACACAAACACTCAAAAACAAACATTCATACACATCCGACACACCCCCCCACCCCCATCTCAACATACACAACACAAACACTCAAAAACAAACATTCATATACATCTGACACAGCCCCTCCAACCCCCATCTCAACATACACAACACAAACACTCAAAAACAAACATTCATACATTCATACACATCCGACACGCCCCCCACCCCAACATACAAAACACGAACACTCAAAACCAAACATTCATACACATCCGACACGCCCCCCACCCCATCTCAACATACACAAAACAAACACTCAAAAACAAACATTCATACACATCCAACACACCCCCCACCCCACCCATCTCAACATACACAACACAAACATACAGCAGAACAGACCCGACACACAAACACATACACACAGACCACTTACCAGAGACGTGCTGGAAGCCAGGTAAGCTGGAACGCTGGCGAGGTAAGTGGAATCGTACTACGGCTGGCGTGGCAAGCAAGGCTGAAATGCCTTCCGTCATCAAGCCTTACTGGCCACGCCAGCCGTAGTGCTTGCACTCCATTGGTGCAGCACACACGCACTACGTGGCTCGTAGGAGTGATGTGGTGCATGTGTGCTGAGCCAATGACGGCCAGTGTTTTGTCCGGCCCGGAACACAACAAAGACTTTCTTAATGGAGGGCGGCCGATGCTGCTTGCGGGCCGCCCTCCATTAGGAAAGTCTTTGTACCTCGCGGGCTGAAATAAACAGCATGGCGGGCCGCAACTGGCCCGCGGGCCGTATGTTGTGCACCCATGTTCTAGAGGAAATAATGGTGCCCTAGCAGAGCAAAAACATAGGGAAGCTCAAGCCTTTTAAAGCAGAAAGCAGAATGCTGCAGCAGGTAAAATATAGACCCTGAATGTCAGAAATACAGAGGATATGCCAGGCCAGTATTTAAGAGTGAAGCTGGCTGACGCTATCCATTGGCAAATGCAGGCCAGCCCAAAACACTTATTTTTCTGACTTAAGGCCAAGTGACATGGAAAGAAATGGGCCTAGTTAAACTCTATTAAAATGGACAAGTGCGCAAGTGGAGAAACGCACTTACTTTTCACAATTGAACTTACATTTGGGATAGGCCTACTTGGAGCATTAAAGGGGACATCGGTTTCCCATGGCAAATAATGCCCTATGAGTGGACAATACCGAAGGGATACTCATATTAGTTCAACTGTTATATCAAAAAAGACGTTACACATGGACAGATTTAAAAACTGCAGCAGTGCACATCAGATGAAAAGAAATAGTTGTACATTTGGAAGCTAAATAAAAGGAACAAGGCCTTTGCAATTCAGAAATAAAGTGAAGAATAGATTACTTTCATCAGGAGGAAAGAGACTTGTTTTCACCATATAAAATGACAGCATGGACAAATAAAGGCCTATTTCCTTTGGTGAAGATTTGAATACTGCATCCTGATGTAATTATGGCCTGTCTGTGCGGATTGAGTGAACTAATTTCTGTTAATATTATATAAAGAAAAGACTGTATGTATGAACAACAGGCTCTGGTTAGGCATTGAATGTTGCAGGTACACAGTGGTTAAATCTAACATACTAGCCTTGCAGAATGGTAAACTGCAACGTGTTCTCTCTGAGCAGAAATACCCCATTGAACTTTGAGCTGAGTAGTGCATCTGGATCCTGACCTCGCAGCCCTATGGGTTTGATGAATGCTTTGGATGCAGGACTGGTCTCAAATATAGGCTTAAATATATAAAGAAAGAGATGGAATTTGTGGTGAATTGCTGATAACACAACCAACAGAAATAACTATTAAGGTCAGGTTCCTCATAAAACGTGCATTTAGCTCTGAACAAAGACCCTTTGAAATCTGAACTCCAGAACTGTTGGGGTTGGGCCCACCAAGAAGAATGTCTGGTTGTCAATTTGTTGCTTATAACATGTCCTGAGAAGTGACCTTAAGGTCAAGCTTACCATAAACTATACATTAAGCACTTAGCAAGGCTTTGAAGCCAAGCAGAAGAAAATGTTAAAAAACTTACTGACATGTGCAATGCATTGCCCTTGATTAAACATTGGGTACATGTTGCCCTTGAATAAAAAGTGCAGTGAGTGTCCCACCAAGCTCAATCCTGGCTCATATTAAACAAAAGAAAAAGCCCATTGGGACCCTGTAAAAATGACATTTTTGTGATGTACATAAGTTAAGTTATGTGGAAAATTGTGATTCTGCCCTTTTCATACACCTGAGAAATGGGAAAGTTGGCAAAGGGGTAGATCATAGAATAAGGCTTAAATTGGAAATTGTGCCATTTTTTCCTATTTCGGCACACGACAAAACCGTGAAAAATGGTAGCTCTGCTCAGGAAGGGCGTGCCAAAATATAATTAGTATGGTCTGATTCACCGTAAAATATAGAACCCAGAGACATATATCATCATGGGGTTATCTGAAAGACCAAGGAAGTTATTACATTATGAGATTTTTCAGAACAAAAGATTTAGAAACTCCCTGTCATTTTGAAATGATATATCTATTCTCCCCCTCAGCCTACATCATACATATCTCCCAAATCTGGTCCTATCAGCAGCCAGTGAGCATCTTGGTGGGAGGTGAATGGAGCAAGCAAGCCAATCCTGGAAGCGGGAATTATGATCATATTGCAGTGTCATCCATGCTATAAGAGGGCAGGTTTGCCTCACAGCAGGGCTTTTTGGACTTTATTCGGGGAGACAGCCTGATGGGAAGAATCACTAGCAGAAAGGCAAGAGACCTACCAAGGCTATCAGGGAAACCTTTACCTGGAAACCTTGGAGCCCTATCTGAGAGAGGCCTGTCTGGAGGGATCTTGCTGTGGGAGAGGCCTGATGTGAGCAGCCTACCAAAAGAGGCTCAGAAACATCTGGCGGGCTTCTTGAACCAAGAGCATAGAGCTCCCATGTAAGTAGATATCCAAAAGCCATCAATTGTGTGGAGAGCCACCTGCCTTTATCCCTTTCCATTGGTGGGTCAAGGGGGGGTGAAACTCGATAGGCCCTTTGAACAATTTATCAAATCTCATTCATTTATTTCCCCATAGAAAATCACCCCTCTGTTGAAATTGCATTTTGTTGGGGACTGCCTGCCTTAATCCTTTCCATTAAATTGTGGGGAGAGGGAGACCCTGTGTAGACCAAAGGTAAATCAATTAACTCCCATGTGGAAAATCACTGGATGGGTGTTGTTAGAATTCGAAACTAACAAAGCTCATGCTCAGTGTGTTAGAGTCGGTATAGCCCATAAAGACTTGGTTGACTGTTTCCAAAATACATAGATGGGGGGGTTCCATAATCCCAAAAAGAAGTAATCCACAAAACACCACCTTTCAAGTCAGCATGGAGGGTGCAAAAACAAAACTTCCCATTCATCCCCATTCATTTGAAATCAGAATTACAAAGTATTGCTCTTCATCTGTATGTCTGTTGCAAATCGAAATTCCCCATTCATTTTAAACCATAATTACAAAGCATTGCATCTCATCTGTATATGTGCTACAAAACAAAATTTCCCATTTGGTTCCCATTTTTCTCTGACCCCAAATGACCAAGTCCTGCCTTTTATTTCAAGGTGTTGAAAAATGATTTCCCTTTGAGTCTCCCTTCCCCAACCTTGCCTTTTAAATCAAAGTTGAAAAAACGATTTTCCCATTGTATTCCTTTCCCTAATATTGTATTTCTAGTAACAAGCCCAAAATTAATTTTCCCTCGAATTCCCTTCCCAAACAGTGGCGTTTTTTAAAATCGGTAACCAGAAAAATAGTTTTTCATTATGCTCCCACTCCCTGCACCTTACCCTTAAATCAAAGGGGTCATATTCATTGAGGTCTTGAGGGTGGGGATTGTTGGGAGCTAAGTATTGTTTAAAATTAAGTCATTTCTGTGGACCCTGCATTGTATTGTGAATGTTTTTCTTTGGTTAAATCAAAATTAAATCTGCTTAAGTGTTATTGCATGTTTCAAAATTTCATCTGTGTTGTTTGAATAATGGAGTTATTGTTGTGATATTGGGTGTTGCCACAGCATTGGTGGCTGTTAGCATTTTGTCAAATCTCAAATAAATAAATAAATATTCGTACTATACAATGGCCTGGTTCCTAGTCCATTGGTGACACAGAGTATTTGTTGGGGTTGGGTGCGAGATGGGTTGGAGGCCTCACCAAAGTAACCTGAAATTAAAAGAAAGTGCTTTATTGTGCGCCACCTGGCTTTGGGGGAAAGGAACTCCCTGAGTTGAGTGTGGCCGAATTATAAACCGCAACAAGCCTGAACAGAGCAGAAGCAGAGGGAAGCTACTGCTTTGCTTTGGAAGAACAGAAACAGAGGGTCTGTGAGATGCTGCACAAACTTGAGCTGGAGAATCAGAGAGAAGCCCACAGGATCTCTAGTGGTGAGAACGGTGTGTCCAGTGCTGGCACCCAAGGAAATCCTCAGTGCCACTTCCACTTTGTCTAACCGTATGAGTTGGGAAACAACATGTTGGGTTGGGTTAAGGCACTGGAGCTTACCCTCTAACTCCTGGAGGTAGGAACAGAGGTACGGTGAGCAGCCCTTATGAGATGCCTATCGATGGCTGGAACTAGTGTAATTATGCAGTTGGATACTGAGGAGAAGTCTGTTTATGAGAAAATGAAACCGGTCATCCTCAGGAAGTTCTGCAAAACCCTGGAGAAGCTTTAGAGAGCTTACAAAGAAAGGGAATCAAACCATTAAGGTATTTGCACATCGGTCCATGAAATATCTGAGTGGATGGGTCACAGGTAAAAGAGTTACTACTTTCGACGGCATGTATGATTTGTATAACATGTATCATTTGGTTGTATGTGAGAACATCCTTAGGAATTGTGAGATGAAGTCACACCAGCATCTGGAGGAGTGTATCACAGACCCTAGTGAGCTTGTAAAGCATGCCGATAGGTATGTGATCTCTCAAGTCAGAAAAAAGCTTTGGTGATTACTTCGAAGCCAGATGAGAAAGCAACTGATAAAGGTAAATCAAAGGAGGGTAAGGGCACAGGTCGTCACCCTCCTGCCAAGAGAAGTCCCCAAAAACGTGGTGGGAACACTGCCATGTGGTTCATCAGCTATCACAGAAAGTAGTGAGGGACCCCCTAACACTGGGCAATGCACCGCCACAGCCCCAGAGGATGCTTTTTGTGTGGAGACATGACGCATAGTAGAGGATATCTATCATGCTAGTGTAGTCCAAGCAGGTCGTAGTGCTGGTCTCATGGAGGAGGAGACCATATTCATTATAGGCATCATAGATGGTGACTTCCAACTAGGCCAGGGCCCGGCTAAATGTTCCCTAGTGACTCTGAGTAGGAAAGGTACTGTGCTTCCAGTAGATGACTTGGTTTGTGTGAATACCCAGACCTTTTTGAAGCATGGATTCATGAATGGGAACAAATCCCCAGTCCGGCGATGGTGGTGCAAAAGGATCAGATTATTCCTAGACCAGTCAAGTGAGTCGGGTGGTTTGACAGCCTTACCCAATACCCACTAGCTATCATGAAGTTCAGTTGGGGAACCTCTCAGCACTGTGTTGCTGCGAAGGATGCAAATCCAGTGGACTTTCTGTTAGGGAGGGACCTGCCCAATGCCAAAATCATTGCCACAGTCACTAGGCGTAGGGTCAAAGAAGCAGCACAGAAAGAGCCTTTTAGGCCATGTTCCCAGGGCATCTTCCAGCCAGAGATCACGAAAAAGACCAGAATCCCCAGAGGTACCCAGTCGACATCTGAAACCCACTGAGGGGCCTGCTCCTACTATCATGGTAACTGATTCAGTAATCTCAGGGATGCCTACAGGTGCAGACCCACAACCTGAGGTGGAAGACGAGTAGTTTGAGACCTCGAGGGCCTGCCGGAACAGAATGAGATGTCATCAGATGGTGGTCCAGGTCAGGCTTATCTTGCCATTCAGGTAGATCTTGCCAGTCAGTCTCCAGAGTCCTTGAGAAGCACCAAAGCCCCAGTGTTGTCGAAGGCTTTAATATTGATATATTCTCATGCACTGCACCCAAAAGAAGTCATTTGTGACAAGGATCCAACTTCATATGCGTGTGTATGAAGTCCCTGTGCGATGATGTGGTGCTTCTTACAAGCTCACCACAGTTTTTAACACCAATATGCAATTATATAAAATACAATTGAGACACTATGCCACTTATGATACCAGTATTGTAGTATACTCAATAAGGTGCCCATGTGGCATTTATTATGCGTGGAAGATCACAAGAAAAACAAGAACACGTTGGAACAAACACAGTTCCATCATTATAACAAATAATCCATTCAGCAATAGCTAGACACATGATTACAGACACCTGATCATTCAGATGAAGTTCCAAATTCTTGAGGTGATTGATGCAAAAACATGGACTATGAACATTACCACTAAGCTTGAAAAAAGAGGCAAAGTCTGAATTAACAGGTTGAACACTGTGTGGCCATGACAGATGAATGAGGAACTAGATTTGCATTATATGAATACTTTTTTTACATTAATCTATCCTTGTACACGTGTATTCATTTAATTAATGTGATTGTGTCAGGCACTACACATTTATGAGTTAATAAGAGAGAAAAGACCTTCCTAGATTGAAAACACATCAGTGGGGATCAATGGATATTTGTGCTTAATGTAGAAATAGGTTAGTTCGATACAAACTTGTACATCATTAACTTTATTAGTGGCACCAGAACTGTGAGATAGCACTGGACTTTCACTATGTAAGAATTACTGTAGCTCATGTGTCGGTGATGGTAATATACAGAGAATATATGGAAAGCTCTATGCATTTACTTGCCACAATGGGTACTTATGCATCTATTTTGTTGGATCATGATCATATTACTTGTTATATCTTTGATATGAATCAGTATACATCTAAGGTTGGTGGCCATGTCATTATCCACTTTTAGACTGGATATTAGTAGGGCAATTTAGCATTCCATACATACCTATTTTCAATAATAATAATAATTTAGCATTTATATAGCGCCACGAACCCTCAGGCATCTGAGCGCTGCTTATTATTACCCACAGTGTGTGGTGCTCAATATACTGTCAATATGTATTGTATTCCCACATCTGTGGTTATTCAAGAGCAAAGTTTGCATTGACTTTCCCAATTGTCTCCTCTCATTGGAATTATGTTTTTTGCTTTTGTTTATTTGTATATGTGTTAAATGTTCCACGATGACGTGGATCACGGTAACGTCACTGCACTTTTACTTAATGACATCACAGCACATTAGCATGCACGCGGCTATTACCAGCATCATTGATACAATGGGCCTGATTCACTGAGCGTTTTCCTATTGGACTGCGCCATTATAAAACGCTTCTGTGAATTGGGCCCAATGAGTTTTCAGCATGCGAGGCGTCAACAAGCATATTTGCAAATGTTTGCATCAAACATTATGCTGACTCGTTGGTAAGTGAAGAGTTATGATTTTCATTTATATGAAAGCCTGGTTTTGACAGATAGCCACATTTTGTAACTAAGAATAAGACACATTTTTGTTATTTTTTTACAACTTTAGTTGAACAGCACTACATTGTATGTGAGTAGTTTTTGGCTGACACTCCACGTATTCCATTTTTGTCTTAACATATTCAACAGTAAACTCAGTAATTTTTTTTTTTAAGACGATAATTTATTTCATAATGGCCCATTTTTGCTTTTTGTTTCTTGGTCCTTTTCCAAGCTTCTGGTCTTAGTTCAACGGGCAGTTTGTTTCTTTCTTCAAAACAGGTATGTTTGTATTGCACTTGTCATAATACATTATTGCACAAACAGTAGGGGTGATTTAGAGATGTTCATGCATTTATGTTATTTTTCTATGTGTTATCTGAAGAAGTACTTCCTGAGTCTGAAATGCAATTGGCCAACAATATTTGCTCATGACATTTTGAAGAAGATAGATTTAAGAAAACGTTCTTCGCCTATTGAGTGTATTGCTAATTGAATGTTCTGTAGTTTATACTACCAGGGCGATACCAGCAGTGTAGAAGGTTTTCACAGTTTTCTCTCATATTCCCCTGCCATGCCTGCTGTTTGCTTAGTGCGAGGTATCACAAAAGTGAGCAGGATTCAGTCTATTTGAACCCCTGTGGCCTAGGTGTCCCCTAATTCTGGCATGGAAGGATTGGAGGCCAATCCCAAAACTCCTTCCCACAACATATTTGATTATGCACTTGGCCTCATATCCAAGATGGCCGCTACACCTACCAGAGTACAGAGAAAGTCAGCCAAGATTTCATGGAGCACTGGCATGATCAAAGAGCCACAGTAACAAAATATACTACAGGATAGTCTGGATTATGGAACCTATCAAGCCCAGCGCCCTTCAAGACCAGTGGACTGACACTTGTGTAGCTCTGGACAATATTAATGCAGTTAATTGCCTTGTTGATACAAAGACCCCAAGGCAGATGCACAGGTTATTTCATGTCATACGGTTGGAACCTCATTACAGTTGAGATAACTTGGTGTTGACTCTTGTGACTGACGACGAGACTGAGGAGGAGACAGATCCCCTCCCAGACCTGTTACATGAAGGGTCCCACAGATGTGTCTCTGGAGGGAGTTTAAATTTGTATTTTTATTTGTATTTCTTTATTTTGTATAGCGAGCAGGGCCCAGAGGCATCTGTGCGCTTAGTTTTTAAGTTACAGGCATGTGAAACAGTTTAAGGTACAAGGATATGTTACATAATGATAATAATAATTGCAAGATATACAGTGAGGTAAATGGCAGGCATGTGATACAGTGTGTAGTACAGGGGTATAATACAATATAATAATATGCATAGATGATTGTACAAGAAAATTCAGAGTATATACAGGAGCAGGTTGTCATGGGTGTAGTGGCAAACGCAGGCACCGACTAAACAGTCGGAAGATTGACAGAGGCTGCTGACCACAATTTGGTTTCGAATTTTAAGGAGTGGAATGAGGGTTCAGATCTCAACAGGTTGGGCAAGGTGTTCCAGTGTTTGGAAGCTAGTGTGGGGAAACTAGAACCACCGGCTTTCTGTAGTTTGAATCTAGGCAAAACAAGGCAATTTGTTTGTGCCGATCTGAGCGGTCGGTGTGAAGTGTGGGGTGTGAAGTTGCCGGCCAGGTAGATAGGCACCTTCTTGTTTAGGCATTATTGTGTGAGGGCCAGTGCTTTCAAGGAAATTCTTTAACATACTGAAAGCCAGTGTAAATTACATCTGGTATCTGAAATGTGTTGACCCCTGGGGTACTTTAGAGCTGCCCTGATGGCGTTGTTCTGTATGACCTGTCATTTGTTTAGATTATGTTGACTTGTCCCTAAGTAGAGTGTGTTACAATAGTCAATCTTAGATATGATGAGAGTTCTTGCTAGGATGATACAATTTGCTGCAGTGAGGAAGGGGCGGCAGGCAGTGATGAGTTTACATATGTAGGCATAAGCAGAGCTAACCGCATTAGTTTGCCTCACGAGTGATAGAGTGGAGTCAAGGTAAATGCAGAGCGTTTTGGTGTCATTTGAGACCTTAATGATATTGCCATCGATGGTGAAGGTTTTGAAGGCGGGGTCAAGTTTCTTAAGTTGATAGTGAGAACCCAGGATGAGGAACTGGGTTTTATCCTCGTTAAGGCACAACTCGTATTGAGCCATCCACGCCTGAATGACCAGGTAGACCTTGTTCAGAGCGTTAGTGTCAGCCAGATAGTCTCCTGTAATGGGGATGAGTATGCGTCATCCACATAATTGGTGTAGGTGACACCCAGATAATCAAGAATATCAAATAATGGTTTAGTTAACACACTTTATAGTGTAGGTGATACACACGATCCTTGGGGGACGCTACATAGAACTGGTGAAGGTTCAGCAGATGCTGTGGGGGAGAAGAACCTCATGGATCTGTTGTTAATGAAAGACTTGACCCATAGGGTGGCAGAGTCTGAGAAGTGGGTGGCTGATTTGAGATGCTGGCAGAGGATTTGGTGAATCGCCAGATCGAAGGCCGCAGATAAATCTAATAGTAGTAAGAGTGCTAGTTTCCCTTGATCTTTCAAGTCTTCAATTTGTGTTTTTAAATCAATGAGGGCGGTTTCAGTACCATGTTTGGGGCGGAAGCCAGATTGTCTAAGGCTGACGAATTTGTTGGTTTGTAAATAGTCCTGGATTTGTAAGTAGGTGGCCCGGTCAAGTATTTTAAGCAAAAATGGTAATGTTGTGATGGATCTGTAATTGGTCGGTATGCTTGGGTCGAGGGTGTTTTTTTAAAGCAGGGAGATGACCCACACGTTCTTGAGGTTGTCTGATACAGTACATGTTTGGAATGATGAGTTAATGAAGGCAGTGATAAATGGGGCTAATTTGTGAGTATCCTCCTTGATAATGGGGGTTAGGCAAGAGTCGCCTTGACAGTTAAAAGCTTTAAGTTTGTTAATGATATTTTCAACCTCTGTGATTGTTAACAGAGAGAAGGAGAAAGGAGTGAATAAGGGGGGAGTGGGCGTGGTGGTGTGGGTGGGCAGTTTGGGCAAGAAGTCAGTTTGGAGGCAACTTTGTTTCGTGTTGATTTTGGTTTGGAGTGTGGTGATTTTACCTAAGAGCGCCTTTTGAATGTTAGAGCACCAGGTCCTGTCTTTAATGCAAACGTCAGGGGGAGTGACTGGGGTCTCCAGTTCCTTGAGAATCTTGAAGAGCTCTTTAGTGTTTGACTCAGCTTGTGAGATGCGTTTGTTATATGTGTCTTTTCTTGCTTGGAAGATGGCTTCCTTATAGTTGAGGGATGCTAATGTGAGGCTGGCCTTATTGGAGTCAGTGGGGAGACTTTTCCAATGAGCTTCGGCAGATTGCTTCTCTTTTTGCAGTAATCTCAATTGTGGTGTGAACCACAAATTTAAGGTGAGCACGTAGTTTGGGTTTCCTTAGCTTGAGAGGAGCAATCGTTTTCAAGGTTTGGAGCTTAGCCTGGTTGTAAGTGTCGACTAGGGTTGTAGGATCGGACAAGGCCGAAGATACCTTATTCAGAATAGGTAGGATGAGAGGTAGGAGCCTGTCTATTGTAATATCTCTTTTATTTCTAGTGAGGATAGCGGGAGCAGAATCTGGTTGGTTTTGATGTGCATTAGCTTTAATGTTAAATGTGATCAGTTGGAGGTCTGACCATGAGTTAGATTGTACGTTGATATTGCAGTTTAAGTCGGTAAGCCAGTCGAGGGTTCTCCCCTTAATGTGAGTTCATTCCTGAATGTGGTGGGAGAAGCCCGAATTTGACAGGTGTTAGCAAGTCCAAGGCGATGGTGTCATTGGGGTCTTGGAAGCCCAGGTTGAAGTCACTGAGTAAGATGATTTGGGAATTTATTTTGGTTTTGTCTGTGGTGATGGAAGTAATATCATCAGCAAAGGTGGTGATGGGTCCAGGGAGTCGGTAGATCAGGTGGATGGTGGCAGTAAGATTGGGTCAGATAGGGAGTTTAGCTGAGAGTAGTTCAGCTGATGGAATCTGTTGGTGTGAAAGTGCTCTAATGCAGATAGATTTTTTGTGAATAATGGCGACACCACCGACCTTTAGATTGATTTGTGTTGCGGTTGCATCTGATGATTGAGTAATCAGTTGGTAAGGCGAGAGCTAATAAAGGACCTGAGGCTGCATGAAGTCAGGTCTCAGTTACAGCCAGGAGATCAAGATCTTGGGTGGTAATCAAATCAGCGATATCTAGAGCGTGTGTGGTAAGGGACCTGGCGTTAATCGGTGCACATTTGATTAGTGGGTCTTTAGATACTTGAATGTTATGAGTGGGTGTCAAAGGGGGTGGGTTGTTGGATGAGTTGGTAGGTGGTTGTGTGGGTGTAGGTAGGATTGCAGGTGCATTAACATTTTGTATGTGATAGGTTGGGTGATGGAGTCTGGAACCTAATCTGAGATTCCGAAGGTGCAGTGCACAGGGTTGGTTAGGAGTAGGTTTTGTAGCAAATTGATCCAGCCATAGAGCCGGGGAATTCAGGTAAGGGTTGAGTGGAGGTGTTAAAGCAGTTGGTGTTGGTTCAGAGTTCTGTAGTCTGTGATGCTGGTCTTGGGCGTGAGAGGATTTGCATGTGCTCTGGCAGGGTGGCCTTTTGTGGTTAGGATGGGTATAGGGTTTAGACATTGTGTCGTACTCTGTTTTAAAGGTGGTAATGTGGTAATGGGGGCTGTGCGTATTGCTATATGCTAGGGCTAGTGAGAGTATTGTATAGAGTAGCAAAAAGTAGCACAGGGTTGGGTAATAACTGCACATAGTGATCTGTGATACAATCAGTAACACTCAGTTTGCTAAGGTGGTGCAGCACGGTGAGAGTGGTGACCCAGGACGATTGCAAGGACAGTAATGCCAGAGGTGGCAGCTGGTCAGATCCTCGCTGAGGTCTTGCAGGTAAAAATGGAGAAACAGGATCAGATAGTGCATGCATGTACAGTAGGCAAGTATTTATTGGTGGGTGATCTAGTATAACAGACCAGCAGGTAGATCGAGTAAGAGCTGGGCAGGATGTATTCAGCAAATACGTGGAACAGGCCAGCTAGGCAAGTCGGTCAAGACCGGCTCGTGCAACAAGAGGTGCCAAATAATATGCCATACAGTAATGCAAGTTTAACTTAATACACAAATGAGGCAGACATACATAGGCAAATCAATCAAGCTAGCGCAGTAGGTAGTGCAATGCAGAAACAGGTGCAGTTTAGAATCCATGTGAGGTGAGCAGACAAGGACATTAATGTCATAACAGACTAATGCAGCAGGCAGTGGTAAGCAGTATACGACTTGACTCAGTAAGTATTTGTAGTGAGCACCACACAGATTCTAGTTGAGCGTATATGAGCATTGGCTTGGATGCGTGATCCAAAGCGGCTAGAACATCATGCTGTACAAAACAAAAGTATATGATCAGTGGACTGCACACGTGAAACAGGCAGAAATGTGCTAAGCAATCAGGAAAGGCAGATGCAGCAGGCATAGGTGCTGGGCCAGCATGCAAGTCTGTTCTCACAGGGACCACGACAAATTGATGGGCGCATTCATGATATTGACACTAGAGACAGCAGGCAAGTGAAGTGAAAAAGGGAATTGACCAGATGTCTGACAAGTTCAGGGACACCGTCTCAGAGGAAGTCTTCAAGATGTTGGAGTTAGGAGTGATTGAGCCTTGACACAGCCCATTGATTAGTCCTGTGGTACTCTTACCTAAAAAGTCCAGTAGTGGGAAGATGGAAGTCTGCTTTTGTGTGGCATACAGAGGGTCTCAATACTGTCACTTAAACAGATTCACACCACATACTGAAGGAAGACATGCTCACTAACGGATTAGGCACTGTCAAATTAATGAGTGACTTTGACCTCATGGCCTGGTTGCAGGTCAGCCTAACAGAAAAAGCAAAGGAGAGTCCAGCTTTTCCACTCCATAATGGCACTACCAGTTCACTGACCAGCACTGTGAGATATAACTGACCCTGCTACCTTCTAGAGGATGGTAAATCGGGTACTATCTGGGTCCAGCACTTAAGTGTTACATATTTAGATCATGTAGCAGTCTTCAGCTATATTTGGGAAAACAATCAACACCATCTGATAACGTTTCTTCAAGACATGCAGAAGCACCTGCCTTGACTACCAAGGCATCCAAGTGCCAGATAGTGCAGGGTACTGTTACGTACATAGGATACCAAGTCAGTGGTGGTAAGAAACAGCCTATCCAGGCTTAAGTACAGGCAGTGGTGAATTGGAATATCCCACGATGCAGACACACGTGAGAATCTTCTTAGGCCTCACCTTTTACTACAGGCCTTTCATCAAGGGGTACAGAAACACTGCCCTTGTCCTGAATGATGTGACCTCTAAGTACATGCCAAAGAAGGTTGCCCATACTCCTGCCTGTCATACATCCTTCAAGTGCTCCGACAATTCTAAAATGATAAATAAATACAGTCTCTATGTGGTACCACAATTACTCTTTCATTCCATTAAAATGCCTCAACTGTAGACAGTTGTAAATGACATACAAATCAATTAATAAACTGAACCATCCATAGACTGGAGTAGGAAAACAAGTTGGTTAGACAATTGGCAGAACACTGGCCCTGTTTACCTAGACACAGTTCTGCGTGAGGATGCCCCCACCTGGGCAATCTGTAAATAAGATAATAAACAAGCCCAGTCCATATATTGTCTATTAGAGTCTTATTTCCTTCTATAAGAGTTCTAGCACCCCAGTGTACCTGGTATAGCAGATTTCTTCAATGGATCGTGGACAAATCCTTCTTGAGTAGACCCTTTTAAGGCAGCAGCCATGGATCATCGATAGTCCTTGAAGAAGGTGAACTTGGCGTCGAGAGTCCTCAAAGAAAGGTTTGATGGTTTCGAAGCAGCAGCTTTGGTTTGGTCCGGGCAGTGCTCATCAACTATCGGCCGTGGACGTCCTGCGAAGACGAGGGTTGCGGTGCACCTCGACAGTGATAGTTCATTGCCACAAAGAGTCACTGAAGAACTTTGGCCCAGCAAGGGCGTCTGGTCGTCGGCGTCTTTGTGGTCTTCCGGTGGCAGGAAACCCACCGGCTGATTCTCCTCGGCTCATCTGCGTCCTCACCTTTCTCTGGTGGGACAAAGCAGTCGACGATGCGGACAAGGGAGTCCTTGGATTCAAGTGTTTTAGGCAAAAGGTGACACGGTGCGGCTCTGGTCATCGAGCAGCATGGCGTCAAGCCGTCCCCGCTTCTGGGCAACCCAACTCGACTGGCTTCCAGCAGTTACAGCGATCCTCCGAACCCTGGTCGACGACAATGGACTTCGACGGCATATAAGTCCGGGTGCTTCACTTCGGATTCCTTGGTGGTCCCTGTCTCCAGTCAACAGTCTTTCGAAGGCTGGCTTCCAGGGTGCTTCGAGAAAGATTAGCAGTCTGCACGATGTTCCCTCATAGATCAGGAAGAGGTCTCCTAGCCAGGTCCTCTCTCGGATCAGTCATCAACAGACTCAACAGCTTTCAGATTGGGTTGAAGCAAAAACAGCAGCAATTCTTCCTCTTCCAGCTGGGCTTCAAGGATAAGCACTTTCAAGTTTCCACTTCAGCTTCTGAACAATTTCCATCAGTGAGAGGTCCCCAGATATACTATTCTGTCTCTCATTCACACTGCTAGGCCAAGCTCAGCAGCCAATCATTGAGAAGGGCATTCAGGCAGGCAGGCAGCCAATCAGGCTCACAGTGCATTCAGGCCATTCACTTTTCTCCAGACACTCACAACAAGGAATGTGTAATGGGACAAGGACCCAGCCATTCAGCACTCCACACTGCATTCATACCAGTTTTTGGCAGGGCTGTCTCATTCATTGTGTTTCATACCAGAAACCAGACACACATAACATGAAGTGCATATTGGTCACACACTCCATTCACACAGGTCCCACCCCAAGGTTGTACCCACAACATACAGTCATTGGGAAGACTCCAGCCAGTCTGGCCTGGACTTCCCCACAATACCATATATGGCACTTCCACCCAACAGCCAGTCAGGGGAAGGGACAGAATCAGGACTTCCCAGGACTTTGGGAAAACAAGGTAGCAGACAATAGAAAGCAAGAGGCCACAGGGGTCATGTTGTCTCCTATCAGGAATCACTGATTCCAATGGCAGGGCCTGGGTTTCCCAAAATGGAGGATACTCAGAGCACATGTCACATGCCACCAGCCCCTTCCCTGCTCTGTGGGCCAGACACAGGTGCCCAAAAACATACACTAGGGGTACAGGGATGTACACCCACCCATGGGTGCCATAAGGGTATCCCATGTGTCTGTTCACCATGACCGAAAAGAGGAAGAGCTGCACTGCCAGGAGTCCCACATGGACTCCTGTGCAGAAATCAATACAGAACACACATGAAAAAGGAGTACAGGACCAGGGCATGGAGGCCCTGTCCCTCCAATGCATTTCCAGCATCACACCCAGCTGTAAACTTTTTTCACACAATGCAGTTTATCAGAAATAGTGCAACGTGTTCCAACAAATTCAGAATTAACCAGTCTTCCGCAATTGTGGCAGCAAGACTCTCCCTAGTTACACGCGCTGGGTAATGCAGCTGTTCAAGCGCAACCTTTACTAACGCTACTGTCATCACTGGCTTTCCAGTGCTATCTTGTCACAACAATGCTTCTGTGGGGGATAAACAACACCCCTTTTGTTTCCATAATTTCTGCTCTTCTTGCGGGGCACTCCCTTGAATCTCCATTAGTTGGGTTATCGATAATTTTTTAAACCCTTCTTGCACTCACATGGCTTTAACTACTTTCTCCTTAATATTCTCAGTATCAAAACTTGAAATATCTGGGGAATATGCAACCCTTTTGGCTTTTACATCTGCAGCTTTGTTCCCACAAGAAATACAATCTGTTTGCTTAGTATGCGCTGTGCATTTAACAACGGCTATGGCTACTGGAAGTTGTTGTGCCTTGATAAGCCTGTCCAATAAGGATGCGTGTTGACTGGAGTACTGTCGGCATGGAGATAGCCCTTACTTTTCCAATGTGCTAGCCAGGCGTGTACGGTTGACATCACGTAGACAGAGTCACTGTACACCTTCACTTCCTGCTCTTTGTGTTTCTTTAGTGCGACAATGAGCGCCATCAATTCTGCTGCTTGTGCTGAAAATTGGGACAGTAGCCTTGCACTTGCTACAACTTCAAATTCTCCATTTAATCTGTGGCTCACTACTGCTGCGCCTGAATGGTTTTCCCCACTAGTTTGATACATTTTTGAAGAACCATCAATAAAAATAATTTCCCCTTCTGCTAAAGCATTTTCCTTCGCACGAGGTATATCATCATAAAATTCAACATAATTAGCACAGTCAACAGCTATTAATGTGGCAGGATACACTATTTTACATCTTACAATCTTAATCAGTGGGTTCCAAATCATTACTTAATAAGCTGAAGCTCTTTGTGATGTCAGTGTGCCTTTGGATTTCTCTAAAATGGCAAACAGAGCATGCTCCACGAAGAGAGTCATAGAGCAGCCCATGAAAATACTTGTAGACTTCAATTGCGTATGCGGCAGCTACCAATGACAGTTCCCACTGTAATACGACAAAGGCTTGTACCCCAAAGTAGTCTTCTGTGTAAGCACTGCAGTCATGACTGTCCCATTTGTGTGCACAAACAAATAAAATTCTTCAGCATGATTTGGAATTCCTAAAACAGGGGCTGTACAAATTGCTTTTTTCAGCTCCACAAACCCTTCCTCCATTTCCTCAGTCCATTCTATTTTTACTTTGTGCTTTCTTTAAAGCTTGCAGAAGGGTACGAACTGTAATAAAACACCCAGGCTCTAACATAGTTGCACAGCGCCAAAAACTGTTGCATCTGTTTCACTGTATTTGGCTTTGCAGTTTTCATAATCGCTTCATCTCTTTCAGGTGTCACTTTCTTTCCCTCAAGAGACATCATCTGGCCTATGTATAACACCTCTTCTTGGCAGTATTGTAACTTCTCTTTGTCTACTTTATATCCTTTGTCTGCTAAAATAGTCATCAACTGAATAGAATCTGGCCTGCACTCATCTTCTGTGGTATTACAAATTAAAATATCATCTATATATTGTATCACCCCACTCTTAAGATCAATATTGTCTAGATCCATCTGCAGGACTCTGTTAAAGATCGGTGTGGACTCACAGTACCCCTGGTGCAAATGAGTTTGTTTCAGTCGAGTTTGGCGGAATGTAAAGGAAGTCAAGTCTTGTGAGTCTTTGTGCAATAGGATCGAGAAAAACAAATTCTCAATGCATTAAAGATTACATTGAGAATGTTGCATTGTAGTCTGACCTCCCATGAGATCAAGGGTGGAGATTCCTGGTTTATGATAGTAGGGTTACATTTACGGGGGCCTAGGAGCAACTAAGCATCCATTTCCAGAATTAACTTGAGAGCCCCATAGACCCCTCCTCATAGAAAGAGGCAGGACATAGCCTTGACTGGATCCAATAAAGGTCATCTCAAACTAGCGAATATTGGGTTCCTATAGGTCTTCGTTGACCAACTCAATACTCATGGCCCTTTAATGTATCAACAACAAAGGCAGAGTTGCGATTTAAAATATATACTTTTGATATACAAGGTGTGTTCTGGCTTCCCATATCTTAACAGTTACCCACATTGATGCCCTTCCTCTAGTTACTGATCTGTTTCATGCATAGTGTCGAAAATGTTATTTCTGCAAAAAGCCATAAAGGTCAGGTACAGCATTTTAAAAGCATGCAACTAAATAACTACTTATTTCAATCATTATAATAATCACAAATAATATCAGGCCTTAAGATCCAGCTCTCCCTCTTATAAAGTGCAAGTGCATTATTCTTCCTGCTTCTCATGCCATTTTTACTTTGCAGAATTGACAGTGTAGTAACGCACATCCCCATTAACACAAATGAATTTAGCAAGATAGTAGGAATTGTTTACATTGATAAAATGAAATTGATCGAATGTGGTTTTATCTGCTTGATTGGCCAATAGTGTACCGAATTGTGATTATATGTGTTTATAATTGACAGTAGAATTTTATATTTTAAGGTAGTACTGTGATTTTAGATTTTTGACTAAGATATTATAGTTATTTCATATTATGTATTTTAAGGGGAAATTAATGTTGATTGTAAAAATGATTCCTATTTGTTGTATGTATTGTTTTGTGTAAATTGTTAAAAGGTTTATTTAAACAATAGAAAAAAGCAACACACATCTAACACAATAAATATGAGAGTATAGCAGGGAATTGCAAATTCATATCAATGAAGCACTCTTGGAAAAAGCTTCACAAGTGCTGTCCTTTTCAGCCAAGATCCAAGATGGATATATTTTGCTACTGCAAACACATTTATGGGGTCATCCGCCATTTTAAAAAGGGGCATTGCTTCACTGAGCGCCCCAGTGCCATGTTCAATAAATCTCGACTTCTAGTACATTCTTCTTTATTGTAATTATAAAGGGCATGCTAACAAACATTGATGGATCGTTTCAATTCTCGTCAGTGCTGGCATTTCTTTGTTTCAGCATTATTCCATTTGCTCTGTGTTGCTGCCACAGACAATATACTGAAGCTCATTTTAACACACAGCGAACACAGCAATCTCGGTTTCATGGCACCCAAGTATGTTTCATAACCTCTGCTGGCCTTATTCTCCCAGTATGTTGCCAAAGCTAGTAAAGTAACAACAGTCCTTAATACCTCCTGCTCTTGTTTCTGCCAATAGTCATATTTGACGAGTTCTTTAGCCTTATTTATTTATTGTTCACTTGTATGACTGGGAGTTCTTCAAAAGTCCTATGACCTATCTCATAAAGGTTTTTTTAACATTAGGAAACCACCATGAGGGCGACCCTCCTGGTTGGTCCAAGACAAGCATAGTGGCATCTCTGAACTTAAACAACTCTGGTTGGCTCCATAATCTTAGCCACTATGAAATTGGCATGAAGGCCACATTGTCCCCCAGGGGGGCTAGGCCTGTCTCTTTGTGGATAAGGATAGTGGAAGACCCTGTGGGGATCCCCAGCTTCTTTTCGTAAAAACCCATTCTCAATAGTGCCACGCTTGGTGAAATTAGAATAACCCCAACGTTCGGTTTGCCTTGCCCTGAGCCTTATACATCCACAGGAGCAGGGCCATTTCGCCATCCCCGTACTCTGTAAGAGAATGTATCAAGGGTTCCACTATACCTAAGCAGCGTTCTTTCTGTTTCTTGGGTACTTAAATATGTAGTCATCCATCCACCCTGACATGATGGGCCTTTACAAATCTTAGGCAAATCCCCCATTTATTGGTTTGCAAATGGCTGTAGGGCCAGTCTGAAGGAGATCTCAACTGCCTCCTAGTTCTCTAACAGCTGCTGGTGTCCTACAGGTCCTCACCTTTCAGACTCACCTTTCACAGAGACAGCATATGGGAGTTTGAGGCCTCATTTTAGGCTACAGAATTGAATGTTGTCGGTCTCCACAATAGGCTAATGTCATTAGCAACCATGCCGCCTCCCGATTCACTCCACCGAGGAATGGGAAAGGAAGGTCCCTTGCGTGTCACAGCCACATAGATGTGATGAGTAGAGCTTATGGATAGAGGTTTTCTCATACTCTCTTTTTCTTTATTTTTTGGCATTTTTCAGCGCTCAGAGCTTCGATAATGTAATTGCAGCATCTGGCACACGAAACAAGCAATACAGTGGTAAATTACTGAACTATTGCTGCATCCTTTACTGCAACATATTACTCAGTCTACACGATGGATACAGCGTGTGTGGGCTGCGTGCTTGAAAGACTGTTTGCTGCAAACGGGTTGATTGTTTTTGGGATGTATTTATATCGAGCACTCATAGGCGCAGGATAGACAATACTCGGCCTCTGATAATGTTGATAGGTCACAGGAACCGACTACCCCCGTTGCTGGAAAAGGAAGGTTTTCAGGTCCTTCCTTAAAGGCAAAAGGGAGATGGCATTGGGTGGAGAATATGGTTGCTGATAGGTGGTTCTTGAGTTGCAACCAGAACCACATGCTAGGCTGGTTTCTGGAGATCCCTGGAAATAGTCTGCTTCAGGGATGTCAGGTAATATCAGACTCCCTGGATTTTTTGTCCCAAAGGAACACACGCCTACAGTGCCTGAAGTATCCTCATCCATTGAATTGAAATGAATTGAATGGTAATCAAATACTTTAAATGATATGGGATTGCATTGGTCACACATTTAGCTAATATGTTTTAAGGTTAATTTTGAAAGGTTATTGAAAAATCCAGAATGGAACGGGATCAGATACACAGTTCTATTCAGTCTTTTATTGTTTTCTTTGCTAAACAATTGTAATCAATTAAATGCAAATAAAAAATGTAAAGAAAAAAAACCTTAACAATATGACACAGGGAACAAATGAAAGGACACGGTTTGAAAGATGCCTTTGGGCCTTGGCTGCGCTTTATGAATCTATATACCTACATATACACACAAGGATATAGGAGGTCATCTGGAATAACCTAAATTAAAGAACAATGGACCCGCCATTGTGTACCCTACCAAATCACAGTTATACAGCACTGATTCAAATTCAGTCCTATTTTTTTTTCTCTTTCTCCCACCCACTGGGGAACTGTGCATGTGCGTTTTGTGCCTATCGCAAATGGCAATACACATTCCACAGTCGCGTGCACAGCAGAATGAGAAGCTCTCTCCGTCTCGACCTCCCACTTTCGCCTTTTCACTCTCTCCCTTACTCGTTGTCCATCTTCCTCCCTCACCCTATTTCTTTCCTTCCCTCTCCCTCTCATTCTCGCGTCCTCGCTTTCGGTCTCGCTCCCAGTCACTCTCGCTCGCTTTGCAGTAAACCTGCCACCAGGCATTTTTCACAAAGTGTTATGGCATATACTGCCAATTTGTCTGTTTAATGGTCATACACAGAGTTTAATTGGCCAATAAAGAAATCAGCTAATAGGCAATAAGAACAAATTACCCATATAGGTTTATTTCCTTTGGATTTCAATTGCATTCCGTCTTTTTCTCACCAATCCTGCACGAGCGCCCGGCCCGCGTGGATCCGGGATTTAAGAAAACGTCAAGCAGTGCTTTTACTATTGATCCGCAGACTGGTGTTGTGTTCAGCATGTCTTTTACTTGATAAGTATCTCATACTGCAAGCTACAATAAGATTCAAGAAAAGAACCAACCCCTCTCCCCCCACACAGTTGTTATTTCATCCTCAACGTCTGCCAGTCCTTTGCCCACGATTCTCTGTCATTCCCCAACTATTGTAACCTCCTAAGGTCGCACTCTAAGGGATCCCCCATGGAGCAGCAGTGAGAGTTCTGGAGTGAAACAAGGTTTGCAGGAGGATAAACTGGAACTGGTAAGTCGTTGTTCAGGGGCATTTTATGGGATCGGATATCTTCGGTCAATGTTATGTATGAATCCTGTATGCTCACCTCTGTCTCTTATATATAGAACATATATGCCACTGGTCATACATTCTGAGAGCAACATTTTCCATTGAATGCATTTCTAGTGTACGGTGCCTCATTCCTGTGATGCAAAGCCTGTCACACTTGCCAGTGGGGGTTACCAAAGCAGTCCTAGCTTGCAGCCACCATGCACTGTTCATGATGCCACAAATGACATCAGAAATTACACAGTGCATGACATCATGGATGCCTTGACATAACGCACCATCATTCATTTCATAAATGACATGGATGCATTTATATCCAAAGGGGGTAATGCAACATGCAGGTCCTGTAACCTTACTCCATGCATTCCACTGGGCGCTTTGAAACACACTTCACTTGATGTATAAGCGCCTTACAAATGTGCAATAAATACTTAAATAAATAAATTAAATGCTCAATACTTGTACTCACAGCAACCAGATGCCATTGCACGCAGCCATGCCCTTTGGATAGTTTACAGTGCTCTGAAAGCATTAACTGTGTCAACAGGTCATGGTGGACACTGCTCACAGGACATGGCCTAAGATGAAATCTTGTACACACCTGGCTGTGCCCTCAGCCTCTAGGTACAACGCCGAGGGCGTGGTCTGCAGTAATCCCAAAGGCTCTTTGCCCACATTTGTAATTTGTCTTTAGTTATTGAAATTGAAAAATGCTTCACTAAGAAGCGCAGTAGAAAGGGCATGTTGATGGCTGGAGCTGCCGCCTTTTGGGTGTTTCACAAAATCTGTAGAATGTGTAGGGGAGGATTGGTCCAAAAGACCCCCCTCGCCTACATCCCTTCCCCAGGTGAGGGCCATGGCTCATTGGGCGTCCCCTCATACCACCAAGGCACAGGTGGTGGAGGGCTCACCTGCTGAAGACATTGCCCACACGTATTGAATTTAGCCAGGCCTCAGAAACCATTTTGTCTAATGAAGATGGTGTGAGTTCAGCGCACTGTAGCGCGGCCCCCACCCTCGGAGAGTTTCAATTATCCCTGTGGCCGCCACTCCCTGGCAGATACGCTGTGAGCCCGTTCCCACGAACAAGACGGACATGAGCTAGTGTAAGATACCAACACTGTAACATTTCACCTTCCGCAGTGTATCACTGCTCCCAGCATGACCCGGCCAGCGAGGCCTGGGTGAAAAAGAGAACTGTAAAATGATCCTCGGATAAAAGCAAAAGTTCCCAAATATTAATGCCAAGACTACTTGCAAAGCGTGCATTCTCTCCACAAAACTTCTTCTATTAAGGAAACCTGTAAAATGTATAAACATGATAGAATGCATGTTCACATGACATTAGCAATGAACAACCCACACCACTGCAGTTGTGTGCAAATAATAAAAAGCTTTCCGGGGGACTATTCATTATGTGTATCATTGAAAAGCGTACACTCCACGGTCCCGCGCCATAACCAAACTAATGCTGCTAGAGTGCAAGGGAAGACGAATGTAACCATACAGAGGGCTCATGTGAAGGACGCGCGAGAATGCACCTGTCATGCGTGTATGTCTAAGCCCCTTATGTGCCACTACCGTCACATACAGTGGCGAGTCATTTTCTATGTGCTCCACCAAACTCACTACTACCTCACTTACTGCAAATGTATATGCATATAACTAAATGTTGTAGTTGTTAAAACATAGTGTACAAATAATGTGCTCAGACTGGCTATATTTGAGAGACATTTAGCAAAGTTAAAAATGTATGTTTTCAAATGATCCAAATGAGTATTGTATAGTGTTCGAATGTTTTATGATGTTTTCACCAAAATCGGCAACACACGAGGAAGATACCTTTATGAATATGCGCAAGGCCATTCCCCCTCCCTCCCTGCGAAGACTGCCAAACAAGAGACCAGAGGCCTGCGCCGCGCTGCTCCACCTCCCCCAACTAGGCTGGAGCCGCTTCAAAGATTTGTAGTCCCCTCTGCAGCACCCAAGGCAATGGCCCGCCACCTGCATTATTTACAGCCCAGCAATAAACCTCCGCCTGAATACACAAATCCAAAGGCGCCCCCTCTTAAACCCCACAAGCCACTGGATCACCTTAGACTTATGGCCCCTGTACAATTAGGACACCCAATACTGTGGCAACATACAGCAGCACATTCATAACGACTTCTAACAAGACAGAAAGACATGTACCGCCTGTCCCATGCCCTGAGACTTAGCCCCTCGACATATGGTACCGGTCAACAGGACACTGGTAACCATGCACTGATGAATCACCCTCAAACCCCTCTCGAGGTGCATTCCTCCTGTGTTGCATTAACCTGTAGAATAACCTATTGAAAGATTTACTAAAAAAGATAATATTACAATAACTGAATGACTGCGGTGTGCATGGCCTAGGGCAAATAAGTCAGGAAAAGACATTCATCTCTGACACTGGCCACAATGGCACAACAACACCGCCCGGATGAACTCAGCTGACCTGCCAGGCCCAGCCCAACCCACGAAGCTGACCAGTGACGTCCTCCAGCCAAGGCCAACCACATCGTAGCAGCACCTATAGCTAGTCATCGCCACCCAATCCCATTGAACTTGTGCCCCTTATAGTATGTAGGTTCTGATGACGTGTTTTGTAAATATATACGCCTGTCTTTGCTATTGTCAGACAGAGCGCTCTTGGAGTTTGCAGAGTTCTTTGCATGCCCTATTCTGATTGATAAACTCCCGTTTACGCTCACCCGCACTCTGTCTTGGCCTTATTCCCATTCTGGGAGAGTCCTTCATTGTCTCTCATTGCGGGGAGAATCGTGCTGGTTGGGGACGCTTGCCTTCAGTGGTGACCCCGAAAAGCGTGATTATTATTATTTTTTCCCAACCTATCACTACCGTCCCCTTTTGGCACGAAAATCTCCGGTCGACAAGGGATACGCACGGTGCGCCGGCTCCGGGAGGCTGCCCGCCAACGGTGACCGGTACGCTCAGAAGTGCGCACTCAACAGAGAAAGGGTATGGGATCCCGGTTGAAAAATCCCTTTTGAGTACCGCTCACCGGAGCCGGGGCTGACTGTTGAGCGGACGGCAGCACTGCCTGGACGGACCCAGTTTCGGAGACTATAGGTTCAAGATGGGCACGTGAGTATTGAGTGCGAGCGATCATAAAGGGAGGAGAAGAGGGAATTTAGGACAGGAAACGAGGCGGGGTAAAAAAGGGGGCACGTAGGTCTACTAAGGACCATCTTAAACTTTCTTTACTTTTTCTTTGCATATGGTCATTAGGGTTAAGAAGTGAATAAGAGATAAAAGTGACGGGAACCTAGCTCCGAGAGGGGGTGGAAGGCGGCGCCGCATAGTGCTATGTTGACTAGTACTGGGAATATATGAAGAAGTGGATAATAAGATAAAAGTGTCTGGCAAAGGGGGACACGGAGAATATGCTATTCTTTCTATTCTTTTCTTTAGGGTTGGGGGAAAAATAAAAGTGAGATTAATACAAAACCATAGAGATAAAGTAAGAGACAGAGAGTTCTACTGTAAGAGTGAAGTTCAAACCTATATATATATGTATATATATATATATACTGTGAATAGAGTGTTACAGAGAGGTGTGTGCACATCGTATGCGTCAGGAGATAATTTGGTGCGATGGGTGTGAAAAAAAATGGTCATAAATGTATAGCCATTGAGTGGTCATGGAAAGTGTGGCCAGGCAAAGCTTTATAAAGACAAGTGGAATAAGGTAAAGTGAGTGTGTACCTTTTTGATTTCTGGGTTAACATTGTCGAGATTACTGATGGTTTGCTCTTGTACGTGCCCCCCAAAGAGAATAGAATAGAGACTGTGTACAGCCATTCTTATGGTGTGAAGGCAGGGGGAGGAACACAAAGGCCCCCACTATTGAATAAGACATAGAATACGAGGACTCACATGGTGATACGTTTAGATTGTAATATTGAGATACATAGGGACACACAAGTACCAGGAGGGCACAAAGTATGGGGGCAGAAACACCCTTATCACATATTTGTAAGAACCTACTGGGGTACGCGGAGCGAATTAAGAAATATCATGACCAATGGATCACAGAGTTGAAGGGAGAGGGGTTTCCCCAGATATGGCCCGAAGGGGGGTTATTTGACAAAAGTGTCCTAGATATGGTAGCCACATGCATTTGTTTGAAATACAAGGGGAAGCAGTTGCATAATAGGAGAGAAATATTAGATCTCTGGAGGTTGTTTGAAGAGATACCGCCGCCTAAGGCACCAGAATTAAATCCTGACCTACCATCTATCACTGACAATCCACCAATGATACAGAAAGATGCTAAAGAATTGCCAGATGCAGAGCCACCAATAGAGGTAATAAGCTTATACCCGATACTAAACAAGCCTGTGCCCGCAGAGGGGTACAGTGACCCCACTTATGTGCCTCCCCCGACAACTACTACAACCCAAAGGCCAACGGCACCCCCGCCATACGAGAGTACTAGGGAGCGAGCCCAGGTGAGCACGCCAAGGGTGGACATAGAAAAGCTAACAGACGATTTAGAGTCAAGACTCTCAATAGCCAAGGATGAGCTCTCGAGGATAAAAAGCATATGTGAGTGAACAGCACTTAACGCAGCGAGATCAGCGCACGCGTCTAGAGCACAGAGCGAGGGTAGACCACTTGAAGAAGGGTGGAAAAAAGGCGAGACACTGTTCAGAATCCAAGAAGAGCCAACACGAATAATTGAACTAGGGACAAGAGAGGGATGTACTGACAATGAAGAAAGGCCTATAGGGGACAGGGAGGAGCTACTATGTGATATAAGGGACAATTTGGAGGAAAGCGACAGGTTGAGCATGGCAATGGGAGGGGGAAGCGAAGGGTTGGATGGTGCATGTTCAATGAGAACACTGGATGATGAGTGGACGGGGCGATTAAGAAACAGGGTGGGGAAAATGGCATCATTGGGAACATCAGGAGTGAAGACGGGTACAGATACCACAATGAAAGGAAAGTTGCAGCTCCCGCTAATACATAGGGGAGGAGGGAGGCCGAATTACATACCGTGGGCTCAAATGGATAAGGCCAATTTACTAAAGTTATTGCCCCCGTTATCGGGAGGGGCAAGCAAGTGGATATACGCCTTTGAGAAACACACTGCCGGGGTACCCCTAGCAATAGGAGATGTGAAGAGCTTGCTTGTATCAGCAGTGGGGGATCAGGCTGATAGAGTATGGGTCAAGGCTGGTTTCCCGGGAGTAACATTAGACTGCGACCGCCATGATGGGGCCTCCTTTAACACAGTGCGTGCAAGGGTGTGGGATGCTTTGCAGGAAACGTTTCCAGACACCCCAGACTTACAGTCAGTAATGCAGTGCACAATGAATGACGGGGAAGATGCTATTGATTACATTTTTCAGGTCCAAGAGATGTGGAGAGCAGAAACGGGTACGCCCTGGTATCAATCGACATCTTTATTTTACTTCATTATAAGGGGGGGTTGCCAAAAGAGGTGCAAAAGGCGCTTGACAAGATAGCAGGTATTGAAGCGAAAGGATGGCCAGAGATTCAGAGCATAATAGTGCACCATTGTAAGCGAATAAAAGAAAGGGAAAAGGAGTTGGCACAGAAAAGATTGGCAGACGAAGCAAAACTAGTGCAGACAAAGTTGGTGAAGGTCGCAGCAGCAGTAGCTGCGCTCCCACACAGCAGGGAGGGAGATGAGGAGGAGGAGGGGCTGGTAGCAATACAAGGAAGGATGGCAACTAATTGGGCGGGAGCAGGACAGCGGCAGTGGAACGAGCAGGAGCAAGGCAGAGGTCCGCAGTGGCAAGAGTGGGCGCCTCGAGGGGGACGAGGTGGGTACAGGGGCCAAAGAGGAGGTGGACCGGGGTACGGGGGAATGGGAGGAAATGGATGGCAGGGTCCCAGAGGAGCGCAAGGGAGTTGTTGGAACTGCGGGAGATGGGGACATTACTCTAGGGAGTGCAGAAGCAGACCCAACAACGGATTTCAAGAGGCAGAACATTATGGCCACCCCCATCCGGGGAGCCCATATGGTCTCCCAATGGGACAACAACAAAGAAACCAAGGCCAGGGGTACAATGAGCAACAACAGGGGCATCAGTACAGAACACAGAACCACCCACAAAACAATGGCACTATGCAATACACGCCAGGCAACCCTTTTGCGACAACAGCAAACGGAGCCCCCGCACCAGCCCCCTATAGTGGCGTGTCAGTAGTTTCAGGGAGCGTGTTCAACCAAGGGGGGGCAATGAGACACCCCGCATAGGACAGCCCACAGAGAACACTTGCATGTCCAGTTCTATCTACCACCTACGATGCAGCAGAGGAACCATTGGTAGGGGCACAGATAGAAGACAAGCAGTTCATATTCATGGTGGATTCGGGAGCGGAGAAATCATGTATTAGGGAGGGCCGGTTCCCGTTATCTAACAGGAAGTTAGAGACGCAGGGGTTCTCTGGGGCTGTAATTGAAGTTCCTTACACAGAAGCATTGGATGTAACAGTGGGGGGCAAAACTGTAAAGACACCCTTACTGTATTATGAACACTCATAATAAATTTACTAGGGAGGGATCTTCTTAGCAAACTTAACATGACGATATCCTTCACTGAGAGAGGTATAGTGTGTTCAACACCCGGAATATGCCCATTATGTGTAATGTTGGTAGTACAGGCTCACACAACCACACAAGAAATACGAGGTTTGCCAGTAAACGAGGAAATGTTTATTGAAGGACTAAAGACACTGGCCCTCATAATTCCTGAGCTAAGAAGAATGGATTGGAGGATTCCTGCGGAGTTCCTCTTCCGCCCAATAGTGTGCCCTGACACAGCACCAGGATCAGTGGTATCATTAGACTTGCACGCTGTACAGGTATCTGCGAAAAGGATTTCTGTGATTGGATTAGATATAGAAGGATGTGAATGGCGTACAGTACTGTGTACGAATGCCAATATTGCCCTAAGAGACTTAACTGATGAGGATCTCTTCTCAGATTCAGAGGGGGATGGTGAAATAGTAATGGAAATAGCAATGCCCTGTGACATTTTGATTCAAGCTAGGGAAATCCCTGTTCAGCTGATGGCAGTGGTGGGAGCACCACCGTCATTCTTCGATGATGACATGAGGCTCGTACCAAATAATTTGTGGACGACTGGCCCCCATGATGTAGGGTTGTTGCATGGAGTACAACCTGTGATAATAAAACTAAAACAAGGAGCAATTCTACCCCGAGTGAAACAGTATCCATTGTCCCGTGAAGCTGAAGAAGGGATAAAAGAGACAATAAATGCACTACTAGCACAAGGGATAATAGTGCCTTCAAACTCCCCATGTAACACATGTATTTACCCAATCAAAAAAGCGAAGGGAGGGTCTTGGAGGATGATACAGGATTTACGTCCCCTAAATGATGTAATTCAGAAAGAGTTCCCTTTGGTCCCGAACCCTGCATCAATATTATGCAGCATCCCAAAAACGGCATCACATTTCACGGTGGTCGACTTGAAAAACGCATTTTTCTCCATCCCCCTAGCTGAAGAGAGCAGGTACCTGACAGCATTTACACTAGGGGGAAAGAGATATGAACATTGTAGATTACCGCAGGGATACTGTGAGAGCCCGAGCATATTCAACCGCATACTACATGAAGACTTAGGAAAGCTATCAATTTAGAGTACAATCATTCAGTACGTAGACTATTTACTCGTCTGTGCACAGGACGAAGAAACATGCAGAAAGGATTGAATAACACTCCTGACCCTATTGGCCAATAAGGGGTACAAAGTAGACAAGGGAAAGCTACAGTACTGTCTGACAGAAGTTCTATACCTGGGACAGCTAATATCAAAAGATGGAAAAATAATAATCCCTGACAGGGTGGAAGCAATAAGATCAGTAGGAGAACCCACAACAGTGAAAGACATGCAGAAATTCCTGGGAATGTGCAACTATTGCCGAGCATGGATATTAGATTATGCAGCATACACCAGACCCTTACTACAAGCGCTCAAGGAGGCACAACAGGAGAACAAAAAAATAGAATGGTCAGAAGAAATGAGCGCCTCCTTTAAATCATTAAAAGAGTTAATTTCAAGCGCTCCAGTGCTCGCAAATCCTGATTATGGACGCGAGTTTTACCTGTTCTCACACTGCAAGGGAACACTCATGACAGCTGTACTGACACAGAAGACATCCCTAGGACACAAACCTTTGGCTTACTATAGTGGCACTTTAGACGCTGTGATGCAAGGACATTTCGCATGCGAGCAATCGCTCGCTGCAGCCGCGTTTGCAATAGAGAAAAGTGCCACAATAGTAATGGGATGCCCTGTGACATTGTTTGTGGAACATTCATTATTTGCGATACTTGAGAGATCAAAAAGCACACTGACAACACAGCGGGCAACCGCCTATGAAATAATATTGTCCAGCGCCAACATCCATGTGGTGCGATGCAAGACAGTGAATACAGCGACATTCATTACAGAAGCATGCACACTAGAGGACATGCAGGAGCACGATTGTGCAACTTACACAGGAGAAAGTGGGGAGGACACGGTGGTGTGTGAGAATGCTCTGAGCGAGGGGGAAGTGTACTTCGTAGACGGGTCAGCATCAATTGACGTGGACACGGGAGAGAAACATGTGGGTATGGCAGTGGTGAGGTTAGAAGACGGTGAGTATGAGACACTAGTGCAGTACCGCCTTCCATCATATTACTCCGCACAAGCAGCAGAACTGATTGCCCTCATAGAAGCACTACATGCAGCTAAAGGTTGTGCAGTGACAATATACACAGACTCGGCTTACATGACGAGTACATGGGGGTCTAGCAAGATGGGGGCGGAGGGGGTTTCGACGAGCAGATGGTACTCCAGTGCAGCATGCAGAATTGCTGAAGGAGTTGATTGAGGCCCTACAAGATCCCACAGCCGTAGCAATAGTGAAGTGCCAAGTACATACATCCAACACAGATGTTGTGTCTTTGGGAAACGCGGCAGCGGACGCCGCCGCCAAGGAAGCTTCCTACTTTCAGAAATATGAAGCAGGTGAGTACATGCTGCAGCACAAGATAAACGAAGAGCTCCCAGAAGGGTACAATATGATGCCTATATCACAAATACTAGAATTACAGGAAGGAGCAAGTGCAGATGAAAAATTGATGTGGGCGAAACAAGGGTGCAGCAAATCGGCGACAGACTTACTGTGGCGACAAAATAACCCAGGAAAAGTGGTAATGCCAGTAAAGTTATTGGAAATTGCGTTCCAACAACTACACTTCCCAGCACACAATACGAAACAACACATTGCAGCAAAGATACAAGAGGAGTGGTTCGTGCCCTGTCTCCAGGAGCACCTATCTCGATTAACGCTGGAATGCACAACATGTCAGATATACAATTCAGGAATGACATTACGTACGCTCCGGGGAACAATTCCAAAACCAATTGGGCCATTCAGAGAGCTACACATCGACTACGCGGACATGGGAGAAAGGTGTAATGGGGCACGTTACATGATTGTGGTTGTATGCCCATTTTCAAGGTGGGTAGAAGCAGGCCCATGTGCACGACCTGATGCTAAAAGCGCTGCAAAATTCCTAGTGAGGGAAGTGTTTCCGCGCTGGGGAATTTGTGACGTGATTCGCTCGGACAACGGCACTCACTTTGTAAACGAGTTCTTCAAGGAATAAGGCATAAATTGTGCTCGATTTATCATCCTCAAAGTAATGGCGTAGTGGAAAAGATGAACGGACTGTTAAAAGGAAGGTTATCGAAACTATGCTTTTCATTAAAAAAGAACTGGATTTACTGTTTGCCCCTTGCGCTGTTTGAGCTGAGAAATCAGCCAAGCAAGGACCACCATTTGTCCCCGCACGAGATCGTGACTGGGAGACGAATGCACACAGCACACTCCCCACTGCGCGAACACTCAGATGCACACAGAAGCGCTGCGATATTGGGAGATGAGTTCACAGACTATTTGAAGAAATTAACAAGGGCAGCGCGCGCAATATCAAAGCAGCTCTCTCCACCTTTAACGAGAGAGGAGGGAAACACAACAGGGTCTGTTACGGAGCCTGAACCACAGCTACAGCTGATGCTGGGTGAATTCATTTATGTCAGGAGTTTTGTGCATCGGTGGAATGCACCACGGTTCCATGGCCCATACGAGGTAGTGTTTTGCACGCCCACGGCAGTAAAAGTAAAGGGCCTGAAGTATTGGGTACATTTGACAGATGTACGAAGGGCATATAATAATGTGCAGGAAGAGGTGGATGAGGAGGCACAGACAACAGCAAACAATGCAAATTAGCAGAATGTCTGAATATGAACTTGTGTGTGTGACAGTAATGCACCTGAATGAAAAAGTGGCTGACAAGTATACTTGCATTTTAAAGATATTACAAAAAAAAAAAAAACATTATTTCTCTTGTGAACTTATATGTAATTAATGATGTGAGCAAATTATGAAGTGTTTACTCCCTTGTCTGTGCATCCCCATCCCTACAACCCTACCAGCTTCCATTCCCTTTCAATATATACTGGCACTGGTAGTGCCAACAAAATGTTTACATTCATGCACTTAATGCACTTTTATATCTCAAACAGGAGCTACCATGGCATCTAACAGGCAGCCTGCAACGGATAGATTTATTAGATTTAGAGAGTTGTTAACTGAGAGATGCAGATATTCGTATGAGTGTGGATTATCTGTGTGCATTACATTGTTTTTTACAATAATGTTTGGCTTGGTTACATATTGGTTCATAGCGTTCATCTCTATCGAGATGAACGCGGGGGGAGGGATTAACAGCACTACTGTGATCAATGCAACCACAAGTGTAAATACTAAGGAAGGTGATGTTTTGGTATGGGACGGAACTAAACTTGTATGGGGTTATTATACCACATCATCCAATGCTGTCATCTCAAAAAATGAAGGGCTACAGGGTGAAATGCAAAATAACACAGTGTCTCCGCCAAAAATATCTAATTACAATGCTTGCAGTTTAAATGACCGAAACCCATCCGCCATATCCTGGTTGTATAACACCCCCACCAGCCAGCCTGCCCCCATAGCAAAAAACACACTGACAGACAACGTAAAGGAAGAAAAGGAAAGGATGAGAGCAACACACGAAATATTATATCATTATTGGGCAAAGGGGGGCGGGAAGGAGAAAGGGGGGCCCATTTTGTCCATCGCCCATGAGGCTGGGAAGTACATGAGGAACAAAAATAACAGACGAAAAAGGGAAGCGGGGAGGAGGAAGTATGATGAGTACTATGGGTTAGGACTAGATAAAATGGAAGACCCACGACATCCCCACCAGACGAATAAATGGTATGCGGATATGAGTGCAACAGCTAAACAAACAACAAATGAGAGCTGCTATGTCTGCTCCCTCATTCCCCATGCTTCAGGCACACCCAAGATATTGTTACCCAAAGAGTTGCCTATTGTAGATGCCCAATGTCTCCTTCATCTCACGTTGTGCAGGATTAAGAACACCTTCCAGGCACATGAAGTTACTTTTAGAATGCTGCAGAACGAGAAAACTTGCTACCCAAAGACGGTAGGAGTGGTATGTCTGGAAGAACCATTATTTGTGATACAAGGGACACTTTTTTCGGACAACAAGTGGAAGGATGAAGAAGTAATGTGTAAAGCTGAAGCACTGAGGGGTGTGCCACCAGAGAAATTGCAATGGATAGAAGAAACGTGCACACCAGTATGGAAGGAACACATTTCAAAACTAACTTGGGTAACAGCCATTGACAAACCCTTCAAGCTGCAGAATGAAATAGACTATGAACTATGTTTTAAAGGAGAGGGGAAAACCTCCATGGGGACAAACAAGAACTGTAACAAGACCCTTACCATCCCAGATCTGAGAAAAGGGACAGCGGCCCTGATGGACACGTATTGGGTATGCGGCAACCAGGCATACCTGCACCTCCGCCAATCCTGGAGTGGCAGCTGCTCAATGGCCACTCTGCACTCAGCCCTAATGGTAATCCCAGAAAGCCACGTTGATGGGAGCAAAAGGACACGAGAAAACACCCAACAGAGTGCGACCCAGCCGACTGCAGAGTCACAAATCTATGTCCTGTCTTCCGGGAACAAGGAAGAGGTGCTGTCCCGAAACAGACGAGCATCAAACTACATATCAAAGGCATCGACAGAGTTGCTGGCACAGATCCCAGATAGATATCGATTATTCAGCTCGGCAGAAACATTCTTTGCCTCACTCATCCCAAGTATCCAGGCCAGAGCAAACGCAAAATGGCTCCAGATAACACGTTGGGAGCTGATCCAGCTGGCAAATGACACTGAAGAAGGGTTCAACGTAATAAAAGTGGAACTAAGAGCTTTACGGCTGATGACCATGCAAAACAGGTATGTCTTGGACCTGTTGACAGCCATGGATGGAGGTGTTTGCCGAAAAATCGGAAGTGCCTGCTGCACTTTCGTACCTTCTGAAGACGCAGACAACGGCTCCCTGTCCCATGTGATCGAAGCAGTACACAACCTAGGAGAAAGGATGAAAATGGAAGGTGGAGCAGAAGAAAGCATGTGGTTCGACAATATCTTCTCCTGGGTTCCCTCATGGCTGGGAATGACTGTGAAATTTTTGATGCCAGCTGTGGTGTTCCTCCTCTTTATTTTTTGCCTCTGCCAGATGGGTCTTCGATGTGTGCTAACGCAGTACCTAATGGTGCAATGATGATGGTGACAATGGGCAACACCCGTGGTACAATACAAACTATGCAGGAAGTGCAGGTACAAACAGGAACTGATGACACACCCAGGTATCAACTAGTGCCCAGGTATCATGACAAGGATATCGTAGACAAATTGTGGCATACAACCATCAGAGAGCCCCGTATACTAGAATGGTACCAGGAGGTGTGGGTAGACTTGGAAGGAGAGAGCGGATGTATATACCTGACCTGTACCCCAGATGAATATGCCAGGAGGGGTGAGAGCTTAAGGGGGGTGTGCAGAACGTGGATGCCCATAAAAGGCACACCAGCATGGGATGACGCAATCATTGAGGAAGAGGAGTGTAGGAGATTGGAAGATTTAAATAATTCGTTACTTAAGTAACGAAAGGGGGG
Source organism: Ambystoma mexicanum (assembly GCF_040938575.1). NCBI lineage: Eukaryota > Metazoa > Chordata > Amphibia > Caudata > Ambystomatidae > Ambystoma > Ambystoma mexicanum. The sequence goes on along the minus strand of NC_090936.1, from coordinate 1,108,065,091 downwards.
AAATGTAGGGGAGGATTGGTCCAAAAGACCCCCCTCGCCTACATCCCTTCCCCAGGTGAGGGCCATGGCTCATCGGGCGTCCCCTCATACCACCAGGGCCCAGGTGGTGGAGGGCTCACCTGCTGAAGACATTGCCGACATGTATTGAATTTAGCCAGGCCTCAGAAACCATTTTGTCTAATAAAGATGGTGTGAGTTCAGCGCACTGTAGCGCGGCCCCCACCCTCGGAGAGTTTCAATTATCCCTGTGACCACAACTCCCTGCCAGATCCGCTGTGAGCCCGTTCCCACGAACAAGACGGACATGAGCTAGTGTAAGATACCAACACTGTAACATTTCACCTTCCACATGTATCACTGCTCCCAGCATGACCCGGCCAGCGAGGCCTGGGTGAAAAAGAGAACTGTAAAATGATCCTCAGATAAAAGCAAAAGTTCCCAAATATTAATGCCAAGACTACTTGCAAAGCGTGCATTCTCTCCACAAAACTTCTTCTATTAAGGAAACCTGTAAAATGTATAAACATGATAGAATGCATGTTCACATGACATTAGCAATGAACAACCCGCACCACTGCAGTTGTGTGCAAATAATAAAAAGCGTTCCGGGGGACTATTCATTATGTGTATCATTGAAAAGCGTACACCCCACGGTCCCGCGCCATAACCGAACTAATGCTGCTAGAGTGCAAGGGAAGACGAATGTAACCATACAGAGGGCTCATGTGAAGGACGCGCGAGAATGCACCTGTCATGCATGTATGTCTAAGCCCCTTATGTGCCACTACCGTCACGTACGGTGGCGAGTCATTTTCTATGTGCTTCACCAACCTCACTACTACCTCACCTACTGCAAATGTATATGCATATAACTAAATGTTGTAGTTGTTAAAACATAGTGTACAAATAATGTGCTCAGACTGGCTATATTTGAGAGACATTTAGCAAAGTTAAAAATGTATGTTTTCAAATGATCCAAATGAGTATTGTATAGTGTTCGAATGTTTTATGATGTTTTCACCAAAATCGGCAACACACGAGGAAGATACCTTTATGAATATGCGCAAGGCCATTCCCCCTCCTTCCCTGCGAAGACTGCCAAACAAGAGAGCAGAGGCCCGCGCCGCGCTGCTCCACCTCCCCCAACTAGGCTGGAGCTGCTTCAAAGATTCGTAGTCCCCTCTGCAGCACCCAAGGCCATGGCCCGCCACCTGCATTATTTACAGCCCAGCAGTAAACCTCCGCCTGAATACACAAATCCAAAGGCGCCCCCTCTTAAACCCCACAACCCACTGGATCACCTTAGACTTATGGCCCCTGTACAATTAGGACACCCAATACTGTGGCAACATACAGCAGCACATTCATAACGACTTCTAACAAGACAGAAAGACATGTACCGCCTGTCCCATGCCCTGAGACTTAGCCCCTCGACCTATGGTACCGGTCAACAGGACACTGGTAACCATGCACTGATGAATCACCCTCAAACCCCTCTCAAGGTGCATTCCTCCTGTGTTGCATTAACCTGTAGAATAACCTATTGAAAGATTTACTAAAAAAGATAATATTGCAATAACTGAATGACTGCGGTGTGCATGGCCTAGGGCAAATAAGTCAGGAAAAGACATTCATCTCTGACACTGGCCACAATGGCACAACAGCACCGCCCGGATGAACTCAGCTGACCTGCCAGGCCCAGCCCAACCCACGAGGCTGACCAGTGACGTCCTCCAGCCAAGGCCAACCACATCGCAGCAGCACCTATAGCTAGTCATCACCACCCAATCCCATTGAACTTGTGCCCCTTATAGTATGTAGGTTCTGATGACGTGTTTTGTAAATATATACGCCTGTCTTTGCTATTGTCAGACAGAGCGCTCTCGGAGTTTGCAGAGTTCTTTGCATGCCCTATTCTGATTGATAAACTCCCATTTACGCTCACCCGCACTCTGTCTTGGCCTTATTCCCATTCTGGGAGAGTCCTTCATTGTCTCTCATTGCGGGGAGGATTGTGCTGGTTGGGGACGCTTGCCTTCAAAAGCCATGATGTAGTAGTTTACGTAGTGAAATGTGTGGTGGCAAAGAAGAGGCTGGAAACAGTGTCTGCGGACAGCACAAGACAGACTTTAACATTAATTACACTGCTTAGGGCACCCACTGTACCTACAGGGCATGGCCTCCTTCATTATCATTGGGATAGTGTATGAAAGGCTGTGCCCCGTGCACAGTGACCCTACTTGCAGTGTCCATGTTCCCTCTGGCCAGCACAATGACACTACACTAGTGATGTCAGCTGTTGGAAGCATGTTCAGGCCACGTGTCAAGGAATAGATCGGGGTAGGCTCACCAGTCAATGGTGGAGACTCTTTCCAAACAAAACCACCCTCTACACAATACTACCCCCCTTATGTGATATACCACACCCTCTAGATCCGGGTTGCCCAACTCCGAGCCTCGAGGGCCGGGAATCCTAATGGGTTTTCAGGAGATCCCTCATTAATATTCATGAGAACCAATGTTCATGCATTTAGAATCGTTGTATGCTAATTTATCTCTTGAAAGTTCATGAGGTGTATCCTGAAAATCCAACATGTTGCTGGCCCTCGAGGCCTAGAGTTGGGCAACCCTGCTCTAGATGTTCCTTGCCATTGACTGCTTCTCACCACCAGTTGGCCACCGCAAATGTGAATTCATTGTCATTGTTAAAAGTCAAGAGTATATTTTTGAAAAAATACATTCTGCCTGGTTCTTCTCTATATTTGTTTGACTCCCCTAAACAGCATAGCAGTTGATTAACACAGGTTTATTTTAACTTGCACAACATGACAAGACACCCAAGACCCATCTGAGTGTGCATCTTTGGTATGGTAGGACACATGACCTTTGTAAAGTGATCTTTCATCACAAAAAAGGCCTTAATAAGAGGGAAGAGGAGCCCCTAAGCGTACAAGAGATAAGGAGAGAGCAAGAGCCAGCTCTAACTCTTGTATTTAAGCATACCCCAATTCTTGTTAACCCCCAATTTGCCAGCATGATAATGTGCAGTCCCTTATGTACAGCCATAGCGCTCTACCAAAATGCTTGCCAGTTGATCTTTTATTTTTCAGGAACCTCCTGTCAGATGTGAGTCACTGCCAACGCAGACCCCACAAAGGAGACTAGCTGTGGTGTTCCCCATGCAATGATAATGAGAATCCATCCCAGGAATCCATATCCCCTCAAGAACCTGACCGCCTCTGCACGCTGGCAGAAGAGTGAGAAAGAGCTGCAGAGTCTGCGCGTGATCGCTGTGCAGAGGAAAAGACGCAGCACAGCCACCCACAAGTGGAAGAAAGCCGCTGAGGCGGAGTGAATCCCCATAGGGGATTAGCAACACAAGACCGACAAGTACAGAGGACTCGTGGCCCCTCTTGCCCACCAGTGACTCAAAGAAGGGAACACATCCTTGAGGCCTAAACATACCAGGATGCCAGGCAGTTGTACAAATGAGAACAACGCTTCCCTTATGCCACCAAGTTCGTGGAACAACAAGTCCATATGAGGAAAGTATGCAGGGTTTAGCCCCCTTTTAAAGACTTCCCTTTGCACATACACCTCCCAGGAGGGGAAGAAAGAAGGACAGGATTTGCTAGAAAAAGCTGGCCAGTCAGGACAGAGAGAACGGAATGTAAACAGGAGACGGGAAACAGGAAGTGTCTATTATCCGGGTGAGGTGGAGGACCAAGCGACCAGCAGGTAGAAGGAGGGAGCGGCAGATTCTGGAGGTGGAATGTGAAGAAGGCAAGTGGTTGGTTTTGTGAGAGCACAGGTAATGAATGCAGTGTAAATGAGCATGACTGGGACATTGGTGAAGATAGATTATTTAGTGTAAGGAGTGTGTGTGTGAGTGAAAGAATGGTGTGTTGTAGGGAGTGGGTGGAGTGGTAGGATTAGTAGTGGGAAAATGAGTGTAGTAGTGGGATGTGGAGTGTAGTAGGCGAGGAGGAGTGTTGTAGTAAGAGTGTAGTGGTAGGAGAAGTGTAGTAATGGGATGAGAGTAGAAGAGTGAGGAGGAGTGTAGTATGTTATGTTACATTAATGTGATTTATACCACACACCACTGCCATTTCCTTGGTCTCCAGGCGCTCTGGCGGATCTAAAAAGGAAGGCGGGGTGGAAGACATTAATGATAGTGGGATAAAGAGGGAAAGTACTAGAGAGCTTTGATGTGCTGTTGTTAGCTTCAGTTCATAAAAACCAGTCACTGTGTGCTGGGTTTGTTTTTTAGATGGTTATGTTGGTCTGGCAGTGTTCATATTATTTTATGGTGGTTTGTCTTAACATGCTTTCTTTAGTTGGGCTATCCAGGTTTCGGTTCATTAGGTTTTGGATAGTTTGGGTCTTTCTCTTGTGTTGTGCTGGCTGTTCCCCTTTGACAATGTCTCCTGTTTTGCTTGTTGAGTTAAAGAGCTGTGACTGTTGCAATTTTCTGGATTTTAGGTGGTCTTCTGTTGTTAGTATTTCCTTTGGCAGTTAATTTCAATAGTTTTGCCGGGATGCAGGAGAATGCTGATCCACCAAATTTCTGCTTTCAGTATTGTTTTGGTTCAAGGCAAATGTCGTTGCTCAACCTTAGTATTCAGTTTGGTTTGTAGATGGAAATGATTCCCTGTACCAATTCTACTCTTGGCCGTGGACTGCTCTTTGGGTTATGCAGAGTGCTTTGAAGAAGATTCTTTTTTTGACTGGTATCCAATATAGGGTTCTCAGTACTGGTGTGATGTGTTCTCTCTTAATGGGTCTAAAGGGTAGTCTTGCTGCTGCGTTCTTTAGTAAGGTAGTCTGGCATTCCGAGACAGATACTGTTTATGTATATTATTCTTGACATGAGGAGGGAGATGACGGCAAGTATTGTATGTGGGAAGGTGAAAAAAGGTAGTATCTGTTTGATTGTGTGTAGGTGGAAGAAGCACTTCTTCACTCTTGCATTGACTTACATTTTGAGTGTTAATTCGTTGTCCATTAATATTCTGAGGTTTTTATCCACTTTGGAAGGTTTTGGTCGATTTCCCATTTTGGTAGGCCATGGACTTGAAGTGGGAGAATGGAAGAACAGGCTCCCGCCCTTCCCCTCTCGTGCTTGGCCTAGAGGATCACGGCCTAGACACCCGCCACGAGAGGAGTTTGCCTATCTACCAGATGACCAAATACCCTGGTACAGGAACATACGGATGTGCCCATCTACCTGCCCAGCAGCCCGCCCTGTCCATGCCGACACCTGCGGCACGGATCAACTCGACTAAACCTACACGTCGTTAGAGATGCCATGACGACCTAGCCAACGGTCAGCACACCTGTGCAAACATGCACACCGGACACTCCCACACCAATCCACACGAAAAATATACTCAGTGCTATGACGTAGGCGACAGACATACTCATGGACGTGCATCTTTATTATTTTCCACATAGGCTCTCAAAATGCAGAAACGCAAGACGCATCATGAACTTATCTAAAAAGGCTTGCTCACGCTTCTGCTAAGAACCATGTACCATAATGAAGAATATAACGGAGACACGATACTGAGGATAGAGCAATATGATACCGTAACCTAAAGCGCTCTGCATCAAGCGGTTCCACCTATGCACCAGGCCCAAGTAGGCCGCAAGCAAAAGCTTCCATGAAGAATGAATGAGCAAGAACTGGGTTGCTGACCCTGCAGAATGAGCCCGGCGAAAGCACACCGCCAAGGGCACGATGTTGCAATCTCGCACGCTGCAAGCCAACGCCAAGGTCGCACCTGCAAGATAAACCAGGCACACAGTAGGAAAAACAATATTAATTGTGTTGAATTTTGCCTCAAACACGGTCCCACCTCACGTGACAAAGCCAAACCTGACAAGATGCCAAGCCCCGGAGGAAGGAGACGCCTGAATCCCACGTTTCAAGACACAGGCAGATACAATTAAAAGACTCATTGGACATCTGCAGCAGTGGGAGTAGTCGACCTCCCAACATATGAATAAATCCTCACATTGTTTACACCTACCCATATTAAAACATTGTTGCAAATTACAGGTGCACCGCGAGCTGGGAACAGCGATAGTCCCAGACTGGGAGGCTCGCGAGCGGACCAATCAGAACATGGGGCTCCTATCACTGACGCCATTAATATTGACCAATCCTCAGAGGTCTTCATGTAACAATTTTCATGTATCAAATTGAAGGGACAGCCCAGGTATACCACCTGACTAACCCTCAACCACTAATACCGTTCTCTATATGTATGCTATACTAACCCTACCACTCGAGTAACCAATCCAGAGTGGAGATAGTTTTTTTTTTGCTAAACTTTGTAAGGTGACGCAAGTAGCGCGTCATACTAAGGTAAAAAGGGCCTGCGAGCCCCACGATTGTGTGTGTGTCAGGACGGACGCGTACGCTCCTTGACCCATCCCTGCCATTTTGTCTAATAAACAGCAGAGTCACCTTGCTTCTTGCGTGTGTCTCATACTCTATCTCTTTTGGGATATACGGGAGGAGTTGGGGCCTCCCTGCCCGGAGGTCTGCGGACGGCCCGGCCGACCGCGGCAGAATTTCCCCCCGACAAGTTGGAGGCACTGCTGAGATCTGTTTAAGATCTGCTTTTTTATTTTTACTTTTTCCATGTAATCGCGTTGCGAGGAGGCCCGGCGGCGCGGCCCCCTCTGCCGTTGCCCCCTTCTGAGGACTACAGGACCATCGCGGAGCTGCGAGAAGACCGGACAGCGCAATCCGGATATTGGCCTTTGGGAGCCGGTTGAGAAGTATCCCGCCCGTGGTTGGCAAGTGTCCAGACGTGGTCCAGACGAGGGGAGGTGGCAAGCCGCTTGGAGGGGTGCACGCAGTCGAGCGGCCCCGCATCAAGAGAACTTGGTGAGCATGCCACGCACAACAAGCAATGTGAAATTGTGGGGGAGGGGGGAGGAATTAAATACGGGAGGTGGGAGGTGTTGCACAGGTGCACGGCGAAGGTTTGACAATTTAGTGTTGGCAATGAAATGAATGGTAGCCGAACGAGTGCGAGAGCAGTTGGCTAAGTTGCGTGAGAGAGGGGGGTGGAGCACGAAAACATCACGTGCGGCCGCTCGTAGACACTGATTGGCCTAAGTCGCGACTACGTGTAAGGGTGTGTGTGTGTGGTTTCCTACGATTTGGCATTTATTGATCAATGAGTAGATGAGGATCCCTATTGTTCGAGCAAGAAACTCGATAGGTAGATGACGTTTCCCTGTAGGCGGTAGCTAGTTAGTTGCCCAATACGGAAGATAATTGGCTGGTTAAGCCCTCCTGTCGAGGGGCGTATCACATGCGAGGCGACGCAGTGTGCGCAGTCCGATTGTATTATTGATTACCTTGTTCCAGGAGTGACAGGAAGACAGCTGTGAGGTTAACGGGGGTAGATTGCAAGTGTATTTTGAACTTAAAGAATATATGAAGAACTTACCAGTAGCTCGAAGAGATCGGTGACGTCACCAGTAGGGGTTTCATAGGATATCCCGAGCACAAGGCATCTTTCTTTCTGAGAGTGGTGGGGAAGAGAACTGTGGTAAGGGAGTGGAAACGGAGATAAACGGTAATGAGTTGATCGGGGAAAGGTGAAACGGGGGACGTGGCTGCGCACGGAGAACGCCAGAAGAAGGAGGAGGAGCAAGTGAAAATAGGACGACTGTATAAGAACGTCATAAGGGGTACGCAGCCGCAGGGGGCCGTAAGGGTGTCGTGTAAAGGAAGAAAGACAGAAGAAAATATACAAATGTAAATACTATATTTTTATAATTTTCCTTAGCGGACTATCGCAAGTCCCCAAACTTACGGGGCCAGGTAACGATATAAGGCTGTATATTGTAAACTGCTAGTGAGATAACCGCTACCAAATGTCACATGGGACAGGATCGGGAGGGGGGGGGAACACCCTCACTACCCCACTACAACACATATGTACCACACTGTCACCCCATAGGGAGAAACTGATCAAGTATAGCATAGAATGGACACAGGGGACGGACAACAAAATGATAACACCATGGCCGCCTAATGGTAGCTTCGATCCATATACCCAACATTCACTATTAAACCATTTGCATAATACATACAAAGGGAAGAAGTTGACAAATGACGTGGAGGTGTTTAACTTATGGAGGATGTTCCAGGGGTCCAGACCAGGACCAAATGGAATGTTCACTGTGGGGGAAATATCGGAAGAAAAAGAGATCAAGGAGGAAGGAGAGGAGGGGAAAAAGGGGAGTGAAGACCCAAAGAACACGGGGAACGGACAAGAGGGAGGAGAAAAGAATAATAAATCAAATTAAATAAAAAAGGAACCGAGCAACGATATACCCCTCGTAAAGGTAGTGAAAACAGAGGGAGAGGGGTTGTACCCTTTAAGAGAATTAGGAGAGATAGGAAGAGGACAGTTAAGGGCGGCTGAGGGGTACTCGATCCCGGCATACAGCCCTCCACCATATGTGGCTCATAGGAAGATTCCAGCAGGGGAGGGGAGGACTGGAGAAGAACAAACTGTGGAAATAGGACATGATGAGTGGGTAGCTGCACAGATACTATTAAAATTACGAGGTTCATTAACAGGAGAAGAGAAGGAGGTAGTAAGGAAAACAGACGAGGATAATACCAGGGAGAGTGGAATGAGAGGGGAAGAGCTGTTACGACAAAAGGAAGAGATTTTGGAGGAACGACTAGCAGAGTTAAGGGATGAGCAGAATGAACTGATCAAACAGCTCGAGAGGGAGGAAAGAGGGAGAGCGAGGGAAAGGAAAGAAGGTAAGAACGAATTGGAAAAAATAAGGGAACGAACTGAGGAGCAAAGGAGAGAAGCTGAAAGGGTAAAAGCAGCAGCAGAAAGGGTATCAAGAGCAGTGCTGCCAGAGAGGAAAAGGGAAGAAGAAGAGAAAGAAAGAGAAATGGCAATGTGGAAGAAGAGATTACTATCAGAAACGACTAAGAAATACAAAGAAGGGAGGGTGATAGAGAGTATATTAGAAAGGGAGAGGGTGAGATGGGAAAGGAAGAAAGAGGATGAAAGGATATTGGAAAAGATGAGTAGTGAAGTAATGGAGGAATTAAAAAGGAAAAGGGAGGAAAATGGTAGGGAGATGGAGGAGAGAAATGAAGGAGAAAGAGAAGATAGGAGAAGGGAGAGTGAAGTAAGGGGGGATGTATATAGAGACACAGAAGTAGCAACAACATCAGCGCAAAGGGGAGCGGTTGGTAAAGGAGAAAAGGGAGAACCGGACCTGATAGACTTAAAAACAGTAACATTCAAGGGAAAAAAGACAGAGTGGGGGCTGCCGTTTATGAATGACTTTTGTAGTGAGGAAGAAGAAGGAGTGGAGAAGGAAGGAAGAAACAGTGAAAGGGAAAGCCTAGATAAACTATACATCACCCGGACCAACACAGACTCACCATGGATCCGTAGGAGAAAGGATGAACTGGAGAGAAGTGAGGAGGAAGAGCAAGGAATAGCGGAAAGAGAGACACATGAGGCCTCACCGTCCACATCACGCCCTCTCCCACCCCACCCTACATGCTCAACCACCTCACGCTCATTACGTACAATAAAACTTGCGCCCTTCACAGACGAACTGACACCCTATGCATATCGGCTTAGAGACCTTCCTAGACGCAGGCAGGAAGGACGAATACACACGCCCACATTAAATACAGGAAATGATGGAAGAAGGGGACAGGATGGAGAAGAAAGAGTTATGAGCAGGGGAAATACGGACGAAATTGACAATGTAGAAGAGAGGGAAGAAGAGGAAGGGTGTGAGGACTCGATTTTATGGAACACAAAGGGTAAAACGAGACATAACTTAATGCCGCTTCTGGAGAGGGGAGGAGTTAGACCACAGTACGTCCCTTGGAAGCATACAGACAAAGAGAATATAAAGTGCAGGCTCCCATCACTAAGTGGAGTTGCGGGTAAATGGATATATGAAATGGAAAAACACACCGCAGGACAGAAACTGGCAGTGGGAGTTGTAAAGGGCCTTCTAATATCGATATTAGGGGATGCAGCGGATGACATTTGGAAGAGAGCGGGATTCCCTGGGGTAACAATAACAAACACATCGCATGATGGGGCACCATTTGCAAACTGCAGACATGCACTATGGCAGGCACTGAGGGTACAGTACCCAGACACATCAGACATAGGAGCAATTACCTCACGCAAGATGCGTGAGAACGAAGATCCTGTTGATTATATCCAGGAAATCCAAGAGAAGTGGCACATGGAAACTAGAGAACAATGGGACAAAACACCAGCAATATTTTATCATATACTAGTACAAGGGCTTCCAGAAGGAGTTCAGAAACAACTGAAGAAAGTAGTGGGAATGGAAGCAAAAGCATGGCCAGAAATACAATTGACAATAGTGCACCTTTGCAGGACATGGCAAGGAAAAATGAAACAAAAGGAAGAGGACAGGAAAACGGAAGAGGCTAAACTAGTACAGAAAAAACTTACTAAATACACAATGGAAGGGGCACTAATAACTGCGCCTACAACAATGACCCAAAGCCCCACACAAGTAGTGGCCGCACAAGATCCCTCCCAAATACCACCCTCACAGACTATAACACAACAGGTGCCGCCACTCCAACCATACACGACCAACATGGGAGGAGGATACTCAATGCCAGGAGCTGGGTATTATAATTACAACCAGGGAAGAGGAGGAATTATGAGAGGGAGAGGATACGGATATAACACACAACAGCAGGTGGGAGGACTTAGAAATTCCTACCCCACAGGGCAACCAGTATACCAGGACAACACAGGGAGCTTTCCATGGCAGAGTAGGGAACCACCGGTGTGTTGGAGTTGTGGATTATTAGGGCACATGTCACGCACGTGTAGAGTAAGACCACGAACACCATCATGGAGTGAACAGGGACAACCAAGGCCCACACAGGAACAGCAGGGCATACAGCAACAGCAGACGTTGCAACAGGGAAATGAACAGCAACAACTAATAACACAACAACAGCCACAGACATATTCACTGCCACAACAACAGGTAGCGATAACACAACAACCCCAAGCACAACAAACACAACTGGGTAGGGTGACGGTCCTGGGACACAACCCTTACACAGGAAATGGTCAATCGTTGTACCCTCAATAGGACAGCCCAAAGACAGCCTTGGTGTGTCCCATCCTGTCAGTAACACCTAATAGTGCGGAGGAACCACGCATAGAGGTAACGATAGGTGACAAAAAATTATCATTCCTTGTTGACACCGGGGCGACCCGGTCTTGCATAAGGGAAGGTAAATTTAAGATGTCAGGCGAAGCCATGAACACCCAAGGATTATCTGGGGCTAGAGGGTTGGTTCCTGTCACAACCCAGAGGTTGTTTTCTGGTTGTATGCAGTATTTCCTTTTGCTCAAGTAATCCTGGGCTTTTATGGAGATGCGCCCAAGACTTCCCTCCCAAGAGCTCAGCCTTCAGGGATAAATAAACCTGACAGGTTGGGGGCTTGAGCGAAAAGGCTGGAGCAGAATCGTCAGAGCTAGAGGGACAAAGAACAAAACAAAGAAAACAGTTGTTCAGAAAAATGCAGCCAAGTAGTGTTGGATCACAAACAGCCAACACCACCCCCAATCCCCACTCTTACCTGCACCGTAGAAATAATATACCAGTAACCTACTAGTATCAAATTGTAGGGAGGGAGGAGTGGAAGTTTGCCAGTATCTTAGGATCACCAGGGCGAAGACCGCAGAGCGTCCCAAGTAGGTTCAAGGCAATCCAAAGTATAAACAGCAGAGCGTCCCAAATAAAGGTTCAAAGCAATCCAAAAGGTAAACAGCAAAGCGTCCCAAATAAAGGTTCAAAGCAATCCAAAAGGTAAACAGCAAAGCGTCCCAAATAAAGGTTCAAAGCAATCCAAAAGGTAAACAGCAAAGCGTCCCAAAATATAGTTCGAAGCAACAGAAGTAAAAGGAAAATTGAAATGGGAAGTGAGCGTTCACTTCACGCTAATTTCCTTACGGAAATGTTCGAGGTATCGAGTCACCAAAGTTTAAGGATTTAGAATTAGGAGGTCGAGAATGAATAAGCCGGGTTCAGAATATCCAAGGGGAACAATCGAGGGAGGCTGGCGTCGGGAAGCAGGTACGGACAAGGCGAAGGCAATAAGTTAATTCAGGCGCTGGTTAGTCAAGGATTCGAGAAACGGGTCCGGGAGCTCGCAACTAACAACAGTTTAGGAGCACTCGATCTCCGGATAGATAGGAGTTATATATCGTTCCCAACAAATGAAATCATCGCAACGTCACGCGTACTTCACGCGGCTATGATAGCAGGCGTTGTGGGAGTTGTAGTCTCAGGGACTTTTACTTGCCGAATAGCGCTCGGATAATCGCCAAGGCAATTTCCAACCTGGCCGGGTCGTGACAGTACCCCCCCCGCAAAGAACGCTTTCTCCTGAGACTACGCAAGCGGTGTGACCAAAAGGCACGTAGTAAACGGGGAGCGTTTAGATTAGAGGCCGGTTCCCAGGACCTGTCCTCTGGACCATACCCCTTCCAGTCGATCAGGTAGGAGCGAATCCCACGACATAGGCGAGTGTCCAAGATTGCACGCACCTCATACTCGTCTTCACCATGGACGTTAACTGGGGTGGGGGCAGTAGGTAATCTCGTGCCAGGTACAAAAGGGCGAAGCAAGGAAACATGGAATACCGGGTGTACCCGCCAATGAGATGGAATCCCTAGGCAAACAGTGACAGGGTTAAGACACCGTAGAATCCTATAAGGACCTAGGTAACATGGCAATAGTTTCCTTTTTCCTTTAATGGCCAGATGTTTTGTAGAGAGCCATACACGTTCCCCACAAGAATACGAAGGGGCGGGTGTGCGCCGTTTGTCAGCTTGCATTTTGGTACGACGTTGGGCCGTTTGCAGATGGGACAACACCGATTTACGGATGGCAAGCAAGGAGTCTTTTACAGCATTAGCGGCGGGAAACTGCTTTAAGGAGGGTAAGACAGGTGGGAGAGTCCTTGGGTGCAGACCATATAAAGCATAAAACGGAGAGCAACCAATTGAGGAATGCATAGAATTGTTATAGGCAAATTCTGCAGCACCTAGTAGCGAGAACCAGTTGGACTGATGCTGCAGACACAGACAGCGAAGAAACTGTTCCATAGTACCATTGGTACGTTCAGTCTGACCATCCGTTTGGGGATGGTAGGCCGAAGACAAGCGGGCATCGATACCCAAAGATGAAGTAAGGGAGCGCCAGAAGCGTGAGGTGAATTGAGACCCCCGATCAGAAATTAGAACCGTAGGAAGCCCAAAAAATCGTACCACATGGTCAAAAAACAGAGTCGCTAACATAGAAGCAGTAGGTATACCCGAGCACGGTATAAATCGTGCCATTTTGGTAAAGACATCGACAACCACAAGAATGGTGGACATACCCCCGATACAAGGGAGCTCCACCACGAAATCAAGGGTAACCGTATGCCATGGATATGGGGGTAATGGCATACTCATTAGAAGACCGACGGGCTTGCCCGGTTGCCTCTTGCACTGTGTACATACTGCACACTTGGAGACATATTGTTCGGTGTCGTTCTTCATACCAGGCCACCAGCACCATCGGTGGAGAAGATCATAAGTTTTAGCCCGACCAGGGTGAGCTGCCAACGGGAGATCATGGGACCATTCAAGAGCTTTTCGTCGAATACGGTTATCAGGTAAGTATAGCAAACCATTAACATATGGAAGACCGGTGATGAGTTCAGCGCCCAGCTCCTTAAGAATAGGAGCATGATCCTTAGCCCACGTCCTTAATCCATCTAAGATGGACGGAGAAACCGAACAAATACACACCACAGTCCCTGAGGATAATACAGGGGTTGACTGTTTCGTAGTGACCATATCTGTACCGATACGCGACAATGCATCCGCCTTTCCATGTAGTGGACCGGGGCGATATGTCACTGTGAAATTAAACATGGTAAAAAATAAATGCCACCGTATTTGCCTAGCATTGGTGCATTTTATATGGGATAATGCCTGGAGATTCCGATGATCCGTATATACAGTAATGGGATGTTTAGCACCTAAGAGATGATGTCTCCACTCATTAAACGCTACCTTAATCGCCAGTAGTTCTCTTTCCATGATCGTATAATTACGTTCGGCTGGCGTAAGTTTCCGAGAATGGAAAGCCACAGGATGTAGTCGGTGGGTGGCTGGACAAATTTGCGACAGGATAGCCCCCACAGCAATTGCAGAGGCATCGGCTTCCACTATAAATGGAAGGGTCGGATTAGGGTGCTGCAGGACTGGAGCTGTGGTAAAGGCTTCCTTCAATTTCTGAAATGCAGAGTGCGCCTGTTCATCCCAAATGAACTGGACGTTCGGGCTGGTCAACCGAGTTAGTGGCGCAACTTTTTCAGAAAAGGAGGCGATGAAACGTCTGTAAAAGTTGGAAAAGCCCAAGAATGATTGAAGGGCTTTTACTGAAGTCGGGACAGGCCAATCCAGTACTGCCCGGACCTTGGAGGTACACATAAGCACTCCCTTTTGTGATATTTGAAAACCCAAAAACTCCACAGACGATACATGAAACACACACTTCTCCAGTTTTGCAAAGAGGGAGTGTTCTCTCAGACGGAGGAGAACAGAGCGTACATGGTGTATGTGTTGGGAGAAGGTTTCTGAATATATCAGGATGTCGTCCAAATATATTACGACGTAACAGTCCAACAGGTCCCTGAAAATGTCGTTGACAAAGTGTTGGAACGTCGCTGGGGCGTTGCAAAGCCCGAAGGGCATTACACAGTATTCGTAAAGCCCGAATTTAGTTTTGAATGCTGTTTTCCATTCATCCCCCTCACGCATCCTCACCAAATTGTATGCTCCCCGTAAGTCCAACTTTGTGAAGATGGTAGAGGAGGTCATTTTATCAAGAAGCTCCGTAATGAGCGGTAGAGGATATTGGTTCTTGATTGTGACGTTATTAAGGGAACGATAATCGACACATGGACGTAAATCTCCTTCTTTTTTTTGTACGAAGAATATCGGGGAGGCCGCTGGTGAACGGGATGGACGTATGTGTCCCAAGCGTAATGCTTTGTCTATGTAATGTCGCAAGTGTTCTTCTTCCTTTCGAGCAAGGGAGTAGATACGACTATGTGGGATGACCGCCCCAGGTATAAGGTCAATGGGGCAGTCATAGTCTCGGTGTGGAGGCAGCTTTTCTGATAAGCCTTTGTCGAAGACATCCGAGTACTCTCGGTATTCCTCTGGAAGTACAGGGACTGGGATAGAGGATAAAGCACTGATGGAAGGTACACTTGCCACCAGGGCCAGGCAAGGGGAGAAGACTGCTGCCTCTTGAGTCCTTAGACATTTTTGACTGCAAAAAGAGGAAGAGAACAGCACGGTTTGTTTAACCCAATTGATTACAGGGTTATGGGTTTGCAACCAGGATAGACCCAGAATCATACCAAACTGGGGGGCCGTAATAAGGTCAAAGGTGATGTATTCCGAATGACCCTGTAATGTGGACATTTGTAGTGCAGTGGTTTGTTCCGTGACTTGTCCGGATACCAAACGGGAACCGTCAACAGCATGTATGTCTTCAGGTCGTATTTTGGAAATTATAGGTAGCCCATAATGTTGAGCCAGGTTGGAATCCATATAATTCCCGCTAGCCCCTGAGTCTATCATTACCGGGTTGGAAAAAGAATTGACACCAGGGGCCTTGAAGCACATAGTGAGATATACATGTGGAGACGGAAAACATGCATCCGAGCCCGGGTACGTTTGACTCATCCTAAAGGCCCGGTTTATGGACGAGTCCTGGCGTTTCCCGCCGGTTTAGTTGGTCTTTTAGGACATAGCCGTATATAATGTCCTGACTGGCCACAATAGAAACATAGGTTATTCAGTGCCCGTCTCTCTCGTTCAGCCTTAGACAATGGACCCCTTATGGCCCCAATTTGCATGGGTTCAACCTCGCCTGGAGGAATCGTAGTAGTGCTATCTGACCGGGAAGAGGTACGAATATCAGGGTACCGACGTTCGCCCCGTCTTTGCCGAATCCGAGCATCAACTTGGAGAACCAGGTCGAGTAACTCAGGAAAACCAGGTGGAAGGGCGGGCACCACTGACAAGGCGTCCTTTAGGTCCTCCGACAAACCTTTGTAGAAAACAGCCGCTTTCTTTTGTTCTGGCCAAGTGGTTTCAGCCGCCAACTGATTGAAACGGGCCAGGTAGGTCAACAGATCCGTCTTGCCTTGATTTATAGCTAAAAATTCTAAATCCGTGGTTTGTGCTTTGTATCGCATATCAAAAACGCTGTTCATGGATTGAATTAGCCGATCAAAGTCATAAAGAGCCGGATCATTAGCTTCCAACAAAGGATTAGCCCATGCTGCGGCAGTGCCGCCTAAATGGGAGAGAACGAAGGCCGCCTTAGTGGTAGCATCTGGAAACGCCACAGGACGACAAAGAAAGTGAAGGCGACATTGATTCACGAAAGTCCGATACGCCTTGGGATCCCCCAAAAAGCGTTAGGGTGGGGCCAAAGGAAATGGTCCAGGAAGAACCACCGGAGCTGGAGTTGGGGGAAATACAGGAGGAGGTGCCGCTGCAGCGCCATCCCCGAATTCCTCATCATGGGGCAATGGCTGCACAAAGCTCTGTAATACATCCATGCGTTGATGTAAGGTCTCATGGGCAGATGCCATATCGGTACGCAAGGCAGAAAAAGCCTGCATGAGAGCTGCCATCGGGTCAGATGCGGCTTCCATAACCAATAGGCGTTATGTTAGGCTCCTAAATCTGTCACAACCCAGAGGTTGTTTTCTGGTTGTATGCAGTATTTCCTTTTGCTCAAGTAATCCTGGGCTTTTATGGAGATGCGCCCAAGACTTCCCTCCCAAGAGCTCAGCCTTCAGGGATAAATAAACCTGACAGGTTGGGGGCTTGAGCGAAAAGGCCGGAGCAGAATCGTCAGAGCTAGAGGGACAAAGAACAAAACAAAGAAAACAGTTATTCAGAAAAATGCAGCCAAGTAGTGTTGGATCACAAACAGCCAACACCACCCCTAATCCCCACTCTTACCTGCACCGTAGAAATAATATACCAGTAACCTACTAGTATCAAATTGTAGGGAGGGAGGAGTGGAAGTTTGCCAGTATCTTAGGATCACCAGGGCGAAGACCGCAGAGCGTCCCAAGTAGGTTCAAGGCAATCCAAAGTATAAACAGCAGAGCGTCCCAAATAAAGGTTCAAAGCAATCCAAAAGGTAAACAGCAAAGCGTCCCAAATAAAGGTTCAAAGCAATCCAAAAGGTAAACAGCAAAGCGTCCCAAATAAAGGTTCAAAGCAATCCAAAAGGTAAACAGCAAAGCGTCCCAAAATATAGTTCGAAGCAACAGAAGTAAAAGGAAAATTGAAATGGGAAGTGAGCGTTCACTTCACGCTAATTTCCTTACGGAAATGTTCGAGGTATCGAGTCACCAAAGTTTAAGGATTTAGAATTAGGAGGTCGAGAATGAATAAGCCGGGTTCAGAATATCCAAGGGGAACAATCGAGGGAGGCTGGCGTCGGGAAGCAGGTACGGACAAGGCGAAGGCAATAAGTTAATTCAGGCGCTGGTTAGTCAAGGATTCGAGAAACGGGTCCGGGAGCTCGCAACTAACAACAGTTAAGGAGCACTCGATCTCCGGATAGATAGGAGTTATATATCGTTCCCAACAAATGAAATAATCGCAACGTCACGCGTACTTCACGCGGCTATGATAGCAGGCGTTGTGGGAGTTGTAGTCTCAGGGACTTTTACTTGCCGAATAGCGCTCGGATAATCGCCAAGGCAATTTCCAACCTGGCCGGGTCGTGACAGTTCCTTTTACTGATAACATTCCCTTATCTATAGGAGATTATGACATGTCAGTTCCACTTTTATATTATAGTGCCTCCCCAGTAAATATACTGGGGAGAGACATAATGAACAGGTTGAATATGACGATCTCCTTTACTGAGGACGGCATAATTTGCTCTACTCCAGGGATTAACATGCTCACAGCACGACAGATTATGCAAGCATACTGCGGACAGACAGCGATTAGGGCGGAGCCAGTAGATGGCGAACTCTTCCAGTACGGGACAGACATGGCATTTGCATGGATGCCAGGGATAGAGGGAAAGATCTGGAGGAGGCCAGCAGCCTATTTGTTCAGACCAGAAACAACAGTCAATGAACCAGAAGGAAAGTTGGTTCCAGTGGACATTGAGAGCATTATAGCAACAGCTGATTACATTGCTGTACATGCCCAAGACAGAGAAGGAAGAGCATGGAGGGCAGTGATAGCACTAGCAGAAGGATGTAGGCTCACCCAGGTGTCAGATGAGGAGCTGTTCTCAGAAGAAAAGGAGGAAGGTGAAATGGTGTTCATGATGAGTGTGGAAATATGGCTAAGAGTGGCGTACAAACAAGTAGCACAAAAAATTGCAATGGCACTTGAGGCACCCACATCCACCCCAGTTCCCTTCCTTAAGGAGGATATGACAAAGGTACCCACATCATTGTGGACTACTAGCCCCTATGACGTGGGGTGCATAAAAAGTATAGGGGGAGTAAGGATAAAATTGAAAAAAGGTGCAATACTCCCCAGAGTGAAACAGTACCCACTATCAAAAGAGGCAGATGAGGGCATATATGAAACCATAACGGCCCTTATAGATAATGGCATATTGGTCCCCTCAGAATCACCATGTAACACGGCTGTATACCCAGTGTGCAAGGCTAAAGGGGGGTCTTGGCGCTTCATACAGGATCTCAGGCCCTTGAACAACATAGTAGAAGCAGAATACCCCATAGCCGCAAACCCGGCCACAGTATTGTGTGGCATTCCAGCGGAAGCATCACGATTTACGGTGATCGACCTTAAAAATGCTTTTTTCTCAAGACCATTGCACCCAGACTCACAAGATCTGACAAGCTTCACTTACAGAAACACAAAGTGGAAACACACCAGATTACCACAAGGGTACTGTGAATCACCCTCAATATTCAACAGAGTAATACAGATGGATTTGGGTAACATTGAAGTGGAAAGCACAGTCAGTGTTGCAGTATGTCGACGACATAATAATTTGCAGTACAAACGAAAGAACATGCAGAGAGGACTCATTAAAGATGCTGACAATATTGGCTGAAAAAGGTTACAAGGTAGATATGGAAAAGTTACAGTACTGTCAAGAACAGGTACTTTACATTGGTCAGCTCATATCCCAACATGGAAGAAAGATTGCACCACAAAGGGCACAGGCCATTTCAAAAACGCCAATCCCACAAACAGTGAGGGAACTGCAGCAGTTCTTGGGTCTGTGCAACTACTGTAGAGCATGGGTATTTGATTACAGCTCATACATAGGACCCCTGCTTGAGGGGTTAAAGGAAGCTAATAAAGGGGAGAAAAAGTTGGGGTGGACAATGGAAATGAGAGAGGCTTTTGATGAACTGAAAGATGCGATATCAACTGCTCCGGTACTGGCAACCCCAGACTATGAGCGACAATTCTTTATATTTTCACATTGCGACTCAGCAGTAATGAAAGCAGTGTTGGCTCAAAAAACAAGCATGGGCTACAAACCAGTAGCATTTTACAGTGGCCACTTAGATCCTGTGATGTTAGGTCATTTCCCTTGCGAACAAGGTCTCGCCGCAGCTGCTTTTGCGGTAGAAAAAGCATCAGCAATAACCATGGGGTGCCCAACTACACTGTTTGTGGAACATGCACTATTTGCAATATTGAATAAACCTAAGTCCACCCTAACCACGCAGAGGGCATCAGGTTATGAGATCATCTTATCCAGAGCTGAACTATCAATTGTTAGATGTAGCACGGTCAACCCTGCAAGGTTCCTAGCAGAAGTACTTGAGGAAGGAGATTATGCCCACGATTGTACGCAAATAACTGAAATGTACTCATGTACTAGAAAGATTGAAGAAAACGCACTAGAGGGAGGTGAGCTCTTGTTCATTGATGGGTCATCAACTATCGACCAAAGGGATGGTATAAGGAGGACTGGGGCAGCAGTGGTAAAAATGATGGAGGTACCGGTGTGTGTGGCAATGAAATGTGTACAATTACCACAGCATTATTCTGCTCAAGCAGCAGAATTGATTGCACTGATCTTGGCGTTGAGGGAAAGCTTTGACAAACGAGTGACCATATATTCCGACAGCGCATATGTTACGTCCACTGTCCACTCAGGGCTGTCGAAATGGAGAAGAAGAGGGTTTAGGAGAGCTGATGGCACTCCAGTGCAACACGCCCTCCTATTGGCTGAACTAATTGAAGCAATAAATGACCCCCAAGAATTAGCTTTGGTCAAATGCACCGCACACACCAATGGTGAAGACCACATCTCAAAAGGGAATGCAGCAGCAGACGCACATGCGAAGTATGCTGCATACTTTGGTAAGATATGGAACCCCCCAGAGTCACAGAGAGGGAGAGGGAGGGGAATGGCTAAGGAGATGTTGATAAGAGAAGGGTACACCCATCTCCCAGCCACACAGATTATGGAGCTACAAGTGGCTGCACCAATGGCCGAAAAAGAAATATGGGTAAAAAGAGGATGCACAATGTCACAACCGACACACTATGGCGCCAGGGTGACACTGGAAAGATTGTAATACCACTGGCATTATTGAACACCGCCCTGAGCCAACTACATCACCCAGCCCACACAGGCAAGGAAGTAATTGCAGCACGAATTAGGGAGGACTGGTTCTGCCCCGAGTTAAATTCTCATGTGTCAAATTTTATCAGCAATTGTCTCACATGTCAACAGTTTACGGCCGGTCACACTCTGAAGGTGATAAGAGGTACTATACCCCGGCCAGAGGGACCTTTCCGACATCTCCATATTGACTATGTTGATATGATCAATGTATGTCAAGGAAATAGGTATATGATTGTAGTAGTATGCCCATTCTCGAGGTGGATTGAAGCAGGGCCCTGTTCACACCCAGATGCATTTAGAGCAGCTAAATTCCTAGTGAGGGAGGTCTTCCCCAGGTGGGGAGTGTGCGAGGTACTGAGGTCAGACAATGGCCCACATTTCGCAAACGAAATGTTCCAGCACATCACATCCTTGCTGAACATCAAGCATAAATTTGCATGTGCATACCACCCACAGGCCAACGGTAAATGTGAACGCCTGAATGGCCTATTAAAGGAGGCAATTGCAAAAATACAGCAAACAACAAAGAAGAGTTGGTTGTATTGCCTTCCACTAGCCCTATTTGAGCTAAGGAATAGACCAGGTTCCGACCACCACCTCACCCCTCATGAGGTGGTTACCGGACGTCAAATGGGCCTTCCCCTAACACCAACATCAAGAGCATTTACCGACCACGAGAGTACTGCAGGTGTCCTTGGTGATGAAATGTACCAATATGTGTCTTCTTTGATTACTAGTGTAGCGTTTGTGTCTCAACAGCTCGAGCGCACGCGGGGCGGGTCTAACAGCGATCAACAAGAAGACGTGGATAAAGAATTGGAAAAGGAAAGACTGTGCAAAGTTGCTAAAGGTGACCACGTACTACTTCGCAATTTCAACAGAAAGTGGAACAGTCCACGATTCACTGGCCCCCATCTGGTAGAGGAGGTATCAACGAGAGCAGTAAAGCTACAGGACAAACGTGCCTGGAACCACCTACACGACGTAAAGATCTACAAACTCCAGACCCGCCCCAGCGCCACCGACAGGGCCACTGAAAGAACAACAGCAGCGTCACCAACGGAGGAAGAGACTTCTACTGCAACTAACGGCCTAAGTGTCCCCATACCCTGCCACCCCCCAGATTCCCCAGAGACAACTATTAGAAAAGAAAGGGGTGATCCCCATACCGCCCACCCCATGGTTACACGATCAAAGGGTAAAGAGACTTCCGCCAGCTGAGCCCCAAACCCTCTGCCCATTGACCCCCTACCCACTGTAGTAATAACTGAACTGAAGGACATTGTTTTGCACATATACACATGTAAACACCTGAATGTTCTCTTTCTTTTCTCTCGCACATGCAGGTAAAGCATATTATTGTACTGTTAAGAAAGTAGATAACTAACTAATTCACTGCCCAGCAGTAGATGGTACCCTCAGACGATAATTACCTGGAAGAATTGTCACACCAATTTGTATATGAAATAAAACGGCCAACGTACCTGAAAAGAAGGAGGGTACGTGTCTACTACACAGCATTCCTCTTGGCCATAGAACATTCAATGCTCCACCTCCAACCATACTTGCCTGCCCTAAGAGATAGATCGCTTAGATTGGCGTGGGAACAGCTCTTCGCCTGGGCACTGAATGACTACTTGATAGGGAGAGCTTAATAACAATAACTAACCTTAATAACGAGCATATTAAGAATTTTCAGGCGGGCAACTGTAACGTCGCAAGAATAAGCTGCTGGACTGCAGCAAGGTAAGAGCAAAATGCCGGTGAAATTAGCATTTGTAATAAAATTGATAGGGATTTTAATGATCACCGGGTTCTTGGCTGCCTCTGTTTGGCAGTACAGCTATGCTATTGATATTATTGCTGTACCCAAACCTAATATACCCCCACCCCCAGCTGCAACAGGTGTTACGTCAGGTGGTACTAGTAAAACCCCACACCAGGAAAATAGAGTTAAACGCAGCACATACTCAGATAATAAAGGCATTGACAACTATGTACAAGATTCAGCACACGTCTCTAACAACATGTGGTACCAACACATGACCAAAATAGGCAAGCAGACAACAGAAGACAGCTGCTACGTTTGCTCATTGATCCCATACGCCATGAGCGCTTCTCGAACATTTGTTGCTACGGAGATAGATGGAAAAATAGCACGATGTATAATATACCTGGCACTGTTCCAGACGAAAGGAAGATTTCAAGGGACAGTGGTGCATCTGGTGTGGAAAACACGAGATACATATCCATATGAAAACAACTTCCTTAAGACTTATTTGAGTTACCACAAGAGCAGTTTACATGCTGAAGGATTCAGATACATAACAAGTGGTCCTGAAAAAGGAGAAACAAAGAAAGTAACACTGCAGTACCTACCATGTGATTGGTACGCCGCTGAAGTCCCTGGTAAAAACGGATGTTGGGAAAGACCACTGATGATAATAACAGGGAAGGTGTACATGGACAACAAATGGGACATAGGAGTGGTTGGCAGCAACATGGTAACAAGAGAAAATATTTCAACTATTGATGGACATAACCATAGATGTTGGATGACTTGGATCAAGTACGTACCCATGCTCACGTGGATGGAGAAGGATGAAGACCCAATAAGAATACTGCCGCTAACTGCGCCTAAGGTATGCTACCAACATAAAGGAGAGGTGGATGTAGGATACAACACCAACTGTGAAAGCGTGATGGAGTTACCTGAGGGGGGAGCAGGAACAGCAGTAGTAATGGACCATTACTGGGCCTGTGGAGACAAGGCGTACCACACACTGCCCCCTTTGTGGAATGGTGTATGCACTATAGTACACGTTAATGTACCATCACTAGTGGTACCCCAGAAGCATGTGAATATGGCAAATTTCCCCAAGATGGATGAAGGGAACAAAAGGAAGAGGAGATCTGCACAGCCTCGGAAAGGGCCAGAGAACAGACGCAACGGCAACAACACTGTCCTCAACAGAAGGAAAAGACAAGGAGAACCTCTGACAGGAAATTACCTGTGGGGAAGGTCGGAAACAGCACTCACCTCAATTCCGCCGGAACACAGACTATTCAGCAGAGCAGCTATGTTCTTCTCCTCAATAATACATCCTGGACTGCAGGCCTACGCAAACGCGAAATGGCTCCAGATAACTAGGTGGGAACTAATGATGACAATTAACTCTACAGTAAATGGATTCAACGCAATAAAAGAGGAATTGCGAGCAGTAAGAATGGTTGCACTACAGAACAGATATGTACTGGACCTCCTCACAGCAATGGAAGGAGGAGTTTGCACAAAGATAGGACAATCATGCTGCACATTCATTCCTGCTAACGATGCTGACAATGGTACCCTCACGGAAGCTGTGTCACAATTGGCCCAGATGCACTCAAAAATGATGGATGAAAGTAAAGGTGTGAAAAAGGATGAGAGCTGGTTTTCAATATTATGGTCATGGATGCCATCTTGGCTGTCAGATGGACTGAAGATTATAGTTGGATGTACTATTTTGGCTGGAGCTGCACTGATCATAATAAGATTTTGGAAGGCCCGGAAGGCACGCACCACAGACGAGATGATCGAAATGGTTGGTATACACCTCTTGATGCCAACAGATGACGGCCAACACACAGGCACAATCATAAAGGAGAGAGAGAAGTTGCGCAACCAGATCATCACCAACCACCTGGACCCACCATCTGTGAAGCTCGAAAACCCAAGAAACCCAAGGAGCTACATAGGGAAATGGGTATACTGCACTCCTGGAGGAACCTGTGAATATATGTATTGGTCATTTGAAGACCATGTTAACCACTATGGACATTTGGGAGGAATAACTAAAATATGGAGAGTAAGAGGAGATAAAGAAAAGGATATGTTTGTGGTCGACAAGCCGACCAGAGGGGGGACTGAAGTGGGAGAATGGAAGAACAGGCTCCCGTCCTTCCCCTCTCGTGCTTGGCCTAGAGGATCACGGCCTAGACACCCGCCACGAGAGGAGTTTGCCTATCTACCAGACGACCAAATACCCTGGTACAGGAACATACGGATGTGCCCATCTACCTGCCCAGCAGCCCGCCCTGTCCATGCCGACACCTGCGGCACGGATCAACTCGACTAAACCTACACGTCGTTAGAGATGCCATGACGACCTAGCCAATGGTCAGCACACCTGTGCAAACATGCACACCGGACACTCCCACACCAATCCACACGAAAAATATACTCAGTGCTATGACGTGGGCGACAGACATACTCACGGACGTGCATCTTTATTATTTTCCACATAGGCTCTCAAAATGCAGAAACGCAAGACGCATCATGAACTTATCTAAAAAGGCTTGCTCACGCTTCTGCTAAGAACCATGTACCATAATGAAGAATATAACGGAGACACGATACTGAGGATAGAGCAATATGATACCGTAACCTAAAGCGCTCTGCATCAAGCGGTTCCACCTATGCACCAGGCCCAAGTAGGCCGCAAGCAAAAGCTTCCATGAAGATTGAATGAGCAAGAACTGGGTTGCTGACCCTGCAGAATGAGCCTGGCGAAAGCACACCGCCAAGGGCACGATGTTGCAATCTCGCACGCTGCAAGCCAACGCCAAGGTCGTACCTGCAAGATAAACCAGGCACACAGTAGGAAAAACAATATTAATTGTGTTGAATTTTGCCTCAAACACGGTCCCACCTCACGTGACAAAGCCAAACCTGACAAGATGCCAAGCCCCGGAGGAAGGAGATGCCTGAATCCCACGTTTCAAGACACAGGCAGATACAATTAAAAGACTCATTGGACATCTGCAGCAGTGGGAGTAGTCGACCTCCCAACATATGAATAAATCCTCACATTGTTTACACCTACCCATATTAAAACATTGTTGCAAATTACAGGTGCACCGCGAGCTGGGAACAGCGATAGTCCCAGACTGGGAGGCTCGCGAGCGGACCAATCAGAACATGGGGCTCCTATCACTGACGCCATTAATATTGACCAATCCTCAGAGGTCTTCATGTAACAATTTTCATGTATCAAATTGAAGGGACAGCCCAAATATACCACCTGACAAACCCTCAACCACTAATACCGATCTCTATATGTATGCTATACTAACCCTACCACTCGAGTAACCAATCCAGAGTGGAGATAGGTTTTTTTTTGCTAAACTTTGTAAGGTGACGCAAGTAGCGCGTCATACTAAGGTAAAAAGGGCCTGCGAGCCCCACGATTGTGTGTGTGTCAGGACGGACGCGTACGCTCCTTGACCCATCCCTGCCGTTTTGTCTAATAAACAGCAGAGTCACCTTGCTTCTTGCGTGTGTCTCATACTCTATCTCTTTTGGGATATACGGGAGGAGTTGGGGCCTCCCTGCCCGGAGGTCTGCGGACGGCCCGGCCGACCCCGGCAGAATTTCCCCCCGACAGACTGTGATGTTGGTTTGACGGGTCGTTGGGCGAGATCGTGATTTCCGATTTGTCCGTCTTGAGTTTAATGCTGTTGGTAGTCATCCGGTGGTTTATTTCTGTGAGCCAGTAGATATGTTTGGGGTCTTGTTCTCTACTGGTGCTGATTTTGTAGATGATTTGTGTGTCATCTGTGTAGTTGGAGCAAGGGAGACCTGTCCTTTGATGAGATTGGTGAGAGGGGTCATCTATCTGTTGAAGAACAGTTGGGAGAGAGATGAGCCTTGTGGAACTCTGCATGTCATTTTACGAGATGCTGAGTTGGAGGAGTTTAGCCACTTTGTTTTTGGTCTTTCTGCTAGGAAGTCATTTAATCATAGCAACGCATTGTCTCTGATCCCTATTTGTTTGAGTCTGTTGATGAGTGATTCGTGGTGGACTGTGCCGAAGGCCGCTGATAAATCTAGAAGTATAAGTCTGATGTGACGGTGGAGTCTGCGTTGGTTCTTAGATTATCCCACCTCGATAGTAATGCTGTTTCCGTTAATCTCATGGGTCTGAAGCTGAGGTGTGCCTGGTCTAGTATCCAGTTGTTTTCTACATGTTCCAGAAGTTGTTCGTAAACGTAGCTTTCTAGGAGTTTTTCCGGGTACAGGACGTTTGAAATTGGTTGGTAGTTGGTTATGTCTTCTGTGTTTCCCGATGGGTCTATGAAGAGTGGCTTGATGTATGCGATTTGATTGCTTGTGGCATATTTCCTGTTGCTAGTGAATGTTTGAAGAGTTTGCAGATGTGACTGCAGGTTCTTTTTGGGTGAGGATAGTCGATGATGTTAAGCATTTCTTTCTGGTCGTTGCTTGCATTTTTGATACGTTCATTGTAATATATTGTTTTTTGTTTTGAGTATTTCATCTTTGTATAGTTGTATCTGTCTTTGGTATGTGATTTTTGTCTGTCGATCATAGTTTTTCCTCCATTTGTGTTCCAGTTTGCTGTTAGTTTTCTTCAGTGCTCTGAGATGTGGTTTGAATAGGTCTTGCCATTGTTTTCTTTAGTGAAGGGGTGAATGGTTTTTCAGGGGCAATGTCATCTAGTGTTTTTGGGATCCATTTTGGATTTTCTCAGTTATTTATTCGATGTTGGATGTGTCCAAGATGGTGATTGATGATTCCAGTCCGATGTTTAGTTCTGAAATCTATATGGATTTCCAGTTTCTTTTCTGAATTGGAGGAGTTTTGGTGGGTGGATCACAAAGGGTATTATGAGGTGGTTGCTCCATAGGATCTGCATCGGGGTGCAGTTGTGACCAGGTTTCTATTACAAAAGATAACCTCTTCAAACAATCAATCAATCAATCAATCAATCAGTTTCTTCTATAGCGCACTATCACCATAGGTATCATGGTGCTTTTGAGAGATACCAAAGAGACTAAAACGGATAACGCACATGAAAAGGAAAGTTTTAAGATTTTGCATAAAAAGTAACAAATCCGTAGTACTTTGCAACTGGTAAGGCAGTGAATCCCAGAGCCTAGGCCCTGCAATCAAAAAGGCCCTACCACCCAACCACTCATTTCGATATTTAGAAATGAGCAGGCGTGCTGCGTCGGTGGATCTAAGAGGACGACCCGGAATATAGCTCTGAAGCTTCTCCCAGATGGCCAGACAGCCTTTACCACTCAGTGCACAGTGAATAAAACAGATGCTTTAAATTTGACCTGAGCAGTGATTGGTAGCCAATGAAGGGATTGATGTGCCCTAGTGACACTCACATTTTATACAAAAGGGGATGCCCGCACTATGATTCCTGGTCCCTCAGGCAAATAAGCAAACAAAATAAGGGGGTGGACCAGTGAATAAAGGATGACAAGTACCACTAACTCAGTACATTACATATACATTTGATTTCATCAGTACAAAAATATCTGTGCCATATCTATTGAGATACTCGTGCATATCCATAGCATAAAAATGAAACATTTTTTGACAAAATTACAAATAATCAGGCTCATACCCAAGTAGTCTCCAACATTCATTTACATACACTCTCGCAGAATATCAATGGCTTTCCATCTTTTGTGTGTAAACAGAACTTTATATTGCACACATATCTCGTAAAGGTACTTATGGAACATATTCCGACCTTGTCTTGATTACTTGCGTCGTTAGATAGTTTGTTATAATTTCAAACAGATTGTATAGTCGACACATGTTTCAGTCTCCTGGAACTGTAATGTCCCTTTCTTATGCAGAGCTTCCTCAGGACGTAAAGTCAAGATGAGTTCTCTTGTCTTTCATGGACTGGAGTAAGCCTCACAATCTATACAAAAACACATACAATAAAATGAGTAAAACCCATCACGGTCTCTTGTCATCCTTCTTTATTTGTAACTACTATTAAAGTCATGAACAAAATCCACAGCTTGGCTGCACACATCGTACTCACCTCTGTATAATTAATTCGGGGGTGTAGCAGATGTGATAGAGTGAATCCCTCATTGGTACCAGGAATACCTTTGGTCCTATGAGATAAAACGGGAACACAACCCGTTTTAGTTGCCTTGGTCACAGTCCACATTGGTTATACTCTATTTCCTTACAATTGGTCAAATTAATTCATATTTACTTACAATTCACAGTCAGGAACCAAACTGATATCCCGTGATAACTTCTGTTCAAGCTGTAGAAGCTCCCACCAGTCCACAATAGATATCCGTCATCTCTTTTGGTGTTATAGGGGTTAATGTTTGAGAAATCATGTATAACAATACTAGTATGACCCACTCCTTAGTTTCTCCCAACCTGTTAAGGGCATACCTACTTAGCGCAAGTCCTCTGATAGATGTTTTTTTCTTAATGATATATTCTTTCCTTGTAATCTCTATTTCTTCAGTTTTGATTTTTTGTTGTTTACTAGTCTTCCTACGGATAAAACGAAAACGTGCTTTCAGTATCCATAAATGGACTGGATGCCGACATCAAATAACACTATTGTAGCTAGCATATGTTCCTAGATCAACTACCGTGCCCAAGCCTGGACACCTATCGTTTATAACCAGTCCCAGATTGGTATTATATTTGTCATATATTAGGCACATCACAGCCATATTCCATAGGCCTCCCTGGTCCTCAGATAAAGTTAGCCTAATTATGGGAAAGACATTCAAATTGGCTTATTGCGTGTTGGAGTAGGTCATATTTACTTGCCTACCAATATGTCCATAGTGGTAGGCCGCCCCCCAACAGACACTCATATCATCGGGGACACTCTACTCCATGTATCAGTGATCTCATAATACACCAAGGAACTAGTAAAGGTTCACTCTCCTCTATGCACATCATAGCTGCCCAGCGCGTGTGTTTACAAACTCCCTGGTAATCTAGTAAATCTCTCTTGCAGGCAAAACTAACATGCACCCATATATTCTACTTGACTTACCGGTCACCGAGGTCACAACAATGCCTCAGAGATCAGTGTGGTTTTCAGCCGCGTCTCCCACCGCGTGCACAACGGTCCGCGGTTTGTTTGCTGTGGTACTGGCATGAAACTAGTCACAAAAATAGGACCAGTATATATCGGGCTGGGAACAAATTTAAACTGGAGGTGAAAAGAGGACTACCCAAACATCTACCTCAGGCCCTGTATAGAGAGCCGAAGCAGTTCAGTCAACATCAATGAGGGACTCAATCGTCCCGTGCTGCCCCGCTGAGGCAAGTGCACAAATCGCATGAGATACTTGTATTATCCATGTTTCACTCCGGCGCCATATC
Organism: Ambystoma mexicanum; assembly: GCF_040938575.1. Classification (NCBI taxonomy): domain Eukaryota; kingdom Metazoa; phylum Chordata; class Amphibia; order Caudata; family Ambystomatidae; genus Ambystoma; species Ambystoma mexicanum. The sequence goes on along the minus strand of NC_090936.1, from coordinate 1,108,035,150 downwards.
CTCCTGCATGTACAATACCGAATCGTGAGAGAGAGTATCTAAGCCCTTGCAAATAGGGTAATCCACACCCATAGGTATCAATTGTGTTAACCGGGTCATGGTGAAACAGATGGAATAATATCCATCACCTAATGGATTTGACCCACATGAATATCCGTGGTCACCCACCCGTGACCATTTCATTTCAGACAAATGCTGCACTCACACACATGTCAACCATATTGAATAATAATGTGGTAAAATCCATCCCCATGGTCTGTGGCAGATGGAAAGAGGGAATGGAGTCCACCTGGATCACACACATTTCATGAGATACAGGACAATATTGTTGCTAACGTCCGATAAACTGATATAGACTCTCTTATTTTTTGGTTACTAGGGTATTCCATTCCACTGAGACATTCAGTCCCCGCCGCACTGTGTCAAGAGTATATATCCAGCGCTATGCGATGGAGAATAGTACCCATGTCTCCTCCCCTCATGTTGGTTCTCACAGACTATATTATAAATCATTTCATATCTGTGTCCATGTGTTTGTATTGCACAAAATGATCTACCAGTGGCTTGTCCACAACATTATTTCTTATACATGACCTATGTTCGGATATGCATTGCCTGACCTCCCTTGTTGTTTTCCCAACATGTATCAGTCTACAGGGGCAAGTGATTACGTATATCACATTCTTAGTAAGGCAATTAGTATGATGTTTGAACTTCCATACCATAGTCCCATGTCGGAATTCATATTTTGTCTCCGTAAGTGGACACACCACACAGTTCCCACACTTGTGGTGGCCTATGATCTGTGGTAAGCCCCATTGGTTCAGGATCATCTGTTCTTTGGTAACATCTTTATAAGTATGTACCAGTTTTTGGCTCAGATTCTGGTTCCTCTTGAACGCAAACAACGGTTTCTTATGGATGGACCCAGGTTGTTTCACCAATTTCCAGTTCTTATTGATGATTTTCTTGATATCGTAGGTTATTGGGTTGAATGTCGTGACACAGACCAATCTTTCATTTTCTGTTGTTTCGCGAGTGGTCAGGCAGATCTCCCTATCTGTATTTTGGGCTCTCTTCAGCTGGTCTTTTAGCAGTCATCTGTGATATCCTCTCTCACACAACCTCCCTTTAAGGTGTTCTGCATGTTTCTTAAATTCCTCTTTCTCTGAATAATTACAGCGAATACATAAAAATTGGCCAAGAGGTCATTTTGCCGCAGGCCCGCAGGATGAAAACTAGAGAAATGCAAGAGGAAGTTCTTATCAGTAGGCTTCTTGTACAAGGTAGTGATCAAACCCCCCATAGATTTTTTTATCATTAGGTCCAGAAAACTGACCTGTTGAATGCTATATTCCATCGTGAACTTGATGTTAGAGTCAAATGTGCTAAGCCATTCATGGAAGGTGGTAAGAGAGGCTTCAGATCCTCTCCAAATCAGGAACACGTCATCTATATACCTCCACCACACAAAAAGGTGTTTCTGGAGTACTCAATGCTGTTCCAAGGGATTGTTAATACCCAAGATGAATTTATCCTCATAGCTTGCCATATATAGATGCACAACATTGGGGGCAAAATTTGCCCCATGCTCGCCCCCTTCTCTTGTTTATACAGTTGGTTTTTGTTTAAAAAGACATTTTCGGTCATGGCAAGACGAATACATTCCATTGTTACTAATATGTCGTCCTCCATAATATGTATGTCCTTGCCAATTTTAATCATGTCAGTCGAATCTCTTACAAAAGATGGCATCTGTAATACAAAAGGTTTCAAAAACACTTCCGTATACACAGACAGGGGTTCCAACAAAGAATCAATGACTGACACAATGGGTCTGCCCAGTGGTCTCTCCATATTTTTGTGGATTTTAGGCAGTGTATAAAATTAAAATGCTGCCTTTTTAGGCCATGCTTTATTCAAAAAACTGCCCTCTTCCTGGCTAATCCATTCTTCACAGATGGCATGGTTAGTAAGACTTTTTATCTCCTTTTGCAATCGGAAAGTGGGGTCCCTGTCAAGTTTTTTATGTGCATTTCTATCACCCAAAAGGCACAGGCATTCGGCTTTGTATGCTGTAGTTCCCAAAATCACAATCCTGCCACCTTTATCCGCTGGTTTGATTGTTAGTTCTGTCACATCATACAGTTTCTTGAGACTATATCGTTCTCCTCTACCTACGTTGTCTGGTTTGTAGCTCTTTTTATCAATTGCATCCAGCACTTGCTTAGTCACTATGTTCTCAAAAAACAGTTTTTCCAGTGGGCAAGTATGTAAAGGAGGTATGAAAGTGGATTTTGCCTTCAATCCACTCACATTCGGTATTTCATAATTCTCTCCCCCTACGCTCCTAGCTTCCCCTTGATGTTTTGTAAAGTATATTTTAAAAAATAAATGCTTTAAATGGACGTTCCTATAGAATTTATGCAGTTCCAATTCTGTGTTGAAATGATCTGCTTGTGACACTGAAGCCAGAGGGTATATGCTTCACCAGTCGGACTGCTGCATTTTGCTGCCAGGTAAATCGCGTTGCAGTAATCGATGTTCCCATTTAAGCAAGCTGCAACTATTTGGGAATGGAATTTCTCAGTAACAAAAGGAAGAACCTTCTTCAGCTGCTTAAGTTTAAGAAAGCTCAGCCCATACACTGAATTTACCTGGGGCTCCATTGACAATGACTCAGGTATTTTGATACCCAGATTACAAACCACTTTGGCTGATTCTGGCAAAGGTTCAAGTGAGGCCAGTCAGAAGTCGGAAGGTGCAGCAGTTTGCCTCAGACCGGCCAGTGATCAGAACCCTCATCTTCCCACCATTTAGAAATGCCTGTTCCTCCAGCACTTAGGAGTTTGTATATCTATGTGGCGTGTCTTGAGATTGATGTAGAGTTTACGAGGTTTGTAAGTGGTTTCAACCCAGCACTCCACCTAATGCCCAATGGAAACCCTTATTTATATATTTTTATGTCAAAAGTTCTTTTATTTCTGGATGATGTACCCTTATATAACGCCCCTCTCTTTGAATCCCCCCGGTCTCACTGAACCAAGAAGAAAGGTACAGTGAGCAAAAGCGTGTGCTGCAAACTCTCATCTCGGAACAGGTTATCATGCCATGTTCTTTCTGGAGAGGAGCGCCTGCCACCTTTTTTTGAAATATTTGCAAGGAACTTGGGGTTGGTCACCCTGATTTACCTGGGGGCAACCAGACGTGGACTTCCTGCTAACTGTGCTCAGAGAGACAAAGCTTCACCTCACTGATGAGGCCCAACATGGCTGAAGCATGGCTATGGGGTTGCTTTTGGTTCAGAGAGGAATTGCCATAGCATTTTCGGTGCTGGACTGCCCATGTGGGCGGGACAAAGACTGATATGCAAATGGATATTTCCCCTCTGTGAAAGGTACAGTGAGCAAAAAGCGTGTGCTGCAAACTCTCATCACAGAACAGGTTATCATGCCATGTATTTCTGGAGAGGAGCACCTGCTACCTTTTTTTGAACCAAGAAGAAGGTTTGTTTTGCAAATTAAAAGATTTATTTGAGGAATTGCACAAATATATATCAAACCTTTATGAATATGAACAATATCGGAATATCACACTTATGAATATTTATGCAATGATCAGCAATGGGTAATATGACAGTTTCAACAATCTCTTTGATCAATTAGGAGTAGGAATAAGAAGAATAATGTAGCAGAGAATACTTTGTATGGGTTCAAGGAAATGCAATGATAGGAAAGAATGCAACACAGAAATAAAACTTGATATGAATTCACTCAAAGATAATGTGATCACTCTTTCCCCCTGATACTACTCACTCCCCCAAATATGCAATATGAAGAGATGGAATGAAGGCACACAGGTTTCCAACAATTGCAGTTTCAATCCCGATTCCCCCCAGCAAGCTTAGAGAGAACAGTAATGGTTTAAACAGGTCAATTACTTTGAATTGTGGTTTGAAATTAATGGGAAAATGCTCAAAATGGATTTTTAATTTGCTAAACCGGATTCAGAACTAGCGAGAGTTGCTTTGGATTGGGTCAGGTAAACACTAGCAATGATTGTAGAATGATTATCAGATGGAAAACGAAATTCAGAAGTTGAAAGCGAGAAATAGCTGTTTTTACATGTGGTGAAATTGAGCCAAATGCGAAATCACAGCAAACTTTTCAGCGCACGGAAAATGCTATTACAGCAAAATTATATGGAATACGGTTCTTAGTTCAATTGAATGCTGAGGATGTTAGCTTCAAAATTACATTTCAATTTCGTTCCTAGTAGGTACGGTGCAAAAGTTACAGAGGTTTAATTCAAGGTCAATTTTTCTCAAAAGAGTCAAGATTTCAAAATGAAAGATGCGCTGTTGAAGATTTGGAAAAAAGATTTCTTAACACTAGGGAGTCTATGGAGCCGCAAACTACACGACAGCACAGCTACCGATCCAGAGGCGCCTCCGGATGGTTTCTATCTGCCTGAGACGATTGCTTTTCTCCAGAAAATATATATTAACACCAAGATGATTATCACTACAATTATCACAGGATTATGTGGATGAGAGAAGAATTTAGGATGGACAAAAGAGATTCAATAATGCAGTTCTGGATATATTAGAATGGGTTGGGTAGGATTACTTAAACTAAGATATGGCTATGGACAGTTCTATGCTAAATACTCACACTATGGGTTTGGAAGGGGCCCGTCAGAGATCTGGTCAAAGGTTTGGCTTGGACTTCGCTCGCCACCGGACAGGATTCAGGGCACCTGGACTGCTCTCAGCAAGGCACTCTGGTCTGCACGGCCTCTTGGACTGGATCTGACGGGTTCTGGGTTACAGCTCTGCTGGACTGATCTGGATCTTGGGTTCTAGAAAGGGTTCTTGGCCAGAGGTAGCCAACACAGCACAGCCAGGCTGTTGAATTGATTAGGCCCGTGGAAGTTTAGGGGTTAAAATCAGGTTGCAAGATTTTGAAGGACCACTGAAAAGGGTTCAGATCTTTGGGTTGGGCCTCTGCTTCAGGGTTCTGGAGTCTGGTTCTGGAGTCTGGTTCTTCCTGCAGAGCGCTTCACCGGTAGATCAGTGATGAGTGAATGTGTGTCTGTCTGGGTCCTCAACAGTTCCTATTTATCCATTTTCCAAAGGGGTGGGGAGGCTGATTGTAATATACCCAACCTTCTAAGAATCTGATAGGTCAGAGAATTCCCCATCCCCTGATTTGAGAAAGGAACAGTGTGTCATGATGTGTCATCATGTGTCAGAGTGACACTGTGTTTAGGGTCCAGAGAAAATCCCTCCCCTTTGTTCTTACCCAGAAAATCTATTTTTCCCAAAAAAACATATTTACAATATCCCGAACTTGTTAATATTACATATACACATCACAGATTAATTAACGCACATCTCGGTTCAAGTCCCATCTTCATAAGAGTTTTGGTTTGCAAATGACAATTTTTAGTGCTTTTGGTTGGTTTTGCAATGTTAAATCTGTACAACATTTTACACATACATGCACATACAATCTGGGCATATTCCTGTAACTTTTCATATTCTTAACATAATCACAACTGCTACAAAGTCCACATTTTAATAGTTCAGTCTCTGAACATCGCAACATTTCTAGAGTAGTTTCTACTTGTGAGCAATATTTTCAATGTAATAATCTCTAAATTCCATATTTTTGTCAGTTCGGTGCAATATTTTATAAGTCTTTTTCCAAAACAATATTTTCTGTGCCCTCTGAATACACACACTGGTTTGTCTTTGCCTCCAAGGTCTTGGCTGGGCAAGAGAGTCACATGGGATTGTCTTCCTGGGCAGTTGGTATCAGTTCACACCCGAATTAGCATTTCCATTCTTTTCAAGGGAGTCCTTTGTCTGCTAGCAGAACAACAGGCCAAAGTTCCCCTCCAGTTCCTGCCAGTTTCTTAGCAGAGAACAGGGGGAAAGATTCCTTTGTTGAGTAAAAGGGTGTGGAATGTCTTTGAAGCCCAGTGTAGTTGGCTTTAATTCACTTTGAAACCCAAGCTTCACAGTTTTGTCCTAAAATACAAATTACATTTTTACAAATATCCACAATCTCTTAATTTCAGCCTTCTTAAAATATAGAGATTGAACTGTAACAACCCATCTTGCTTTTGATAGGAAGTCTCTTCTTTGGCATATTTTGATTTTAAGGCACAATCTTTGAAATGACAGGTTTAGAGATCGCCAGCTTCTGACAGAGGCGAGTAATGGTATTGCACCCATTTTTGACATATTTCTTTCCAGCAAGCATCTTTAAGGTGGATTTTGTTCTGATAAAATATACTTCTGCTGACATTATATTTATGTGGATTCTTGAAGTAGAATAATGTTTGACACCCAACAAGGAGGTTGGATCTTTTGGGTGGTTTGTGAACCATGATTTTTGCAAATTTGACAACCAAGAAAAACGGATTTCCACACAGCTCTGAGTTTCTTTTGAAATCATTTTGCTCTGTGGGTAGCCAAATGAAGGGTTTTGGCAGTGGTCTTCTGTGTTATCACTGACATGGGCAAAAGTGAATTGGCAGCCTATTTTTCAGATTTTTCCTACACACTTCTGGGTGATTTTAGCGAGCATAATGCTTTCCAGCGGCCATTCTGATGTTCCTGATGCAAGCAGCGCGCAGGAATGTTGCAGGGCCTGGACTAGTGGGGGAAAACATCCCATAGGTTGCATCGTATCTTTTTGTTTTCTGGGTGTTTGCCTTTTGAGGGAGGCATTGGTAATTTGAGTTGGTGTTGATTTGTTTTTCCTTTATATTCCTTTAGATTCTACATTCAGTTTTGTTGCTTCTCTCTCTTTGTTGAGTAGATCTGGAAGGTTGCATTTTGGGTTGATGTTTTCTTCGGGGTCGCTTGCCTTCTTGTGTTGATGATACTTTATGTCTCGCCCATTTCTTGTGATGAACGGTGTGTTGAGTTAATTGTGTTTGGTTGTGCTTCTGTGGATTTCATGTCTTTCCATTGGTTTTCAATATTCCTCTTTATGTGTTTAGGGTGTTGTGGGTTGTGCGGATGGGTAGTAAGTTGATAGGTAGCACTATAAGTAAAGTGATTATGGTCTTGTTCTGGCAAAGGGGCTCTCTTCCAGTGGGCAGTTAGGTGTGCTGTTTTTTGGTGTTGGTTGGTTCTCAGGTCTTCTTCTTTTGGTCTGTTCTATTTGGGCTGCTTCTTGTGCGTCAGTCTTTCCTGGTATGAGGCATTTTTTTGCTGTGAGCTTGTTGGTTAGAGGCTAGGTTCCTTGCTAGATTCTGGGTCTGTTTTCCAGTTATGTTGGTTGTTCTGGTCTTTTCTGGTGGGTTTGTTGGTTGACCACATGGTGTTTTCTCTTTTTTCACAAATTTTTTGTGGTGGTTGGCTACATTTTCTTCGTCAATGTTCCTCGTTTGTTGGCGTTTCAGTGGCAATATTTGGTTGAGCTGTGTTTGTTGGTGCTATTCCAGCATATAGCTGGGCCATGATGTGTAGGATGATATTAAAAGGTGGAATATCCCTGGGACAAACCACCCTAGAGGTCAAACTATCCCAGGTGTCAAACTATCTGAGGGATCAAACTATTCCAGGGGTTAAACTGTCCCAGGGGCATATTTATCCAAGGGGCAGGACCTACCCAGTGGCCAACTATCCCAGGGGAATAAGAATCCCTGCGGTAAACTATCTTAGGGAAAACTATCTCATGGGTAAATGTGTCCACTTATCCCAGTGGGTTGTTTCATTGGTGTGGTTTTCCTGTGGCAGATGACTCATAGTGTTAGAAGCTTGTGATGGCAAGGTCTTGCAATGGCAAATTCTCTGAATGGTTAGTCATCACAGTGTTAGGGCATCATAGACATAAGACCACATAACGATGGTGCCTTGCAGTGGCACTTGTCTCAATGTTGCATTAGCTTACTGCTGTTTGGAACGCACTATGTTAGGGTCTGGTAGTGAGTTCACAGCGTCGAAGGCCTCTCTGTGGTGGTTTTCCCTCAGTGGCAAAACCTTGTGTTGTGGGAACCCCAGTTTCACAGTTGTAGAGTTTGAAGCAGGAAGTTCAAAGTCACCAGAATGAATAGTGGGAGGTTCAGAGTTCAAGTGGCCGGGTAGCATGGTGGTGAAGTTCGGAGGTGTCAAACTCAAGGCAGCAAAGTCTCACAGTGGCTGAGTGGCTGGGCTGGGCGCCACCATGGAACAATTAAAAGTGTGTCAAACTTCACAACAGCAGAATTCGAAGAGACAGAGCCCACAGTGGCAACATTCAAAGTGAGAAAGTCCCACAGTGGTAAATTCAAAGTTATAAAACTCACAGCAGCTACGTTCAGAATTACATAATCTTGCAGTGATAATGTTCAAAGTTAAGATTCATAGCAGCTAAATTCAAAATGACAGAGGCACACAGTAAAAAAAAATCAAATTTAAGGAAGTCCCACTGTGTCAAGATTCTGAGTCAGGAAGCTCACAGCAGCTATTGGTGGGGATGGAAAATCGGATGCCAGGTAACACTGCTCATGTATACCTTAAGCAGGACTCAAAGGGCTTTTTCAAAAGGCTTAGGTAAGGGATGGAAAATCAGATTTCAGTTAAAACTAATCACAAATACCTTAAGCAGGACACTGAGACAGCCCGTTCCACACAGCAACACTCCTCTTCACACAAAGGGCAGTAGGAGGATGAGCGTATTACTATGAGTAGAAAAGTAGGGGTGGGAGTGTGGTAAGCAAGGATCAAGGTGCGATAGTAAGAGTTAATGGGAATAGGTAAGCTTGGGCATGAGTGAACAAGTCGGAATCTAGCTAAGCAAGTGGAAGTAACTTCTCAACTTACTTAGAACACTAACAAATGGATAGCGTAGGAACAGCTAGGAAGTCTCTGAGGGAGTTTAGAGTGTCATTGGGCCTCATTACGAGTTAGGAGGTAGCCATGCCGTTTTTAGCAGCATGGCTACCTCCAAACTCGGGTCCTGGTCCCACAAAAGGGGATTTACCGGGCCCTCCGACCTTGGAGGGCCCAGTAATTCCCTTTTGCGGCACTCGGACCCGGTACACGGTAGGGTATACAACATTAAAAGAACAACCCATGAACCATCCTCAAGCCTCAGAATGTTTCTTTTTACCATCTGTGACAGAGGGCCTCATTCTGAGTAGGGCGGTAAGGGATACCAGGACCATTAAGGAGACCGGTGCCGGTAATCCCTTACTGCCCTACTTCGAGGCCCCTAAGCGGGTCCCTCCTTTAACGCCTGGTCTGACCAGGCGTTATGGACGGGACCCTCTAAGGGACTTCAGAGCTAATAACGGTACCTCAATTTGCGGTATCGTTATTAGCGCCTTCCCCATTCTCATTAAGCCCTATGGGGGCTCAAATGGAAATGGGGAATGGCTTTTTCAATGGGGACTTACTGGTCTCGCAAAGGACGGACTACAACGGTAAGTCCTCATTGAACAAGACCGGTACCGTTATTGGAGGCAGTCATGGTGCAAATAGCGCCATGACTACCTCCAATCTCGGAATGAGGCCCAATGTCTTTTGTTGGTCACTTAATTGTACTGTAAAGATAATTAGTACACAAACTTCAACATTGCACTGATGATCTAAATAGAGATAGTGTACGCTAAGTTATACTAATGTTGCAGCATGTGCTAGGTGTGTGACTAAGTGCTGATGTGAGTTAATGAGGGTGAAATAAAAAACAGGTGATTTAGGAGTTAGCTTATTACAGTATAGTGCAGGGTGTTAACAATGAACATGATTTAACACTAACACTACTAATGACTAATCTTATCAAGACTAATACTAGTAATTATTCGTAATTAGACTGGGGTTGCTTCTTTGTTCGAACAGGAAACCACAGAGGATGTCAGGATGCTATGTTGCACATACATCCAGGTTGGAGAAAAAGTGCTGTACAAAGGTCACTTCGAATAATCAGGAAGGTTTTGAAAATTAGAAGGGTGTGGGCTAAAGAGGGGTGGTATTTGTCTAGAAACATTATTGATGGCATCACATGCAATTTCTTTGTGTGGCCCGTCAACATGCCCACGTTCTTCCTCATTTTGCCCAGAGAATGGGGAATATGCATGTTCTACCCCCTATTTATTCATTTGCATTGGCTTGCCCCCCACTTTGCGTGGAGTCTCCCACAAAGCGCTTGACTTCGCAAAAAGATGTGACGGCTCTGCGCAAAGTCCCTGCAAGGTCCCAGATGAGAACGCAAAGTCAGTTCCATGAATCAACAAAAGGAATTGTGTGCCTTGAAAAGTGCGCAAAGTCCCTTTTCAGCACACAAAAAATTCCATAGATCAGGCCCAGAAAATGCTGGAGCAACGTTACGAAGATCCTCTACAAATGACAGCCCTAATTCACTGTGAGCAGAAATATTGGGGGTCAACACCCCTGGTAAAGGAAAAGTATTCAGTGATGTGGCTATTTGGAGAATAACATATATTAGCAGTGTGTTTAGGGTTTATTTTGATTTTAGTAAAGAGTGAGAATGTAATATAGACATCCTTGAGCATTCCTTTTATCTAGTACTTACTGTACGTTAATGGTTGGATGATTCCTCTTTTACCTCACCTCTTTGGAAATTATTCCCTGTCCTCTGTCATTGCTGCCTTCTGCATATGAGGCGTTCTATCAACTTTAGTTTGTTTAACCTCAACGATTGCAACACATGTGATCCAAGCTGTTTTACCTCATTTACACATGTGTGAGCATACCACAAAGAATACTCTGCAGCACACAGAACTTTGAATGGCCAGCAAAGTATTAACCGCAAGCTGTATATAAGTATCATCTTCCTCACCTCATCTTGACCTGAAGAAGTCAGACCATGCTACAGACCTCATTGAAAACTCTCCATTTGCTACCAACGAAACCGCAGATTAATTTCAGGATATGGTGCATTGTGCACAAAGATATCCATGGCAAAGTGCCCCTTTTCATCTCAAAAGTGCTTTCTTGCTACCAGACAAGCTGTCACCTAACGTCAGCTTCTCAAAACCTGCTGGTGGCATGTCATCTTAAACATGCACATGATGGTGGTAGATGGCCAGCAAGCCACCCCCCAATGGAGTTCACTTACACTGCTTCTTTGTCTCAAACCTAATTGGCTGAAACGCTGAAGAATGATGAAGACCCACGGGTTCTCTACGGCATATAAAACTTAGAAATACATTTTACTACAACTCCCTCCTCCAGTCACCGAGTGCTGTGAAACAGCCTTTTTAGATGTACGAAACACAAATAAAATGCTTTGCTGCAGAGTTGAAATGTTTGTTCAGCTATGTCAGTTGATAGTGAGTTGCAATGACAACTAACTCAGGTCAGTACTCATGTGATGCTGCACATAAGGCATGGCTCAGGCAATATCAGGTAAAGTCACTTCTAGGTATTGCAATTAGGGATGAGTGTGGCAGTCTGTACAAAACCTGAACCACCACAATTTTGGGTGGTATGATTTTCATGTACTTTTAGAACTTTCCAGGAGATTTCTCATTGGAGTTCAAGTTCAACCAGGAATTCAAAAGAAGGGCCCTGAGAGGGAGAGCAGGCTACTACCGTCCCCTACAAGGCCCTCTTGTATAACCCAACGCTGTGGCAATGTTATAGTGTCCTGGTAAAGACAGGGCAGTAGGGACATTAAAAGTTTGTTCTATCGCACTGGAAATACAAAAATGGTTTTAGGGAACCTGGTTTTTGTTTGACATCCTGGGGGTGATGTAGGATTTGGGAGGGGGATGGGGTGCCTTATGGAAGTCAAGGAGCTGATTTACACAACCCAAAATAACCCTCAACATTTTGGCTCAGAAGCCCACAGTATTCTCCAGGTAGCTTTTGGAGGAGTTTGACCATGCTTAATTGTGATACAATTGAATACTATTGTTGGACGTGCGTTAACAGGACTATTATTTGCAGGCATAAGTTATGGCATTCTGTGCACATTTATAAACATAAGAGTGTTGTGGAAGCCATGCATTGGGGAAAGCTTTATCTGTATCTTTTAGACATAACTAATGGCGTCATGGGGTATGGATGTGCATACATCCATTAATTTCATAGAGCTGTCTTAAATGTTTCTTTCAGCCAAGAGAAATTGCTTATGAAGTATTTATAATGTTTTAATTATGCCTTACCACCCAATTCGCACCCTTAGGTCAAGTACTGCACTCCTCCTAGTGGTCCCCAAATCCAATTCAGCCAGGATTGGTGTTTCAGCCTACTCAACCCTGGCCCCATTTCTGTGGAACTCACTGACTCCCCGTATCAGACACAGCAAAGACTACATGGCCAACTGGAAGGCAATCAAAACCTGGCTCTTCACCTAAAACACTGCGGGTGACATTTATCAGCCCAGCAGAACTCCCCTGCATCACCAAACTGTATTTTCAGCAGTTACCAGAAGAATGGCTGTGTTGGCTCTGTTGAGCACCATTGCTTTGCATCAAAACTGCGTCGTTTTGCAGTTACCAAAATAATGGCTCTGCTGTTTTTACCAAGCACATATGGGGTGAGATACAACATGGAACACCCCGAGAATGGCTGCCAGTGTTTTCCTTATGCGCACCAAAGAAAAGAATTCAAAAGCAGCACTGCTATGCTACAAGCTCAAAACTTCCCACTGAAAAAGAAAATGGTCTGCATTTAAAATGACTGTGCACTGATGCCCTTTTCATCTATTCAACATTACCCAGTTTGATTCCAGTAAGACATATTCATGTACACCCATATTCAGGGTGTACAACAGCAAATTGGGGCATTCCTTACTGAATGGCATGTTGTGTCAGGCCAAATCTGTAAAAGAGCAGAGAACTTCACTCCAAGCCGTACGGAAATCGCTTTACTTTTTGCAACAAAATAACCCAAGCGAACTCTTCACAAGAAGCCCTCTCTCTCTTTGCTTATGTCAGTTTCAATGGACCCTTGCCTTGGACAAATTCCTGTGTAGTAGAAATGACTAGGGCTATACATAATGTTCAGAATCTAATGCGAGAGGAAGCTGCATTTGTCAGTCAATCCCAGAAGAATTAACCAACGTTTACAAGGGTGTTTCTGACAAACAAGAAAATGCCTTTTAAAAAGTGAAATTTTAAACTAAGGCCTTGTGCTTGCATAGAAATGTGATGGGGGCTTGCTTGAAACATATACATGACATTTCTTTCTTAAAGACTTGCTTTCTGGTTAAGGAAAGAATAAAAAATAAATACATAAAATTACTGTGAAGCCAGCAGAACAGGTGTTACAGGCCCTGGCTTCAAAGGGCCCTGCCTTTCCTGGGAACAGGATAATCTTCCCATCTTCCCCCAAATGGACCAGCCCCCTGGAAACTATGAATGGGCCAAGGGGAAGCATCACGCACCCTTGTCAGACTAAGCGGCACTGCTCCAGCAGGAGACAATGGACTGCCAGGACACACAGGTGTGAATTACTGGTGACACTTCCCCTCAACACAAGCTGAAAGGCTTCAAAGATGAATCCATGACAATACTGGGCTAAACTGACCAGAGCCTGACATTTGGCCTGGAAAGGAATGCCCATATTTGGAACACAAACCCAGCCCAGTTGATTTCAGAGACTATGCAGCTTATGTCATTTATTTCAGTAACCAAAAGACATATTAATATAAAATTATGACCATTTAAATGTCATGTTTGCGCCATTAAAATAAGACGTTGTAGATTTTTCCAGCATGTTGGAGATGCAAACCCCAGGAAAATGTGAATTGTGGGAAAAACATGCATGGTACAACTTTGAAAATTAATGAGAACATGGCCCACGATAATATGTATAGATATATAAAATTGTAGAATTTTAGGTGAACTATTTTCCATGGAAATAGCAAAAGATTGACAGAATGACTAAACAGCATTGTTCCGTCTTGGAATTTGGATCAGCATGTGTCTTGTAAGATGTGTAGTCTGCCCATATAAGTTTCCTGATAATGACATTTATAAATATGAGTGTTTTGTTCCATAACTGATTTTGATAAAAGTAACTTTGATAGATCAAAGCACATTGTAAAAACACCCACCATAAAACTGAGTCCCCTCCTTCAGTCCAATCTGCTTCCAGGGAGGAGGCGACATACATAAGCTGACCTATCTGATCTTAAGAGGTGTGTATAGCTTTAGTCGGCCCCATAGTAAAATCCTCTGATGTCATGCTCCTTATATAAAGGGGAGTCATGGGGAGCACTGGACTGGCTTCTGACTTTTCCAGCTCATGTGCATCCAGAGATCAAGACATTCCAGAGTCACCCTGCAAGATTCCAGATTCCACTGCCAGGCAAGAGCTAGATGGCCCTATTCAGGCAGAACCACTGACATAGAAAAACACTACACAAATCCAAATAATTCAAGGAGAAAGGGCGAAAAGCTGTGGTACCCTTTTGGGGGTATCCTGTGACCAGATCGGCTTTTAGGCGCTACCTGCTTGGCCAGCTGATCCACCTAGCTGGTCAGTGACCAAACTACGCTCATCCGTCCCTTTCTAGGAGAGACCGCCGCTGTGTGCAGTGATCAGACCTTGCCTCGCTGTCCAGAAACCTGGTCCGCTGTCCAAGCTACCCCATTCAAGTGCTTGTTGTGAGTATTTCCCTTCCCCAGCAACCACAAACTGCATCCTTTGCTTTATTACCTTGTATTAGGTCCAATTCTATAGAGTTACTATAACTGCCTTAGCCAAAATCCTTAAACTGTCAGAATCCTCTGTGTACCTTGTTTTTAGGAAAATCTGTAGTGATCTCCAAGTGTTAGCGCTATTCTGTCCCTTGCTTTCAGTCCTTGTGTAAGTCCTTAGTACTATTTTGAATAAATTAATGAATTCCCCCCATAAAGAGGCACACAGCCTGAGGGGTTTGGAACTGCAGCTTAACCCTTTTCACAGGTGGCGTCCCTCTTTTCTAGCCACTAAAATCTAGTCTCAGTAAAACTTGTCATTTCCTTTCCAAACCGATTTTCCATGTGCAACTGCTTTCATTTTTTAAACCGAGTTTTCCTTTCCCGTTAATAATCTCATCCTGTCATCTATTCAGAGTTACCCTTTCACTTTCATATTATACCTGCGTTGTGCATTTGTCCCTTAGCATAAAAACAGCATTCCGATTTTGTCTGTTTAACCAATTTAGCAAGCTGTTTTGTCATTTTAAATCCGTGAAAATAAGCAAATGCAATTTCTCCATGTGTGATTTGGCTGCACTGTGCTTGTCCTTCCAAAGTCGATTTTCTGAACTGTATGCCCATTGTTAGTACATTGCCTTGTAGTTTGCTAGTGTTCTTACATCTTTGATACTGCTATACTCATTTCTCCCTCATTCATTCAACCTCACCTGTAAAATAAGTATTTAGCAATTCTGAGTGCTATTTTGCTCAATTTTCAAAGGTATTCAACACAATTTTGCCCCACATTCAGAGGGGGAAGGTCGGATTTGCATTCTGTTTGTTGACTAGTATCCCTGACTCCTTGCTACTCCTTTCTACCCACACAAAACTCGGTTAACAGGAGTTTGAGGGAACATTGCAGGGGGAAATTTGCTGCTATCAGAAAACACTTCCCAAAAAGTATCTTGCCTGTATTCACTTGTGCATTACATAACTGGTGTTATAAGGTCAAACTAAGTGTGTTCTATCATTTTACAGTGTAATTGGCACCACACTTGTGATTGCTGCCCTCTATTAAATTTGTGTGATTTTCATTGCAATTTAAAAATAACTAAATATTGTATTATTATACACCAGCCTGGTTCATGGTCCACTGTGACCCGGGGTGTTTGTAAAGGTGGGTGTGAGATAGTGTTGCCACCTGTGACAGCTTAACACACAAGCTAACCTAGAAAAGATAGCAATCCTTTTTTTGGTTACAAAACTGTGTTACACTGTAGCAGTGCCTTCCTAAAACTTAGACTCAGGCCTGTGTGTAAAAATAAATTAAAATCAACCCTTAACTAGACAAGAAGCAACAGAATATAGGTTCAATCTTATATAAATAAATTAATAAAGAAAGAACACTCTCCATAATGACCAGAGAAGAGATAAACATGGCTAGGTAGCACCTTCTGCACAGATTATTTGTCAGAGGGGAATGGGCACAGCAAGATGACGAGGTCTGGCTAGGAGAAATGATGCAACAGGTCACCGCTATGAACATGGATGTGTGACAAGACGGTGGCCTATTACATCAAGCTTTGAGCGAGTTGTATATGACTCCATGCATTAAAGAGGAACAGATTAAAATGGTCCGATTCACAGCCTACCTATATCTCCAAAGGGGGATTATGGAGGAAAAATATGAAGAAGATAGAACGCTTGCGCAAAACCAGTGTGAGCACTTAAACCAAACCCAGACGGAACTAAAACTAGTAGAAGAGAAATTGCAAAAGAGCCTAGATTCTGTGGTGAGATTGGAAAATTACATTAAACAGCTAAAAGAGGACTTGGCTCTACAACAACAAAATAATTCAGACCAAGAGGCCCAATTAGATGCATTAAAAGCGGAGTGTCAGGAAAATGTTGACTCTGAGAGTCAACTAAAATTAAAACAACAAGTGACATATAATAGTGCCTGCGTTGAGCAGATAACCAATTTATTAAATCAGATTAGAAAGTTGGAAGAGGAGAATAATACATTAATCAGTAAAGAACCTCCAGACAGAATTTAACCAAAAACGTCAGACATTATATACTATCAAACAACAGTGGGATAACCTGGCTGAACAGAGGGACGCCCTGCATCAGGAAAAAAATGCCCTATGTCATGAAGAGAGCAACCTAAAAAAAGATCTACAGAAAAGAGAGTTAGACCTCCAGAAACTAAATGAACTACAAGTAGAATATGAAAAGCTATTGGGGCACACCAGACGAGTGGAAGGTCCTCTAGAAGAGAGCACCCAAACTAAAAATGCACAAAATCAGGAGATGAATCTCCAGCAACAAAAATTGTCTTAGTATTCCCAGACCATAGCGGCAGCACAAAAAGACAATGAGGCCCTCGGTGAGGAGGACAGGGGACTTCAGAGTCAGGTAGCAGCTTAAGAAAATTTCATAGAATTAAGACAATCCCTGATAGCAGAGCAAAAGGCTCAGGCCTTTGCCTACCATCAGTAGATAGGGGCTGAAAAGGAGAAACTGGAGATTTTGGAGAAAGAGTATGCTAGGCTGAATCCAAACTCGAGGGACCCCGAACAAGTAGAGATGAACAGGGAAACCCCTGATCACAGTGTGATGCCCTCTGTACTAAGAGCCTCAAACCCATTTACCAATTTGTATGCACAAGGCGCTGCTGACTTCATGTCCGCCAGTTCACAAGAACTGGGAGTCATGAGACTGCCAGACTTAAATAGACCTAGCGTGATTGAGCAGGTAGACCACCGCCCATCAGAGATTGATGGACGGGCATCCCTGCAGAGATTCCAAAATGTTATGGCTGAAATAGCTGATCAGGAAGACACCCATGAGGAGAAACTCAGGGAGTTACACCTACAAAAGCATCACTTACAAAGGAACCATTTTGGTTCACTTTGCAGAAAAACAGCATGATATGAGGCCCCAAACAGGGCAGTGGGGGGGGGCTCCACTGACCCTGGAAGCAGAGAGGAGTCAAAAGACCACTCTCCTGTTCGAAAGAGGGAGTCCAAGGGGAGTGACCCAGAGAGCCCAAGGTACAACAGGGAAGAAGAAACTAGGCTCCACCATTCTGAGAGCAAATCACAAGCTCAAAGAATCAGGGAGTGCCTAGAATATAAAGAGAGGACCTCAAACAGTAGCAGCTCTGAGTCTGAGGGCGAGTGGACTCAAGTAACGCGGCGAAGGAAGGTCAATAAACAAAAGAGAGCTCTGGTGAAAGACCGCATTAGGCAGATTAAGGCTATTAGGAATTTTATAACTCTGTATCACAAAAATGCAAAAATATTCTTTCTGGGAGCATCTGGAACTATATGAACAAATGATGGACTCTATTCACATCAAACATAGCCACAACTGCACAGATTATGCAAAATGGACGTTCTCTCCGGAGTACTCCAGCTTCTTTTTGGGGCTGGAAGACCACAATCATTCAAGGTGGTCCACCTATAAGACGGCCATCTTGAAGCACTTTTCCGCCCACAGAAACCCCCATGAGGCTTGAAAAGCAGCCGACAATCTGGAATGCGGAGAGGATCAGGCCCGTAGAGAATTTGTGCATGAGCTAAAACGTGCCTTTGCGCACGAATAGTAGAGAATTCATAACCACCTATTTTCATGCGCTTCCAAAATATATAATGACCCAGCTGGTAATGGATTTTCATGACAACAGGACCCTGGAATGGGTAGTAGAGCAGGCTACCCAGATCTATGAGGTCCAAAAACCTGCAGAAAACAAAAACCATATAAAAAAACCCAAACCAACTAACAACCCCGCTGCTGCTAAGGTGGCGGAGGTGAAGGTTGCCCCCATTTTGGATCTGGAAATGGGTGGGCCTAAAACACATCTTCGCAAAACCAGCCAAATCAGAGGCAAAGAAGGCCTTCTGGCCAAACAGCTGCATTTGGTAGTCAGGCAGGTATCCCCACCAATGGGACCCCTAGCTCTCCTGAGTAGATCAGTCCCAGATATAAGGGCAGCAGACCTATCTTGGGGTATGTATGGACTCCCCCAGCCCAAGGGGCAAGTCCAACCAGGTGAGTACTGCCCCAGGAAACTTCCCTCCTAGCTTCCTTCAGGAGGGCAGTAATCCCCCAAATCCTGGGTAAAGTTTCTTTCCCCGGTATCTACCAAACCCCAACCTGCAGGACAACCCTCTTTTCTTTCCCTGCTTTCAGTAGTCAAGACCACCCAATCCGGGAGAGGGGAGGGCAAGGGTTGAGGGTTACCAAGGGAATTCCCAATACCCAGGGTACTCCGAGTGAAGGGATAGTTACCCTTCCCGAGAACCACCTAGGTTTGAACAAAGACCCCTCTACCAGCCAGAGTGGGTGTCCCAACTGGAGCGTCAGATCCAGAACCTCACGCAGGATCTGAGTCGCATGCTGAGGGCTCAGCAGAACCCTCAGATGAACATGGCGGCTCAGAACACCTCAAACCAAGGGTCTGGCACCCCAGAACAATGACGGGGAGAGAACCCCTACAACCCACCGGTTCCAGTGGAGGAGGCACAGGCGAAAGGAGGTGCAAAGCCATAGAGGAAGCTTCCTTCCT
The DNA here is from genome assembly GCF_040938575.1 of Ambystoma mexicanum. Taxonomy (NCBI): domain Eukaryota; kingdom Metazoa; phylum Chordata; class Amphibia; order Caudata; family Ambystomatidae; genus Ambystoma; species Ambystoma mexicanum. The sequence goes on along the minus strand of NC_090936.1, from coordinate 1,108,015,985 downwards.
CACCTGTGAAAAGCCCCTGGACACGCCTGGAACTAAAATCTCTTGCCCCCGAAAACCTGCAACCCAGGGAACAGAGGGTAGGAGAAATAAAGAAATCAAAAAGACACATTTTGTGGAGGAAGTCCGTGTCCTCCAGTTTTAAGGGGAAGAATCCTTGGATGATTTTGGGAAGAAAATCTTCTCCTTCAGGGGCGGGGGAATTCCTCCCAAAGAAAAATGGGTCCAAGAGACCTGAATGAAGACTGGGTGGGTGTGGGGACTGATTCAGAGTCACCCATCCCTGAACCCCAGGAATGTCATCCTGAGAATAAAATATGAATGGAGGGATCCTTCCCACAAACTGGTTCTAGTGACTGTCACCCGGTAAGAGGGGGCAGCACAGAGCTAAGGGAAAAAGGGGATTCTGAAATCCCACATATTTCAGGATGCCAAATTTTTGTTACAGATTCCCAGACTCCGGCACAGAAAACTGCCAAAAATCCCACAGTGTCAGAGTCCAAAATAAAGAAATTGATTGCCCAGCTGCCCAAAATGCCCATTACCTTTGCCCCTTGGAGGAGAAAGAAGGTAGATTCTACGCCCCCGTCCAAGTGCAAGGGCAATGTGCATTTCCAGCACTGGTGGACACTGGATCCAAAGCCACTCTTCTGTCAAAAAGGGCCTTTGAGCAGCTAAATTCAGGAAGGGGGGAGAGACACCAGATCCCTCTCACCCCTCTTCCTGGACGACTCCAGAACTTCGACGGGAATGAAATTCTTGTCGAGGGGACTGTGGATCTGGAAATTAAAATTGGGCGACACAAGGTGAAACACCCGGTCATAGTCATGACTCCAGAGGGAACCCTGTGTCTATTAGGGAATGACATCCTTGTCTCCCCTAATAGATTGTGAACAAGTTCCTCTGGACTCAGAATAACCGGCCAATAAAATTAAAACCAAGTGTCAACCATGTTAGTTTAAATGGCACATGCCACATGGTTGAACAAAAATCCGATCATATTGAGTTTCAGTTCCAAAATAATCAAATATCTGACATTACAGTAATTGCTGTAGGACAACAATCTGGTGATGGGAACTCCTCTCCATTCCTGAAAATAAACCTTCCTCACTGGAAGGAAATACTTTGAAATTGTATACCAATTCACAATCTGAAAATCCAAACTCTTTAGCCAAAAGTGATGAAAAACCAGCTCAATGTTTAGCTGACATTCAGAAAATTAGAGAACAGCTGTTCCTCCCTATTCAGTTAAATGAGGGGAAGGAGTCTGTTCTCGCCAGAGTGTGCCTGAACAACCAAAATAACTTCATCAGCGAAGCTTTGTTCAGAAAGCTCCCAAAAGATCCAACCATTACCACATTTAAATTGATTGATAAGTGGGACATGGGCCTGGAAACTTCCAATTCTAAACATCTCCTGCCTATAGGTGACATCTCCTATTTCTATAGGTGACAAAAGCATAGAGCATAATTGTTGGGTTGTGCGAGATGTCCCTGCCGCATTCTATTTAGGCAGTGACATTCTCAATCGGTTTTCAATAAATTTGGACCTTATAAATTACCAGGCCTTGCCCTGACTACGGGGCAATTCCATGGGCTTTGATGATTCTGAAAAAGCATTTCAGTTAGCCCAATTGCTGCCATATGCGGTTAAAGTTCAAATTGGAGAGGTCACCATGCAGGATGGACCCGACAATTCCCACTTGACTTAAAAATTAAAAGAGGACAGAAACTACAAAATCCAGACATATATGTACACCTCAATGGCCATCTTCAACAGCAGGGGTTGGGGTTAAACCCAACACCATAAGTCAATGTAGAACACAACACCATTCCAATATTGGTGGATAACAGCGACCTCAGGAGTATCACTCTGGGCGCAGGCACCATTATTGGAATGGCAGTTGGTGACAGCATTTTTCCATGGATCTAGGAAATGAACTGATAGGACAAATCCTCAATGACTGCTATGGCAATGACATACTGCCAGAAAAGATCTTCAACCGGCAAGGGGGGAATTTTCTGGTGTACTCTTCCTGCCCTTACGAGGAGGAAGAGGTGACCTGTGACATCAGGAAGGATGAGGTGATCTTCCAGGTACACAATGACTGCCTTTCCTACCTGAAACCCTCTGTCCAGGTCAACACTTTAACCAGAGACCTCTCTACCCAGCTGGACGGGGCCGCTGAGATAGCAAAACCCGAAGTCATTCCAAGCTTCAGGCAAATGGTTGACGTCCCTGTGAGACTGAGGAGCAGAAGCAAAAGTTGAAACAGGTGTACTTAGATTTCCGAGATATCTTTGCTGTGGACTCATACGACTGTGGTTGCACCGAGATACATACTACCACAAGTCCCACGGACCCTGGAATGACTCCTGTGTTTGTGACGCAATATCGCTTGACTCTCGCATCTATGGGGTTCCTGACAGAAATAATCAAAAATCTAGAGTCCCGTGGGATAATTCATCCAGTCCACAGCACCTTTAATAATCGGGTACTGGGGATTTTAAAACCAAATGGCCAATGGAGACTTTGCGCGGACCATAGGGATCTGAACAAACGGGTCCACATGTCCCGATGACCTCTTCCCTACATTGCCCAAGGGCTGGCCCAGATCCAGGGGTCAAAGGTATACACCGCTATTGACCTGACAAATGGATACTGGACTGTGCCCGTCAGGGAGGACCAATACAAGCTGGCCTTTACCTTTGGGGGGGCAGCAGTACACATGGATCCAGACGCCCTTCAGATACATAAACGCCGGCAATTAATTCAACATCTTCCTACACAAGGCCATGCCCGACTTGGGTGAAAGGGGTTACCTGGCCAATGTGGATGTTGTCTTGATTAAAAGCTCAACTGTGGAGGATGTTCTGACCCAGTTGAGGATTGCCGGAGCAAAACTGCCCTTCCAGAAGCCACAGTGATGCAGGACCAGTGTCAACTTCTTGGGACATGAAATAACCCCTAAGGGTCTCTGTCCCCAGGCAAAGAAAGTGGAAGCACTACTTAAACAAAAAAAACACAACTCTGTGTGAGCTAAGAAGCCTCCTTGGACTGACTAACTACAGTAGGAAGTTAATTGAGAATTACGCAGAGGTCACAAGACACCTGGTGCATCTGTTGAAGGGGGGGTCAAGTGGGAGTGGGGTCCAGAACAAGCTGAGGCAGTAAAACAACTCAAAGGAAGTCTCTCACAAGCACCTTGTCTAGCTCGCCCTGTCAAAAACAAGGAGTTCTTCTTGGAGACAGGGTTCTCGAATACATGCTTGACAGAAGTATTAAATCAAAAGCATGACAAGGTCAATAAAGTCATCTCCTATGCAAGTAAGACTTTATCCTCTGTGGAGGAAAAATTCAACGACTGTGAGAAGGCACTCCTGGGAATGGTGTGGGCATTGAAAAACTACTGCCCGTCCATCCAGGGGGAGTATATCATAGTAGAGACTTCACACCAGCCTTTGCAATACCTTCAAAGCGACAGAATCCAGGCCAGAAATGTTAGTAATTCCAGAATTACTTCATGGATTCTGTCCATGCAAGGCTTTCCTGTGGAGGTCAGATAGGGCCAAAACAAGAAGAGTCCCCTTGCGCAAGGTCTTGCTGGCTTGCATGATTGTGCCAGAGAAAACTGTCTCGAGGATGAAAGTCTCAAAACCCAGGACAATATGGAGGCATACTTGAAATCCTCACACAAAGTCTATGAAGAAGACAGGTGTGAGGGGATGCCCACAGTTTATGTGGACGGGTGCTCCTACTATGTTGATAACAACAGGGAAAAGGAACTGGTGGCCGGCGTTGGGAATGACTGGGTGAATGATGCCCCAGAACCCTCTGCTGGGTACAAAATCGGTCCCCGCAGAAGTCAGGTGGTGGAGTTGATGGCAGTTCATCATGCCATCCTCACTGCCATGCAACACCAACTCCACGAACTGGTCATAATCACTGATTCGGATTATGTCCGGAACAGGTTCGTGGAACACCTGGTCAATTGGAAAACCAGAGGCATGCTGTGTGCTAATAACAAACCACTTAAACATGGCAAGCTAATACAAAATGATGATGATCTGGTCACCTCTAATGGGATGACCATCTATTGGAAAAGGATTAAGGGTAATGTCCGAATAGAGGGGCCAGACAAAACTGGAAACGACCTGGCTGATCAGCTGGCCAAACCAGAGCCATCCAGGGGGATCTCCTTGAGATCGAGTCCCTGTTGGGGGCAATCCAGGTCACTGCTGTCACCAGGTCCCAGATAAATGCTCACAATGACTTCTCAACTGCCCAGTGGAGTAAGGAGACCCCAGATGCTCATTTAATCACGGCACAAAAAGGCGATCTGATTATTGGGAAATGTTATCAACACATTGAGGACCCTGAGAACTTTCCTCTGACGGAAACCGATTAAATTGGGAAAGAGGATCTCACAGTGTTGATGAAGTGCCCCAAAATGTTCCAAATCTAAGATGGTTTGTTGGTAAGGAGATCCATCTCTGGTTGTGACCAGTGGGTGGTACCTACCTCATTCCGAAGCCTGATGCTAAGTCATGCTCATGACACGTCCACAGCCAGCCATCAGGGGTTTCATACTACTCTAGAAATCTTGCGGGCGGTTGCATATTGGCCACACATGGGGCAGGACCTCGACCAATATTTGAAGCAGTGTCTTGTGTATGCCCATTTCAGCCAAGTTCACTCACACACCGAGCTCCCCTCCAGAAGAAGGGGATGACACTGCCTTGGTCAGATTTACAAGTAGATTTAATCGGGCCCGGGATTCGCTCCTTTAGGGGAAACAAGTACATGTTAACAGTAACATGCTTGTTTACCAAATGGGTGGAATGTCTTCTGGCCCAAAATTGCAAGGCAGAAACAGCAGCTGCCCTGATGATCAACCACATCTTCTCACGTTTTGGCCTACCCCAAAGGATTGTCAGACCGAGGAAGTCACTTCACCAGCGAAGTGATGACAAAGATGTGGGAGATACTTGGGGTAAAAAGGAAACTTCATATTGCATACTGCTATCCTCTGGTGGGGGAGTTGAGAGGTACAATAAAACCACTGTAAGCATTCTTAAAAGGTTTGTGGCAGATTCTGGGCCAAGTTGAGACATCCGACTACCGCTTGTCCTGATGGCCATTAGATCTACACCATCTTCTACGACCAAAATGTCTCCATATGAGCTAATGACTGGATGAAAAATGGTGCTAACTCAGCATCTCCTCTATAGAACTCAAGAGCAGACACTGATAAACGCCTCTGCAACTCATGAATATGTTGAGAATCTAAGAAAACACCTCCAACATGCTTTTGCGTACCATCAGAGGAATCTGGAAAAATCAGCAGAGGGGATGAAAACTCAATGTGATTTAAAAACAACCAAAAAGGAATACCAAGTAGGAGACAGGGTCTACTTGTACAATTTTCAAAGGAACCAGACTAATGAGAGAACATTCCTTTTGAAATTGTAGGTAAAATTTCACCTGTCGCCTACAGAATCGGCATCCCCAAAGGATAGCTGTCAGAAGAGAAATGGGTCCACATTAATCAGTTAAAGAGTTGTCACCCCAGGCATACTTTGTAGCTGATTCAAGAGCCCAAGGAAAGTCAAATAGAGGAGAACCCTGGAGAATAAGAAGCGAGGAAAGAAAAAGTAGAAGGGAATAGGTAGGTCCATAGGTATATCTATCTAACAGGGAATACTTTTCTACAGTGTTATTGAAAAAATATGTCATGAAAATGTGGTGTAAAAAATTTCCTGTCTTTGTATTGTTAAGTAAATTGTTTGCTGATGTTGTTCAAGTGCCCTGATGAATGTAAAATGTATGTTTTGTTTCGCTCTTCAAACCTTCCGGGAAAACTGTCAGTGCAAGATTCTAAAACCTGTTTTTTACATATCTCCTGTTAGATTACTAATTTCATTCCCTTGTAGACCCATGAGGACCTCCCGGGGGGCCCGGAAAGGGAACGAAGGAAAGGGAGTGTCGCTCCCCACTCTCCAACAAAAGACAAAGGGAGGATTGTGGCGTACCACTCCCTAATGGAAGAAGCACTCTGCCCGGTGAACCCCACTTTGCCCTACTTTCCCTCAACAAGAAGTCTCGGGGAAGCAGGGGTGGGATCTGTGGGGAAGATTTATCAGCCAAGCAGAACTCCCCTACATCACCAAACTGCATTTTCAGCAGTTACCAGAAGAATGGCTGTGTTGGCTCTGTTGAGCACCATTGCCTTGCATCAAAACTGTGTTTTGCAGTCACCAAAATAATGGCTGTGCTGTTTTTACCAAGCAAATATGGGGCGAGATGGAACACGGAACACTCTGAGAATGGCTGCCAGTGTTTTCCTTATGTGCACCAAAGAAAAGAATTGAAAGGCAGCGCTGCTATTCTGCCAGCTCAAAACTTCCCACTGAAAAAGAAAATGGTCTGCATTTAAAATGACTGTGTACTGATGTCCTTTTCATCTTTTCAACATTACCCAGTTTGGTTCCAGTAAGACATATTCATGTACACCCATATCCAGGGTGTACACCAGCAAATGGGGGCATTCCTTACTGAATGGCATGTTGTGTGAAGCAACATCTGTGAAAGAGCAGAAAACTTCACTCCAAGCCGTACGGAAAATACTTTACATTTTGCAACACAATAACCCAGGCAAACTCTTCACAAGAAGCCATCTCTCTCTTTGCTTATGTCAGTTTCAATGACCTTGCCTTAGACAGATTCATGAGTAGTCGAAATTGACTAGAGCTATAAATAATGTGCAGAATCTTGATGCGAGAGAAAGCTGCATTTGGGAAAGTGACATCCCAGAAGAATTAACCCATGTGTAAAAGGGTGTTTTTGACAAACAAGAAAATGCCTTTTAAAAAGTGAAATGTTAAACTAAGGCCGTGTGCTTGCATAGAAATGTGATGGGGGCTTGTTTGAAACATATACATGATATTACTTTCAAAAATACTTGCTTTCTGGTTACGGAAAGAAAAATAAATAAAATGACTGTGAAGCCAGCAGAACAGGGTTGACAGGCCTGGCTTCAAAGGGCCCTGCCTTTCCTGGGAATAGGATCATCTTCCCATCTTCCCCCAAGTGGACCAGCCCCCTTGAAACTATGAATGGGCCAAGGGGAAGCATCTCGCACCCTCGTCACACGAAGCGGCACTGCTCCTGCAGGAGACCATGGACTGCCACGACACATAGGTCTGAATTTCTGGTGACACCTCCCCTCAACTCAAGCTGAAGGGCTTCAAAGGTAAATCCATGACAACACTGGGCTAAACTGACCAGAGCCTGACATTTGGCTGTAGCCTGGAAAGTAATGCCCATATTTGAAACACAAAGCCAGCTCAGTTGATTTCAGAGACTATGCAGCTTATGTAATTTATTTCAGTAACCAAAAGACATATTAATGTGAAATTATGACCATTTAAATGTCATGTTTGCACCATTAAAATAAGACTTTGTAGGTTTTTTATAGCATGTTGAAGATGCCAACCCCAGCCAAATGTATACTGGAAAATTGTAGAATTTTAGGTGAACTATTTTCTATGGAAATGGCGAAAGATTGACTGAATGACTGAACAGCATCATACCGTCTTGGGATTTGGATCAGCATGTGTCTTGTAAAATGTGTAGTCTGCCCATATTAAGTTTCCTGATGATGACATTTGCTAATATGAGTGTTTTGTTCCATAACTGATTTTGGTAAAAGTAACTTTGATAGAACAAAGAACATTGTAAAAACACCCACCATAAAACTGAGTCACCTCCTTCATTCCAATTTGCTTCCAGGGAGGAGGCAACATACATAGGCTGACCTATCTGTTAAGACGTGTGTCTAGCTTGAGTCAGCCCCATAGTAAAATCCTCTGATGTCATGCTCCTTATATAAAGGGGAGGCATGGGGAGCTCTGGACTTTCTTCTGACTTTTCCAGCTCCTGCGCATCCAGAGATCCAGACATTCCGGATTCACCCTGCAAGATTCAGAATTGTACTTTTTTACCATCAACAAAGGTCTGCAAGGACCAATAGTTCTAAAAATGCTACCACCAAAGGTTCGAACACCAAAAGTTTGAACCTTTGGTGGTAGCATTGCAGGTAAGATAATAAAAGACTGTGGGGGGAGCGGGGGTGTCCCCCGCAACAGCCTGCTCACTATACTGTGTGGTATAGTGCACGGGGTGTTGCGGGGGACACCACCGCAGCACACCTACAAAAAAAAAGAAAAAGAAATGGGGCTGTGGGGTGCCCCCCGAAACACCCCGCTCACTATACTTCACAGTATATTGAGCGGGGGTTGCAGGGAAAACTCTTGCAGCCCCCGTAGAATGTATGTGTGTTTACATGAGAAAGGTGCAAACTTTTGGTAGTTCGCACCTTTCTCATGCGAACGTTCCAACCACGGCAAAATCAGCCGCGGTCAGACCACTTAGATCCTAAGATTCCAGATTCCACTGCCAGGTCAGAGCTAGCTGACCCTATTCAGGCACAACCACTGATCTAGAAAAACCCCACAAAAATCCCAATAATTCAGGGAGAAAGGGGGAAAAGCTGTGGTACACTTTTGGGAGTATCCTGTGACCAGACCGGCTTTTGCCCCGATACCTGCTTGCCCAGCTGATCCGCCTCACTGTCCAGTGACCAGACTAGTCCCAGCCATCCACTTCTAGGAGAGCCCACCGCTGTGTGCAGTGACCAGACCTTGCTTTGCTGTCCAGAAACCCTGTCCGCTGTCCAAGCTACCCCGTTGAAGTGCTTGTTGTGAGTATTTCCCTTCCCCAGCAACCACAAACTGTATTCCTTGCTTTGTTACCTTGTATTAGGTCCAATCCTAAAGAGATACTATAACTTCCTTAGCTAAAATCCTTAAACTGTCAGAATCCTCTGTGTACCTTGTTTTTAGGAAAATCTGTAGTGATCTCCAAGTGTTAGCACCATTCGTCCCTCGCTTTCAGTGCTTGTGTAAGTCTTTAGTACTATTTTGAATACATTAATTAATGCCCCCATAAAGAGGCACACGGCGTGAGGGGGTTGAAACTGCAGCTTAACACATTTCACGGGTGGCGTCCCTCTTTTCTAGACACTAAAAGCTAGTCTCAGTAAAACTTGTCATTTCCTTTCTAATCCGATTTTCCCTGTGCAACTGCTTTCTTTTTTTAAACAGAGTTTCTTTTCCCGTTAAGAACCTCATCCTGTCATCCATTCAGAGTTCCCCTTTCACTTTCATATTATACCTGTGGTGTGTCCCTTAGCATCAAAACCGCATTCTGATTTTGTCTGTTTAACCCATTTTTCAAGCTGTTTTGTCATTTTAAACACATGAAAATAAGCACATGCAATTTCTCCATATGTGATTTAGCTGCACTGTGCTTTTGCTTCCAAAGTCGAATTTCTGAACTGTAGGCCCGTTGTTAATACATTGCCTTGTAGTTTGCTAGTGCTCTTACTTCTTTGATATTGCTATACTCATTTCTCCCTCATTCATTCATCCCACCTGTAAAATAAGTATTTAACAATTCTCAATGCCGAGTGCCATTTTGCTCGATTTTCAACCCAATTTTGCCTCCCATTCAGAGGGTGAAGGTCAGATTTGCATTCTGATTGTTGACTAGTATCCCTGACTCCTTGCTACTCCTTTCTACCCACACCAAATTTGGTTAACAGTGGTTTGAGGGAACATTGCAGGGGGAAATTCTAACTGTGGTGCTATCAGAAAACACCTCCCAAAAATAATCTTACCTTTATTCACGTGTGCATTATATATCTGATGTTATAAGGTCGAAGTGTGTTCTATCATTTTACAGTGTAATTATCACCACACTGGTGATTGCTGCCCTATATTAAATTTGTGTGATTTTCATTGCAATTTAAAAATAAATTAATATTGTATTATTACACACCAGCCGGGTTCATGGTCCATTGTAACCCAAGATGTTTCTAAAGGTGGGTGTGAGATGGGTTGTGTGCCTTCTCAAATTGAATACATAATAAATAAAATAAAAGTATTTTGATTGTGCACTGCATCCCCGGCCGGTATGAAGAGTCCTGGTCTGGAGTGTACCGTACCTTTGAAATCCTTAACAACACACAGTGCAATGCAGTGAACCACCTGACCTACCACCACGGCCAACACTTGGTTTATTACTCTGCTGATTATGGACCCTGTCATAGAACGTCAGTCCTGATGGTATCTAACTCCACCACCTAGAGCCGCTGACTTGAAACCTGAATCGTAGCACCACCCATGTGCCTGACAGAATTTATTCATCACCTCCTCCGCAGGAATTCCATACACTTGCGGTCTAAAGCAATCTATCACCATTAATCAGAAGTGATTTTGCTAGACTCGCAAACCAAACATGAATAACACTTGTGAGCTTAATCGAGGCTATGCAATTATGCACTGCATAATCAGTCCATGAAGGCACTTGCCTACTAATTCTGTGCACCTGGAAATCCAAGAGCAGAACTAGATACCGAGGGGCTGTCTAGCAGTTAAGTTGCTAATCACACCTATCAGTGAATGTGTATGGCGGAACTACCCACCGGTAATCTAGCAGAACTATCAACCCTAGCACTAATAGCACTTATGAACTTGATCACTGCCCTGCAAATATGAACTACGATATCAACCCAGGAAATGCCCTTGCTTGCTAACCTTACAAATCCGGAATTCCCTGTGGGGAATTATACAGCAAGGAGTGTTCTACCACCTATTCTTTGCAAATCCCAACTATCTAGGAATCTCGTAGTAGAACTACCTATCGGGAATTGTATTTCGCAGAACAGCCGACCGAGGATGTTGCTAGCACCTATACTGTAATAACATGAGTTTTGAGAGAGACCTGTCTGTCACCTGCCAGCCTTCGCCATAACAATCTGGACCATCAATAAACAAGGAGATACCATGCCCTTTGGCAGATACTGGAAACTGAACAGGAACAATATCCCCATCGTAAACACACAGACACTCAAACACACCACTATGCTAACTCTTGCCTCTGCACTAACAAACAAAAGAATGCAGTAACACTCCTAGAATAATTCGGCCTATATGCACATACTTATACACCTCGACAGTCACCTTGACAGTCTTTAGAATGCAGCGATACCCCCCTCAAAATCGGCCTAGCTACACACATAACATCACCCTCAAGCACCAGTGCCACCAGAATGCAGATACCATAATCCATCGGTCCTGCTGCACACATTCAACTGATCTTACACACCCACTCCATTACATCTAGCACAAGTATGCCGCTACCCACCACCTTCTGGACTGCGGTTCCCCGGGGTGTTCAACTCACAGTGCTTTGGGATCATAACAATGGTAAAACGCGCTATACAAATGCCAAATAACATAACATATCATAACAACCAACAATAGATTAAGATGAGTATATAATTCACTAATTGAAATCATTAAAGAGGTTGCAGAAGGGGTGCAAACTTGTTAGTATTTTTTTGGCCGTGATTCCCTACCTTACCTGAGGACTACAGGGAGTGAACATAAAATGTAAGCAATTCAATTAAATAAAATTAGCTAATGTAAAAGAGTTTTTGTATTTATAAAGCCATGTTGTATGAAGAAAGTTACAAACTGTGCACTTGTATATTAGTGTTCTGCAGGAAAATTATGCTTTGTGTATGAATTGTAAATCACATGAGAGTTTTGATATATTTATTAACTGAACCATTTAATTTGTACATGTTATTATAAATTACAAAAAGGTATATAGCACATTTCTGTTCCATGGAATTCAATGCATCTCATGTAGCTGTTAAGTACAGTGAATATAAATCTGTGAAATGTGTTTCGCCAAGACTATGGGTCTCATCACTAGTTGGGCAGTATCCCGAAGGTATTACCGTCGGGATACTGCCGGGGCTAATAGCGTTGCTGCCAAACCCCCGGCACTATTAGCGCCGGATCACGGGTTTGGCGGAACGGTAATTCCCCATTGGGCCCATTTGGAAATTCCCCATTCCCTATTGGGCCTAATGGTGAATTTTTGCCGCAACTACCGTCGGTGCTATTACCATGCAGTAATTATGCCAAAAATCAGCAAATTCCTGGCGGATTTACCCCCAACACAGAGCTGGGGGTAAATGCTGCCAGACCCGTGATTTAGCAGACCCTTAAATACAGCGGTAGTAGAACTACCTATCGGTAATAGTGTTAACGCCGCATTTAAGGGTTACTGCCAAACTCATGAGACTGTATATGTTTTTGCATAACTCATACATCATGAGACAAGGAAAGGGCCTTCCCGAGTACCCATCATGGAGACCCACACATTAAAAATGTTAATGGATACATATGTGATTACCCAAAACAACAGCCTATGTGTAAAACACTAATAAGTCAAAATGCATTCCAAACAGGATTTTCATGATCCCCTTTCTTTGAGAGGTTAAGAGGGGCAATAAGGTTATGGATTTATGGATCTGTTATGTGCATTCATAATAGCAGTACCCTTGAACAGACCCTGACCTTCGTCCCTGGCAGAGCAATCTGTAGAAATGGAAATGATTGCTGGATCAATAGATGGATTCAGCTGATAAAAATGGGTCGAAAACAGAAATACGCACAAACGCAAACACACACAATTTAAGCTGAATTGTACATAAAAAATGTACACTGAAAAACACATTTGAAAAGTCACAAGTAGGAAATAACTTTTCAAATCAAATTTTTGAACCCTTTGTCTGAGTTGAAAATAGATTTGAATTCTACAGAACAGGTGAATTACATGCATAGGAAAAAGGATATCTTATCATATATATGAATTATTCATTCATATAAACATTTAAATAACACTGTTATGCTTGCAGTCTCAAACACAAAGAGAATTCTAGAAATGGGTTGGCATTTTCAGAATTCAAAATAGTCTTGCCAATCTGAGTATAAATGTCCTATATAGGATATGATATGTCATTTATAACTCACCTGTACACAAGTATTTCTAGACACGACAAGACAAGGATGGGAGGACATAGGGAGGACAAACAAGGATCTTTCCAGGCCTTGTGGCATTCAGATTGTGCAAATGTGGCACCATTGCATACCAGAAATATAAGGGAAAAATCTATTTCAATCCAATCTTAATTTTGCGTGCCTAAAGTGGGGCAACCTCATAGGTAAATGATCCCCTTATGCCATATAGAATTCAATAGGCAATCAAAGCAAAGAAGAGGATAACCGTGGGTGAGAATAAGTTAAGGGAACCTATCACAGGACCTGTGCAATCTAAAACTGCACATCAAATGCCTGGGTGGAGTTTTCAAACTATTTAATCTCAAACATGTAGGAAGAACAGATACTGTTTTGGGAAGGCAGCAAAGGAAGAGCACCTGCCTGATAAGAGAAAAGTGGATTGGCGATCCAACTGGAAGTATCTACTGGAAATTCTACTTTAAAAAGACTTTTTCCAAAGGGAACACAACGCTGATGACTTTCTCAGGATAGAACCAGATTCCTGAGAGTGATCTAGGGAGCAGGTAAACAGACAAAAACAAAAAGCTTGCCTGACAGAGTTGTCTAGTGCTGGCTGATGTCCCAACCCATCGTGGGTCTTTAAAAGAGAAACATGAAGTAAGTGCAATGTCCCAACAATTAATTACATCCTGGATCTTAATAAAAAGTATTTGGGGGAGAACCCTCTTTATAAGCTTGGTCAGTGCAATGAGGTGAAATAATGGATATAGTACAAGGTGTATGTGCTTAGTGATAATTAAAATAGAAATTCTGGATTTTGGCACCTTAATAAGACTTTTCTCCAGAAATGTGGGGACCCTGGAAACCTTACACATCCCGAATTAAAATGTTGCAAGACATGTATTTGTGATTGGTGTCTACCCTAGTCAATAAAATAATTGAAATGTATTCCCAATGAACATAATAAACTGGGATGTTGAGTGGGTGAACTAGATTTCTAGAGAATATTGAGGGATCTATTTGCTACTGTCTGAGCATTCTGAAATTAGATACAATTCCTGAACCTAAATCTTCAGAAAAACGTAATCAAGTCAACCATCCAATCTGTCTTGTATTGATGTCCACGTTAGAAACCAGTAGTGTGCCAAACATAGGGTCCAACATTGTAGAGTTATTTCGGTCCAGGCATAAAGAAATCACACGTGAAGCCAATATATTTTCTCTAATGCCAACCCATTTCTAAGGTTTCACAGAAAACAGGGTAAATTGTTTCATTTCAAAATTTTGTCCCAAGCATTGTTTTGTCTTTTTGAATCACAATAACCTTTGTCAAGTTGTATGTTTATACTAGAGAGGATTTTATTATTTTGTCAGGAATCGTCATTCAAGTTTGTTTTGATATGATTGGATGTTTGTGGAAACTGGAATGAAAACAATATAAAAGCATGGAAGGTTTAGTTTATTTTATGCAGACAAGCTTCCTGTTTTTAAGTGGAATATGGTGCATGACTTCCCCAGCATTGAAATCTAGGCAACCATCTTTAATTTCGTATTGCATTATTTTAAACGAGACAGAATGTTCACATTAAAAACTGCCTGTTTGTGCGGTGGGATTGTTGTGATGGGGGTCTTAGATCAGGGCTATTCCTCCATAAAATTGATGCTTATTTAAAAGTAAATGCTTTCCATATATTGAAATCACTACAAGCACCTGATATAGGCTCCAATTCCACTATGTAGTCATCAGCTAAGTACATGTTGTCATTAATGAGAGATCAGGCAGTGGAAACGAAAGGCAGATGGTCCATATCTTCAACCACAACCTTCATTACAACAATCAGTATAAACTACCTTTTTCTATGTATTTGATATTGTGCAGAATAGCTCCAAAAGGTAGAGGAGTGTTTTAGAGAGAATATGTATTTGTTAAGGCTTTTTAAGTCCTCATATGTGGGACAAAAGTCATCAGACACGACCAAGCATTAACATCACAGAGCCGTGCCTTGTGCTTTAAGTAACACAATCTCATATCTGGAAATTATGTGGTCCAAGGGTGCTTCAGAAAGTACAGAAATGGCAGCTGTGTAGTGGAAAGAATAGCATGAATTAGATAATGTCATGGCTTGTCCTCCTCCTTCAGAGAACAAGGATGACATTATGGGGCGAGGTTGCATTAAAGTTCTATGTGGAAGGCAAAATGAAAGCAACAGAAATGCAAAGAAGAAAAGAAGACAGAGTCAAATGTGGTCAGCACCCTGTGGAAAGTCACATGTGTTAGGGTTACCTACTCACTTATTTATTTGGGGAAACATCAGGCCAAAAGGCTTTTCTAAGCCCACTCACAAGAAAGTGTACAGTCCCGGACATCCCCGTCCCCACACTCTGATGTGTGTTTATATTCCTTTTGTCTTCCAGGAACTACTTGTGGCAACAACAGCTAGGAGCGCAAACTGTGAGGGTGCCATTTTTCATTGCCTCAAATAGGGGGTAACATAGCTCATTTGTGATATGGTTCTCTAAGACTCATTAATAGCTAAATCATCTGACAGAACAGTGTGGGAGCAAAACTGGTCATAACTGAGATCTAGCGGTTGTTGCATTTTATCTTCATTTGCAGAAGCAGTTTATTCAAAGGCTTATGTCCTGGAATATGGTCAAGGCACTGTTGAAAAGATGAGGGAAAACACCAATCATGTGCTAGCAGTGGGTGAGTATGTGGCGGGAGGACTGGACAAGTGGGGGGTTACTATGTGTTATATATGTCACTGGGTTTTGTGCAGCATACCCCTGCGATTTGTACAGTCTCCAAGAGATCTGGTATATCTGAAACAGAGGAGTAGGTCTAGATTAGAGGGAGGAGAAGGAAATGCAAGATAATGTTGTGATTGTGTTGTTGAGTACACATCAGATGTGTCATTAGCTCTGCTTGCAGGAATTCCCCTAGTTACTATTTGTCTGGGGCAGAGAGGTGTTTGTCTCCAGAGGTGAGGCTCATGTGCCTGTGGTGCAGGGATGCATTGGCTGGTGAGCGGTGGCATAAAAATTAGTAGTAGAGCTGTAGTGTTGTTTAAAGTCTGATGTGAGGGGTCTGTATATTGAAGTCATAAAGATCGAGCCACACAGTCTATGATATTGAAAGAAAGCTGAGAACAGGTGCAACTATCTAAGCACCCACTCAAGGACAGCCTCATCATATCCTCTTAGAGCTCTGTAAGGGTGTCATGGTATAACAGGTATGACACTGATAGAAAAGGTACAATTTGTAAAAACGTTGTTAAAGTTTCAAAGGGGTTGGAGAAACTCCTACTTTGCCCTATAGATACGATGGGACTAGTCTCGACCATCAAATAATAAATAAACAGTCCTAGCTCAGTCTATCAAATCAAAATGGCCTATACAAACAAATACCCAAATGCATGCCCTATATCTTGTACATAAAATGTGAAAAGGAGCACATGTATGCAAAGGAAAGTCAGTGTTCAAATATAAAGAATAAATGTGACTGGGTCAGCTCTCCTCCCCCGTTGGACAGCACAGAGTAAGGCGGTTCCTTTAGGCAAAATGACACACTCTGGCTCAGGCTCTTAACACAATAGGCAGTTCAAAACGTAGATCGAGGCCTGCCTGGCCTTCCACATTAAAGTCTCTCTTTCCTGGTTCTAAAACACAGTTCGACTAAATGTTCACACCGGTCCCCCTCCGTCAGGCTCAGACCTCTTAAAGCAAAAGTTCACATTGATCCCCCTCAGTCGGACTCAGACTTCTTAAAGCAAAAGTTCACATTGGTGGCCCTCAATCTGGCTCAGACATTTCACATCAAAACAAAATACTTGCAGGGACTCCCTTCCCCAAGCTTTAACAACATGCTTCTATCAGAAACCCAAAACCTCACCCATATTTAAGCAATATACCCCAGCCACGGAGGCATTACCGAGTCAGGTAATGCCCCGAGGCCCATAGTTACCGGAATCCCCGGCGGGGGACGATGGCAGCCTCTCGGCCCTGTGGTGGCTCGAAGCGGGGATATCCCCGCTTCGAGCATCCTCATTGGCTGAGGAGCTGCCATGCCCCCCACCGGGAACAGTGGCGTGGAATCCCGGTCGAGGGATTCCCAGCCGGGTAACGACCCGGCGAGTGCCAATCAGAATGTTTCTTACATTCTGGTTGACTCTCGCTGGGTACTAATACTCCTTAATATACTCTATGGAAGCATTAACTTCAGCAGCACAAGACCTGACTCAGCATGAAACTATGTTCATTCTCGACTTCAAACATATGCACCCCTATCCATATTATCACACATCACACCAAAGAAAGAAATCACTACATATTACCAAAACATGTCATCTCTACTTTTCTTTGCAAACTCTATACACACAGTACGACCGAAACCAATATTCTGATGACTTCACTCCCCCACCAAGTCCCCAATCCAATGCACCTGCCCAGGGGCATATGTTTTATAGATGAGCTGGGAGTAGGTCACACCAGCTCCAGTTGGCAGAACCCCTACTCCTTCCACTGCCACAGATCTACTAGGCATACATAATTAAGAACTGAGTGCCAAGCACTGTGCTTGAGCCAGGCAGGCATTTGATCATGTCACTCTTTTTTATCTCCATCTGAACAACAGAATTCACCCATGTTTTGGCCCCAAATGACCTGTAATGCATGGCCCCTGCACCAGGATGAGACGCTGTCCCTCATTTCACTGCTAGGAATCTCCTCATCATTTAACATTCCAACCAGGTTGAAGCGCCTGCACTCACATGCATTGTACACAAGGCACACAGGAGGACTGTCACCACACACACAGGCATATTAAGGTGCTGGTCATAGACAGTCATTGGTAGATGAAAGATTGGCACACTCACCCAGGTGGAAGCAGGCAGTTAAATGTTTGAGCACCATAACTGATTTATTTTACGTTTCATCCATTTTGGAACGGCATCAATTCAATAATGATGATGTCATTTTCTGTGGCCTGAACCTATATTGTGACCAGACTATGATATGATATGTTATTTGTAATGCGCTTAATACCCAGAGGTTTCTAAGCGTGGACTCGGGGATCCAACCTGTGGTGCTCCATGTCATTTTGCTTCCAAGGCGAGCACGTTGCCCCTGAGATATCCTCCCGACTAAATTATTATTATTTCCTATGATAAACCTTCCCATTACCATTCTTTAAATCGCCCTGCTTTTGTGATGGTGTGCAGCTCTGCTGCTCCATCCATATTAAACCATAGAAATCCTTTGTGTGTGCACCATGTTATTTTTACTGTGACTTGCAAAGGAATGTGTCCTTTTGGAAGCTTCCCTTCCCAGGCTCAATAAAGCTTCCACCACACCCCCTACAGCTGTCACTGGACGGGCAATATCCCATTAAGCTCCTTCCCGGCATTATTCACGCCACAGGGAACGCCCAGAGCCGCTGTATTCGGGCGATAAACGGCACTGTGTAGCGTATTGTGTTGTCAAATTATTCTGCATCCAGTTGCTACTCTGGGTCTTATGTCTTGTGCAGGAGGTGTAGGGCATTTAATGACTGCCCAAAGTCCAGACATAATGGGCCTCATTATGAATGTGGCTGAAAGGCAACAACGGTGCTACCGGCGCTGTTGTTATCTCTCTGCCACATTACGAGTTTTGCTTGCCCGTGCCGGACTGCACGCGTCGTCTGACCAGGCATGCAGACCAGCACCTGCGAGCAGAACTCGTGATTGCACCGGCACCGTTATTAACGGTGCCAGTGCAAACATGCTCCCGACCCCGCGAATGGGCAATTACTGGCCCATTCATCTCGCATTGCACCGATAATGGCCCATTCGCGGGTGCCAATGCCGGTACCGAGTTTGGCGGTAGCAATGCCCTTAATAAGGGAACGGCTAACGCCAAACTTATAATGAGGCCCAATGTCTTATTTATTTGGAATTAATTTCTTTGGAAAATGGATGTGAATAAGATAATAATTACATTTTTGTAGTTCGACTGCAATTATTCGGGATACAAGATCGCATATTTACCACTGCTCCCTTCCATTCACCCACCACTAAAGGGCATTTTTAACATAGTCATTTTTTTGCAACAAATGTATTCTGTAAGTAACTCTAACGAAAACATTTTGATACTGTCCAACAGCTTAGACTTGCCCGTGGGCACATGCACCTGCTTCAAGTAATGCTTGTGCTGCACGCAGACAATTCCAGTTGGAGTTAGGTCCAGAGTCTCAGGGGGAAATCTAACCCATAAATGACCCATCTATACCTCAGTCCTTCTGCTGGTCACTACCATTACCTTACTGTCTTTAAGGGTGGGGTAGCCTGTATTTACTTTTGTATGTTTCTCTATTGATCAGTCCCTCAAGAGTCAGGCCCCCCCCAATAACACAAAAGAGAGTCCTCACCCATGTTATATTATACGGTACCCAGGCATTCTTTCTAAAACATAGTTTCGAAAGACAAAAGTTCTGAATACAAAGTTTCTAAAAAAAATAAATTGAATGCATTTTTTGCATGGTACAGGTTTCATTTTAGTTTCGTATAGAAAAAAATGTTTTTTTAAAAAGAAAACATGTGGGTTGGAGGGGGAACCCCCCCATTAAAACATTTATTCGAAACTTTTTTTTTCCGAGGCTTTTGTGTCGGAACTTTTGTATTTAGAAACTATCACTGTCGAAAAAATCACTATAAACCTATTATGCGCCTTCATGAATGCTGCCGCTGAATAATGTTTTGGCTCATTGTCGGTTATTATTCTGATGTTCCAGCATTACCCTCATGTTCAGTGATCTCGTTGAAGGCTAAGTCATTCTCCTTAAGCAGGAAGTCCATTATGTCACACAGGCATCTGAACGTACAGGGAATGTTCGTGCTCAGAACCATGCACGATCAACTGAAGACATTAATTATAATTCTTCTTTTATAACGTGCTTAATACTGAAGCCGGTTTCTAAGCGCTAGCCCCAGGATTCAAACCTGTGTTTGTGAACGTGTTGCCCCTGAGATATCCTCCCAGCCTGGACTTGGACTTGAACAGTATGCAGTACGGCACTAAATCTTCTCCTAACCGCAAACTCTACAGTTTTCTGCACAACGTCACGCAGCACTCAGTCATCCTTCTCCTAAATTCTCCTCTTTTATGGGTGTCCTTACGCTGAGTGCGATAGCGGATGCCAGGCTGTGTGAGGGAATTTCTGAGAGTCACAAGCCATTGCTGGATTTCTTTAAAGGTCTACCCAGCATAGAAAAGCTCCTTCAGCTTGTGACCCGTTCTTGGATGTACAATTTTAGGCATTGTGCAGTACCAGAAAACTGGGATGTACAGCTGAGTCTAATAGCTCACAACTTGCAATGCACACAACATTTTAAAGGGTTACTTTAAAGGTCTGACAGGTTAGGAGGGCGGGCTCACAAGGCCCTCCGAAGTAGGTGCATAATTATTTTATATAGTGGTGGGTGGAGTAAAAGCTACCAAGGCGTCATGACTTCTTAATTTAGACCCATTGGAATTTGCACCCTGGGTAGACAGAAAACGGCTATCTGAAGAAGAATTGACTCCTTACATTGACCTTAGGGTACTAAAAATGATGGGCCTCATTACAAGTTTGTGGTATTTTGATGATATATCCGCTGAAATACAGCCAAACGAAATTACTGTTACCGTCACTAGGCACAACGGATTGCAAGTGGTGGTAGGTAGGGTGGTGTAAGTCCACATTTCTGGAGTCCATAGAATTCTATGGGGATTCTGGCCGATTTTTGCAGTTTTTTGCTGGAGGAAAATCCTCCACCACGCAGTCAAACCTGTAGAATGGCGGTGTGGTAATGCGGTGGTAACAGAATTACTGATGCATTACTGCTGTTTTTTCCTGCACCGTCATACTCATAATGAGACCCTAAATCTGTACTTGCCACCTTGCAAGATGTTAACACATTATTCCATTTCAAGCTGATATCAGAATAGTATCCAATAATATAATCACAGCAAGGACACCAAGACCTGAGACATCACAGACACTGTAATGCCGACACAGACACAGACACATCACAGATGAAAATGGACCTGGGCTAGCCTAATGAAAAGGAAGCACATGACTGGCAGAATGGGTTTAGCACATTGAACTGTTATGGACTACAAATGTCCAAGTTAAAATAGAATAACAATGATATGACTATCTGTAACATTCCTTCTTTAACAAAGGGATGCTTCACAATTCTCTTGAAAATGATTATGATGTCACTCTACAATGGCCTACAATTAAACACACACTTGCTTATTCCATCAGATCCTTCTCCCTCGCAAATGTTTATGCTAATCTCCCACCATGCACCAGATCTGGGGTTGGAGATCTTCAAAGCATTGAAGTACCTGCTTTAATTGAAGAAACATCCAGCCTAATATGGCATCAGCACTAACCATCAAGACTTCATGTGGCCCATCTGTTGGCCATGATCTGCCTCACCATCTTCACAGGGAAAGGCTTGCACTGCAGACCACATGACCTAATCTAAGTGTGCCCTTAGTTCGGAAATACAAAAAGCTGTGCAGCTTGTCATGGGAGATTATTCCATCTGGTCCTCCTCCTTATCAACAGTTTGGGCTGGTGTCCACCATGTGCCAGCTGCAGGGAAGTAGATCTGCAGCATCCTTCGACCTGAGACGTACGCCTTAACAGAAGTATCATTTAACCTAACACAGCCTCACAGTAACCACCAAGACATGAAGCAGCAGCCCACCAATCTGTGGGCCCTGATCCACCTACCCTTCCTCACAGGGAGAAGCCTGCACTGTAGAGCATGTGACTTGGTCTGAGGGCACACTTTCCAGGAAGCAGGGGCCACAGATGGAGAATGGCATGTCGGTTCCCACTCTCCTGCCCCTCCTCTCCTACATGCTCTACAACATCCCTTTTTTATCTGTCACTAGAACAGAGGTCACTATTTGACTTGTCCAGCGTGCTGTACTTAGTTCCCACCTGCCTTTACAAGCTCCTTCTTTGCCACTTGGTTTCCAGTCTGGACTGCTCTTGAATCGTTCCGGCCTCTCTATCGGCTTCGCCTCTGCACGCCTGCTTCCGCCCAGGCCCTAGAAAGTGGAAACGCGGCCTTCTTCGGTTGCCAAATGCCCAGGAGTCTTCCACTGGCTCTTGGCATGTCTGTGGGCACATCCCGTCCTCACAGCGTTTCTGTGCTTCTTCTCTGGTGAGCCGGTCGTCTTTGCCAAACTGGTTCCTACTTCCAAGCTCCACAAGACTCATAGAGAGGTTTGGCGGCTTCTCCCAAACAGCAGCAGCCGTCTCCAAGAGTTTGCTTTCAATCTTTAAATGTACTGTGCACAGGTGCATTCAGAAACAACTAGAACGCTTATTGAGATTGAGGCGTCCTCTAATCTGCATTGCTCTTTCCTTCTTCCTTATCCCAGAAACTTGGCCGATTGTGGGAAAAGGAGTCCATTGATGTCGATTGATACAGGTTACTCGGAAAATCTCTTTCAACAGTTCTGAACAAGCCGGTGCTCTATATATTATGGCTAACTGGAACTGGGAAAGGTAGTGTGGGTTTTGTTACTTTTTAGAACAGGGATGGAAGTGTGGCCTATAGGATTTTGGGAAAAGGTTTCTCTATTTTCCCTAAAGGTGGGTATAGGTGAATGGCAATAGGCCATTAGGGTATTGGGTATCAAGGGATTCGTCATGAAGCCATGAACTCTCCCCGGAGGCTGTCTCCTCCCATGTGATCCTCCCCAAGGTCAAGAACATGTAGCGGCTTTCCCGCCAGCACCCGCCAGCACCGAAATCAGATACTGGCGCTAATGCAGGTGAGTGCATGGGGCCGGCAGAAGTGGTTATTCCCCTACAAATGAATGAAAATATGGTGGAACATAAAAAGCTTGCACAAAGGCTCTAAGCATGGTTTTCCCGCGTGATTTGTATGTTCCGCAGTAGCGAAAATGAGAATGCTTTTCATAATGCATGCATGTAAAATGAAACCTTAAAAGCGAATATGGTTTCGTTTCAAAATCAAATGAAATCCGGAACAGAAACAGTACACCAGCAACACGTTGTATGCATTTAACACTTGTGTTGCCAGAAAACAACGTCTGCTGCAGTGCAACGGTTTCACGGAAACGCACATTTTCCGAGAAAGCCCATGAGGCGCCGCTTTTTTTTCTGTTGAATTTGTGACGGGGGCGGCATTTTCCAATGAGGAAACGCTCCCGCCCCAAGCAGGCTGCGCGTCACTCGCCCCGAGAGTTCGGTGATCCATTTAAATGCAGATCCGGACTTTCCGCGTGGGCCACGTACGCAGCGTTTGCGGCCTGGAAGGAAATGCAGTCGCTTTTACTGACTCAAAGCCAAGGTGTTAAGTGGCGCAGCCTGTCAAGCAAGCAATACGTGACTTTTGGAGAAAAAAAATGCTTTTGGATTACAAAATGCGTATTGCAGAGGGCAGAAAGCATGCATATTTTTAAGGTTTAAGACAACGTTTAGCTACCTGTTTAGTGTTACGTGTTCCATGCATGCCAACGTCAACCATTCGGGAGACGTTACTCCAGTCCTGTTTTTAACTTTGCATTCTGGTACTTGCAGTCCTGGATCTATAAGGTGACATCAATGACAAATCCCAGAATTGTCCTGTTTTTAACTTTGCATTCTGGTACTTGCAGTCCTGGATCTATAAGGTGACATCAATGACAAATCCCAGAATTAACCTGTTTTTAACTTTGCATTCTGGTACTTGCAGTCCTGGATCTATAAGGTGAGTTCAATGACAAATCCCAGAATTAACCTGTTTTTAACTTTGCATTCTGGTACTTGCAGTCCTGGATCTATAAGGTGACATCAATGACAAATCCCAGAATTCAAAGTTAATATAAGGGGTGGACTACCGTCTGCAAAATTAAATGGATGATGTGTGTATGTATGTTTTTGGAACATTGGTGAGCTGATTGGAGTGAATGGCGCTGAACTATTTTTGGGGAGTGGTGTAAGTTTACTGGGAGGGGGAAATGGTTGAAGTCCATGGAAGGCATATGGCTTGATCAGAGTGATGAAAAAGAGCACAAGTGGGCAGTGGGGTAACACAAAATGTGGGTGACCTCTGTGAGTCAAGATGAGGCCCCCTTCCCTCAAGCCTGGCAACAAATCCTGGCTGCGCCACACTCTGTGCCGGTCTGGACCAACACGCATGTGCATTACGCCTGATGATCATGCTGCTGTATGAGCACGTTGCACACTGCACTAGGTGATTAGATGTAATTATGTGCTTTAAGCAACCCTTAAATCTTTTGAGTCCTGACGCCCAAATGGGCCAGCCAACTCTGTGCATGGCCAATAATATATTATTGATACCATAATAAAACATGTTCATGATGGCTCTGTCGGTAAAGGCCATTATCTCCACACACCAACATTCTCTTGTTGGCTTTTCCCTTAATGCAAGTAAAATTGAACTGTCACTGGAAGAAACCATGTTATTGCTGTTGCATAAATGCTTGCACCACTATGTAAGAATACCCGTCATATTGACTTTGCCCCTAGCACCTGTAAAACATGTGTGATACAGTAAGGAACCATTTCCTTGTTTAGCTGCACACATGTCTCTACCCAACATGAAAGGACATTCATCTTGTTGGCTTGGCCCTCAATGCCAGCATGCAATGTCAGAGAAAAAAACACGTACTTGCATAAGTGCCTCCAATCTCCCCATGTAAGAACGCTCATCATTTTGGCCACGCCCACTCTGTGAGTACAAAAATGCCATGCCACAGAAAGAAAAATGCCCAGTCGGCCTGCCCCATTGTTCTATAAACCCCCACCCCAAACCCTCCTCCATGTAATAACATTCATACAATTAGCTTTGCCCAAAAATACCAGTTTATAACATGTAGGAAAACACCCATGCTCCAATGCCCCTTGACCGGATGCTAGCCTTAAATGCACACATTCATACGCATGCACCCACCAGCCACTCACCCAGTGGCAGCTGGTGAATATTTATTTGGAGGTGTGTGAACATTTACCACAAATATGCCAGAGCGACTGTGCATGGAGAGGGAGTCTAGACCAACTGAAGTGATTCAGGGGGTCTCTCGACCTGCCGCCATCCCCAAGAACAGTTTTTCAATAATTAGTTAAAATGGTGCATTATACAGCACACTTTCTGGGAAAAATTGGGCAAAAAGTCTGACAGTTTGCAGTTGGTTTTGTAGGGTAACTCCAAATAAAAATCCAATTGATGCAACTCTACTGCAGTGCACAGATTTACCAAAGCATTTTCATGATGCCTTTTCCCACAATATATGCAAATCTAAAAACATTTGCAAGCTGGTTGTGCCTATACCTGTCCCTGATAACTGCACCAATATATGCCAGTATTTTCATATATAACTATACTCATGTTTGCTTTGTGCATTATTCCAGTAATGGTACTATAAGAAACCATGTCCAGGCTAGCACTGACACTATATGGCAGTATCCCCACATAATGATAAACTGCTCTTGGCTTTGCCATTTAAAATGTCATGCAATAAAAACAAAACTTGTCCAAACTCTCTTTACCAAAAAGCTAGTCTAGCCACGTAATAACAGTAGTCATGCTTACTTAATCACAGATGCCCAGAAAAAAAGGCCATGCACAATAAGAAAAAGCTAGCTGACTGCACCAACATGCCATTCTAGCCACTTAATAACACGCATCTGGGTTCCTTTATTATAGATGCTTAAAATAAAATGCCATGGCACAATAAGAAATAGCTGGAATGGCTGCATTAAAGTGCCAGTTTAGCTACATATTAACAGATATCATGCTTGGTGTAGCCTAGATGCCCAGTAAAACATGCCACGTCACAGTAAGAAACCGATTGGATAGAATGGCAGCACCCAAATGTCAGTCTAGCCAGGTAATAATGCGTATCCTGCTTACTTTAGCATAGATGCGCTGTAAAAACTGCCATGCTGCAATAAGAAATGGCTAGAGTGGCTGCACCAAAATGCGAGTGTAGCCACATCATAACACATAACGTGCATGCTTTATTATGGATGGATGCACATTCAAAATGGCATAGGAGTATCCCCCTTCTGCCCCTCATGCCCACTCACCAGAATGAGCTCTTAAGCAGCCTGCCCAGCACAAACACACATGCACACCCATTGACACACCATTTGCTCGCTCATTCACACGGGCACCCAGCCACCCATATATCATACACACTCACTCATTCACATATGGATTAACATTAGATAATACATAGCACACCCTTGCATGCACGCACGGATACATGATAACATACATACATCACAACCATGCAATACGATTGCTCACACACACACACTAAAAATGATTTATTCTTACCTGTTTCACAAATCAGTCTTCTCCTGGTGGGACTCCTCCAGGAAGTACTCCAGCAGCTTGCCCCTCAGCTCCAGTATCCACTACACTGAAAGGAAGCAGGGTGAGCATCCTGGTTCCTGTCATGCGCAGTGGACACTGAGCAGGCATCACACCTGGAACATTCCTTTCTGAAATCGGAGTGCTTTTGCTTTAACTTTAGATCAAAATGATTTCTTTCTTTTTGAAGTCGGAGAGTATGTAGTCTGACTTCAGAAAGAAAAGATCTTACTCCAGAAAGACATCCTTTCATTATGAAGTCAGAGTGAATGCACTCTGAGGCATTCTGACTTCAAAAGGATTTCTTTCTGAAGCTTGACGGGCCCCCCTCTACCACCCTGGACATTGTGCAGTGTGGCCCCATGCGCCACGAGGGTTGTGGGGGGCCCTGCTACACCAGTACAAGTGGTTAAAGACCTAATGAGGATAAGAGGCATGGATATAGTAAGAATCACGGGAAGCACCCGTAATGGGCTTGTTGACAAAAGTATGCTAAGCTAGCCTTGAGCAGGGTCATCATAAGATGTGCTGCTTTTGCAGCATCCCTGTTCTGGGAGCAATTACTGCACCTTTCACTCTCTCACATCCTGTGATATATGATATGATATTTTATTTATATCGCGCTCATACACAGGTGTTTCAGAGTGCGACAAGGTAATGGGAGGGGAGCAGGGGAGAACAAAACCAACGATCTTACTAGGCCCAGTGACATTGCGCCTTGAAACACTTTTCTATGGGCGCATTATAAATGCCATATCATATCATATCATTGAGAATGTGCAAGTGCATAGGAGTGGGGGAGGGGAAAAGTGCAGAGCAAAGGAGAAACAGGATACATAATAATAAAATAAATAAATAATAAAATCAGCAAAAGCGTTAGTGCAGCCAAGTGGCAAGTGCTGGGTTTAAGGCAGCAGACAAGGAGGATCTGATAAGTGCAGGAGGGAGAAAGGTGGGGGCTGTATGGGTACAGATACAGACCCCAGTGCAAGGGGTGGTCCAGAAGCTGTGTGGTCGGGTGGCAGGGTGAACAGGAACCTGGGACCAGAGGACAAGGGGTGAGCAGATGCAAGGTGCCAAGAGAGAACAGATCAGCAGGGGAGATGGAGGGTGAAGGTAGAAGGAACAAAGAATGTCTTGAGGTGCTTCCGGAACCTGAGAAGGTTTTCCTCAAGTTTTAGTGAGGCAGGGAGGCTGTCCCAGAGGTAGGCCCCAGCTGAAGACAGATATCTACCCCCAGCTCGTTTCTTAGAAAAACAACTGACCCTGAAGGAGTTCGAGATAGAGGAGTGAAGAGCTCGAGAGGGGAGGTATTTACGGAGGGATAGCTGAAGGTATTTACTGGCAATACTGGATTGCAGCAGACACCTGCATTATATGTGAACTACGTATGGGAGAGACCCTATTCTCGGAGCCAGTTGCACATTCTATTGACTGTTAATAATTGGTAATTAGCACTGTGATTGAGACATGTATTTCCAAGATCCTACTTGCATCCTCCAAAATGAATTGAATCACAAAGTAAACTGGTTTTTAACTTTGGAATGCTGACTAGGCAATGATATTTGCTTGCCTAATGCACCACACATGTGCACCTGTTGTGTGGCATTGTATATGTATTTCATCTCATGCATAGCAACACGTTGGCAAACAATGAGAAAAAGCTGAAGACTTTATCACAGAAGCTATTAGCAAATAAACTAACACACCGGCCATTAACGGCAATCTCATGTTGTCAGTGTTAATTAGCCACTTCTGGCTGTTAGGGTAACTTTAACCTGCATTCTGGCACCCCTGCATTCATAATGCAAAAATTTAAATTTAATAATTTAAAAAAACGCAAAATGGCATGTGCTGAAAATAATGGACTGCAGAATACACTTGATGCGGTTAGGGGAGAAACATGGGCAGTGGTCTGTCGCTTTGCTAGAATGTGTGGGCTCTTGAACGTATATACTCCTGAGATATGTTCATCTGCCTCCCAGGCAGGTGGCTATTGTGGGGGCATAGTAAGGTATCAAAGTCGTTTTTGTTTGGGTGAGATAACCCAAACGACTGGAAGGACCTGTGTGTGGAATCACGTATAGTTTACATACACTTTTCATATTCAGACAGTTTAGCATTTTTCATATTCATGCGAAGATGTTCCTTTTCACAAAAATATCATTGTGAACTTCGCACATTTCTAAAAAGCGTTCATTTTGCAGAGACGAAAGGCCTTCTTGTGGGTGTCCAATGCATTTCGGTCCTAATGACCATCTTCAGGGACAATTTCCGGCTTCTATTTCTACTTCTAATCGCCTTCTTAAAAAAGAAGAATGGGTGCAACAGTTATCATATCAGGAACCCCATTTTGTATCTTCGGTTGTTTTCTTTGTGCTGTTGTTCTGGGGTTCTCATCCTGGGGACCTTTTAAGCATTCCGCGGCGTTTTCACGCAGTGATGCCGAGGCATAGTGAGGCATCCCCAGACAATACCATGGTGCGTGGAAATGTGGACTATTAGTAAGGAGAGTCCTTCAAGGAAACAGTAAACGGAGGCTTGTGAGATTGTGGACACTCCTCTGGTGCATTGCCTGATCGCTCGAAACACCCCTTTTAAAATGTTGCATAAGCAGCCGGTCAAGTGGCACAGCGAGTAGCTGCTCACTTTGACATCGTGCAGAGCTTGCTAACACCCCAGGTTCGAATTCGTCGGGGCCAAACGCAGCCTTTCATCCTTCCGAGGTTGATAAATGAGCACCACACAGGGGGGGGGGGGGAAATAATAAGCAGCGCTGAGATACCTGAGGGTTCGTAGCGCTATATAAATACGAAATAATTCTTCTTAAATGTTTTTAATTGGCTCTTTGAAAAACCACATTAGAATCTCAAATTCCATTCATGAGATGGTAGAGCAGTTCTGTGTTTTTCTTTGCCATATAGGGCATGGAGTCCTGGATGTCTCAATTTATAAAAAGACCCAGAATGCAAATATAATATCAGGACGGGGTGATCATCTACTGAATGGAATGGGGCCTGCTGCCACTCTGCAGGCCCTAGGTTGAAGGGCGGTTGGGTAGGAGAATCTTTCAGGATGTCCGAGGGTTGCCAGATGACTCCTTCCCCGGAAGGGCAACTTATCCCAACATTGGGCTTTCACTTCTCCATCAATTGCCTGTTGGGCTTTGCAGTGATGGGCCACTGGAACAGGCACTAAAGTAAAACGAATGTTAAAGCGGTAGTGGACAGAGGAGTCCGCCATGGTATGAAGTCATCTGGCAACCCTTTGCTGTCCCCTCTTCACGTTGATCTCCAGGTGATACAATTACTAAAGCCCTCCACAACCGGCTGCTGCAGGGGCTTTGTCATTCTGTGTTACTGCGCGGGGTGAATAACTATCATGCAGTAAAAAAAGTGCTGCTATGACAAACTTCCTTAAAGTGCAATACCTCGAGACAGTTCCTTAAAGTGCAATACTGTGAGACTGTTCCTTAAAGTGCAATACCTTGAGATAGTCCCTTAAAGTGCAATACTGTGAGACCGTTCCTTAAAGTGCAATTCCTTGAGACAGTTCCTTAAAGTGCAATACTTTGAGATAGTCCCTTAAAGTGCAATACCTTGAGACAGTTCCTTAAAGTGCAATACCTTAGAGCTAGTTCCTTAAAGCGCAATACCTTGAGACCGTTCCTTAAAGTGCAATACCTTGAGAGCGATCCTTAAAGTGCAATACCTTGAGACAGTCTCTAAAGTGCCCCTTTATTTAGAAGTTCATAGGGTCACACCTATGGAAATAACGTCTTCGTTTGCATTTTGGAGAACGAGTTATTTATAAGATTTAACAGTTGCTGCTCAGGTTATGGCCAATACTGCAAGTGGATCGATGTATGTATTCAATATGTGATTCTTGCATATGTGCGCGGACCCATTTTCGAGTATACGCAGTACGGTAGCTGCCTCCTTTGACACTCTAATCTCAATTGGGCTCGTTTTGGTAATTCCCTGGGTCTAAATGCATGTATGCAATGTGTACGCATGGTTTTCCACGTGTTTATCCACGCTTGGCAATGTTTGCCATTTTGGCAGGTGTAGGGCGGGAAGGGAACGAAACGAATGTTTCCGCCTGCCCATTCGGTCCGTCTCCCAGAAATGAATCCATTTACCATAGCGTCTGATTAGGCATTGGATTCCTTGTGATCCATCGGCATTTAGGACACGCTTGGCAGATTCCACAGGAATCCATGCTAAAAGCCTCCATTGGCCAAGTGCAGATGACGCATATCCACGCTGGTCTGCCTGGAATGACGTGCCCAGCCCCAGCAGGAGTGCAGAGCCTGTTGCAGAGCCGTGTACGGTGCAGTAGCTTGCCCTCCCTCTAAGGGCCCTAATAATTGTGTATCTTTGGATGACCTCAAACATTTCTGTAAACATTCGAAAGGTTTCTGGAACTCAAAGCCCCCAAAACCAACGTTATTTGGGTTGTGCCTAAACTAGTACGCCCACCCCTTATGGAGATGGGCAGGGCCTTTCTGACTTCAAAAAGAAATGATTTCTTAATGACTTCAAAAATAACATCCCCCACACCCAGTGCCTTAAGTGGCACTGCTAAATGAGCCAGGACCAGTGATCGAAGTGAGCGGGGACGGTCGGGAGCGGTGTTCCACTACTTTAATTTTTTTCTGTTTACTATTCCTCTACTTTTTATGAGCATATTCACCATTTTAATAGAGGATGTGTCCCTGCATGATCTTGTGCAAGTGTAAAGATGTAATAGGATCCTTAGTTACTAATCACTTAAGACTACTGCAATGCCCCGGCCGCCCCACCTTGTCACATGTTGCACTAGGCTTCCACCTACCCTCTTCCCTGCTGAGACCACAATTCCACTACTTTTTTCGGTACACTTCTACCACTGGCCGGGGCTCATCTAGGTGCGTGGCCTAAATGCGGGGTTCACCTGCTGGCTCATTAGGCCACGCCCCTTGACGCCTCTGCTCAATGGGCTACAGGCACCCCTGCGAAGCAGCCTTTTGTAGAGATCAGCACCCTCTGCCCACTAGGTCTCGGGAGGATAGCTCAGTGGCAACGTGTTCGCCTTGGGAGCAAGACGACACAACACAGGTTCGATCCCCGGGTCCGCGCTTTGAAACCTCTGGGTATTAAGCATGTTATAAATTATATATCATATCATTTATTTTCCATAGGCTTGCCTGGACAGCACCTCGCCTATTTAGCCTTAATGGTGGCACTGCCCCTCACCAGCTGGGGAGGGGCACCGTCACCATTAAGGCTGAAAGGGTGAGGCCACTGGAAGCGGAGGCCTTTTTCGGAAAAAAGACTAAAACTCCTGTGAAGGCTCAGGAGCTTCAGGATTTAGAAAACAAGACCTCTGCTTCCAGCGTCCTCAGGTTTCTCTCCATAATTTTGGCGGCAGCTCACGTGCATCTCTTGCTAGAAGGGATGCATCGCAGGTGCGGCGTCATCATTATGGATGAAAGGCATTTTTTTCTGAAGCCTGAAGCTCTTGCACACAAGCAAGAGCTTCAGGCTTTAGAAAAAAAATCTTGTCATGTATGGCCGGTGCTGCCAGGGGAGATTAGTGAGCGCCGACAGGGTCCCGCCTCAAAATGAGATTTCGGACCCTGCTGGGTCTCGGCACCGCCTGGCCCTGGCTCACTTAAAGTCCTGCACACACCCCACAGGATACAGAAGGCTCTGGTTCCCCTGCTCTGAACATGCCAGGAACCAGAGCTAGTTCCTTGTGTGCATGGAGCATGGGAGCCAGAGAGGCCTGCCTTCAGAGGAGTGCCTCAGAACAGCAACGGATTCAGGAAAAGGCAAGAACATGTTTTTGTAAATGTGTATGTGTGCGTACATGAAAGGGTGTATGTAAATGGATATTATGTAATGTGTGTGACTGAGCGCATGATGTATTGGTGGCTGGGAGTGCGAGTGAATGGTGGATGGCTGCACATGTAAATGAGCACATGAATGGTGGTGGAATGTGTGTGCTTGTGTTCAATGCCTAGAGTACTTACCAGTAATCTTCATTACTCCCAGTCCTACTTTTCCTCATCCCAGTACTTGCATATGAAGCACCTTGTCACATTCGTAAATACTGGAATGAGGAAGAGGGATGCAGAGGTAATGCTGGGCCAAGGAGATGATTTTGGGGGTTGGAGCAGGAGAGTGGGAGGGAGATGGGACCAGTCAGGCGGGTGGGGCAGGGTGCTCTATTGCGTAATGGGCATGCATGATAAAGCAGGCATGATATGTGTTATTAGTGGCTAGACTCACATTTTGGTACAACTAGTTGGTACAGCTAGTCTAGTCATTTCTTAATGTGGAATTCCATGTTTTCCTGGCATCTATGATAAAGTAAGCATGATCAAACGTATTACCTGTCTAGTCTGACATGTGGGTGCAGTTAGTCTAGTAATTTCTTTCTTTGGCATGACATATCTTTCTGGGCGTCTATAAAGAATTAAGCATTATACATGTTATAAAGTGTCTTGACTAGAATTGTGCTGCAGCTAGACTAGCGATTTCTTACTGTGGCTTGACATTTTCTACTGGGCATCTCTGATAAAGCAATCATGATAAGTGTAATTATCTGGCTAGACTGGCATTTGTGGGCAGCCAGTCCTTACTGTGGAATTGTATATTTTTTTGGGCATCTATGATAAAGTAAACATGATAAGTTTTCTCAGGTGGTTAGATTGGCATATGTCATACTCATATACTGTGTATCATCAAGGCTAGAGAAAACATGACAAGTGCTCTCACATGTCTGGCCCGCATTGTGCAGCCAATTCTGGCATGTTTTCTTATGGTGGCATTGCATTTTTAATAGAAAAGCAGTAAGATAGCTCAGTAGGTTGAGTGCTTGCTGCTGCATTCTGTGTGTGATCTACAGGTCGCAGGTTCAAATCCTGGCAAGGCCAACTCAGCCTTTCAGTCTTCTGAGGTTGATAAATGAGTACCAACTCGGTTGGGTTGAATCTTTTATGTAAATATGTGCTATTTACAGTGCTTTGACAAAAGCGCTATATAAACAAATTATTATCATTAATCGAAGCATTAATGCTCCTGTACGCTGAATGTGACTTGCATCTATTGGATTTTTGGATACTGTATTATCGCATCAACTGCTAATGCAGGGGATCTACTTTTCATATAATGACAATACCCGACATGCAGCTAAAATTGGCATGTCTCGGGAGGATAGCTCAGTGGCAACATGCTCGCCTTGGAAGCAAGATGACACGGAGCAACACAAGTTCGATCCCCAGGTCTGCGCTTAGAAACCTCTGGGTATTAAGCGCGTTATAAATAACCTATCATATCATATCATAGTATGGAAGTAACTCGACATACTATGCTAAAGTGGCATATCTATGGCAGTGCATCAGCCTATTATTTTATGTTTATAGTTTATTAAAAACGTCACACATTTTTAATCATATGCTTCAAAACTCTTAGTTCATTACAAATGGCGATACATTTCTTCAGACACAAGATTCTAAAACAAACATTACAGACATTAATTCATTCAACACACTACACTATAATACCATATACTATATACCTATCATGGCCTCCCTTTCTAACTCCCAAGATTACATGTGTTACCTATCCGACTTTCCCTACTTCATTATGGTGCACTAATCAGGAAAAGCATTTTACCCCAACTCGAACACTGAGCAAATAGCTACATAAAGGCAGGTTTTTGGGACAGCCACAATGAATATGTGAGACATTTCAATGTAGCTCATTTACTTATGTCTTGTCATCATGCTGATTGTACTGGATCTAGTTCCAGCACATGGATTTTTAGACATTTCATTACATACGTGCAGCATAGAAAATCAATGACCTTCTACCAAATAAATAAAAATAACACTTTGGCACCGGTTCCAATTTGCGCACAGAATTTTAGGCACAGCGGTTCACCGGGTGTCTAAAACCACATTAGTCTCTATTGGATCCAGTAGAAGCTATTTCTATGGTCTAATTGAGTCCTTTACATCGGAAGACGACGTAGAGCCTGATTCACAGAGCCCATCCAATGTACCCCTTGAAAGATACTTTGTGAATCAGGCTGAATCAGGCCCATAGTTATTAGATGTGCAAGTTACATTGCTATTAACTGTAGCACTCAGATTTGTCCACATGTCCAACCTGACCCAATAAGCTCTAATTCAGACTCCGTTCCTGCTATCGACCGGCACATCTGGCATTCTGTTTGTGCTTCACAGAAATTGTTTTTGAGGGGCAGTAGGGGCATTAATGGGCACTTCTTGAGTTCAGCAAGTTGCATAACCAGCAGCTTTCAAAACAGCAAAGCATGCATGAATTGCTGACCTCACAATGGGCCCTGCTGTCTATTCCCACTTGAGGGACTGAAATAAGCACCCCTAATGCCATGGATAAGCCAACAAAGATAGCTCAGGAGCAACATGCTCACCTTGAAAGCAAGACGACACCAAGCAACACAGGTTCAATTCCCGGGTCAGCGCTATTAAGCGCGTTATAAATAACCAATTACAATAAATCGTGACCCTCTTATTCTGTGTCTTCATGGCAAGAGACTGTGACTTGATCTGGGCACCCAGACAGTTTAGGGAAGATCCAATTGTAGAAATGATGTCCCTTCATAATGCCGGTTTCGCTTACTCTTTTTTTAGGGTGTAGGCAGCAACATCCTATCCCCCCTCAGCTCAGGCTCCAATTGACACACATGGAAAACACATTTGAAAATTGGAATGTTGGTAGCTCCATTACATACAATGCTGCGCCCGAGGGCAAACATGACTGGTTTAATTCTTTAGTTGCAACATTTCAAAGTTTCACCTTTCTCTTTGTTTGTTTTTAACAGAAGATTTGTAACTGGGAAGAGAGCTCATCTAAATAGGGAGAAACACAGGCAACAACTGCCACTGTGCTGCCCGCATTCCAAAGCCACCTGATGTAATTTTTGTAGGTGCCCCAAGACTCTCAACCTGCCTCTCTGCCTCTCTGCCCTGCCGCTCACCACCTCTCCTGCATAGGAAAGGGACTTAATTCTTTTTCTATTTCAAATAATGGCGTCCATTTTGTTTTTTTAGAGGAGATTGGGCTTGTACAATACATGCTGAGTCCATCTCCAGAAGAAAAAAAAAACATGAAAACTATTCGCACCCCAGATGGAGCTCTGGGTTGCGAATAACTGTCATCAAGGTCCTCACTTTGCTTGGGCCTGCCTAGGCTTATGCTGTTTGGCTGTTACCAGCCCTGTACGCCCCTTGGTGTACAGTGATTGATATAATTTACCCTAATTGGGTGGATTGTACTAATGGAAAAAATGCCCCCTTTCTCTGGCTTTAACCACCTGGTAATGGCCCGCAGAATGCAACATTGTTTCTTTGTTCATGTGCCAGAGTAGAGTCACAAATCCTCGCACCTAGCAACTTGAGATTTAGCTCTTAGGGGGACTAACAAACACCAGACATGCAAGGAGAGGCTCCCATGCAAATCACTCCTAGAAAAACCCCAAACAGCTATTTTGCTCAAACATTGTCAAGGTCTGGAAGCTGCACCATTGGCATTCACCTCAGAATCTCTTGATCTATTGGAGCCCCCAGCTTCTAAAGGCAATGGACCTTTGGGGTTGAAAGATGGCCTCATTACAAGTTTGGTAGTGTGGGGAAAAAAGTAGCATTATTGACACTTTTTTGCCACACTTACAAATTATAATTTCTGGTAGATATACCGCCTGCGGGATCACAGTGGCGGTAATTCAGATGATTTTCAGAGGAAAAGTGCCAGATTAAACTCCAGTTTTTCGCGGAAGTAAATCCTCCAATTTACCGACATGGGGCCATATTGCAGAGCCTTTGCAAGGGTGCAATGAAAAATAATTTCCTTTCTGCACTCGGGCACTTTTTGCCCTTGTGCTTATACAGGTTATAAGTCTACATGCAATGGTACAAAGATTCTGCAACACCATCCCAGGTGTATGGGAAGTCCGCCCTGCAGGTGTGAACATGCTTGCACGTCCCCGTGTGAACTGGGACGCTTTGCCCATAGCCCTTAACTTTACTCCTTTAAGCACAATGAGTGCATTCCCTTTCGTGTGGGTACTTCACAAGTAGGGCACATGAAGAACAAATGAGATATGCAGAAAAGTGCTTTATGAATTCAGAAATGCACACACTTGGCTTAATGTTTCCAGTCCAGACGAGAAAGTGATGTAAAACACAGGAATGTCTGTGTGATGGTTGCATGCGATAATGTCCCTGCAAAAATGTCGCCTGCCAAAAAAGTCGCCTAAAAATGTTCAGTTTTTTTGCAGGGAGGTTATCATATTGAACATGGGGGGGACATCCCTGCAACCCCCTTGCCCGTTGACCCCATATATATGGTCACCATATATAATGTCGCCACAGCCTTTTCCCGACGACCATATGTAAGGCAACCATATGTATGGGGCTAATATTACTGGATACCTGTGTGATGACTGCCTTAACGCCAGTAGCTGTCATCTGCAGCATTTTCATTGTTTTTGGAGGTGGAGAGGGTGCACGTAACACATGTCCCATTTGTGCTGTGTACATCTGCATGCTATTATGCCAGCATAACATTTTCATGTTGAAGTATAACCAAAGCTTTCCTATGAAATAAGCCTGTGTTTGTTTGTTTGTTTGTTTTATTATTTATAATGCGCGTGTGTACCCGGAGGTATCAGGGCGCAGACTTTACAAGAATTTTCGAAGCTTAGTTACAGTACACATAGAACATACATAGTAAGAAAAGAGATACATCAAAATTATTTACAAGGTAGCAGTTGGCCAACAGGCCGATATATACATGGAGCAGAGGGGCACACGTGGTTACAGTGTGTGCGGGTAGCGCAGGGCATTTAAATCACTTGGCGGGTGTCCCGTTTCAGCCATGAGATTACCTTGGTACGGAAGCTCTGAAAGGGCAGGTCCATTCTAAGATTGGGAGGTAGGGAGTTCCAGAGTTTGGCTGCTTTTACCGCGAAGCTGTTGCCCCCAATGGTGGCACGTTTGTATTGGGGGACGGATAAGCAGCATTTGTAGGGTCTTGAGGAAGCCTGTCTGTGGAATCTATTAATCAGGTAGGTGGGGGCTGCATTATTGAGAGACTTATGAGTGAGGGATGCTGTTTTTATCTCTGGTGGAGAGCCATTTGTTCTGTAGGCTAAGTCCTGTAATATGTTCTCTTATGGAGATGCCCAGAGCTGCTCTAAGAGCGTTGTTCTGTAAGGTTTGCAGTTTATGGGTGGTGGCATTGGAGGATCCCAGGTAAAGGGCGTTACAATAGTCAAGGCGAGAAAATATGAGGGCTCTGGCGAGTGTAAGGCAGCTAGAGTCTGACAGGAATGGTTTGGCTGCACGGATTAATTTACACGTGTAGGCGGTGGAGGATGCCAAGGAGCTCACTTGTCTTTTGAAGGAGAAATTGGAATCTAAATAGAAACCCAATGTTTTGACCTCCTGACTGACTTGAATGTTGTTCCCATCGATCATGAAGGAGTTGTAGGCCGGGCAAAGCTTCTTTAGGCTGAATGAAGTACCTAGGATGATAATTTCATTTCTGTTTTATCATCATTCAGGCATAGTCCATGAGTGGCCATCCATGCCTGGATGATGATGTACACCCTATTTAGCAAGGCCAAATCCTTTCCATAATCTCCAGAAAGCGGAAGGAGAATCTGAGTATCATCTGCATAGTTGGTGTAGGTGATACCCAGATGATCCAGATCATCGAAAAGGGGC
Source organism: Ambystoma mexicanum (assembly GCF_040938575.1). Taxonomy (NCBI): domain Eukaryota; kingdom Metazoa; phylum Chordata; class Amphibia; order Caudata; family Ambystomatidae; genus Ambystoma; species Ambystoma mexicanum. The sequence goes on along the minus strand of NC_090936.1, from coordinate 1,107,977,898 downwards.
TTGGTAAATATGTTGTACAGTGTAGGGGAGAGGCAGAAACCCTGAGGTACACCGCAAGTGATAGGTATGGGGTCTGCTGCCGCAGTAGGGGAGAAGACCCTCATGGTCCTGCCATTAAGGAAGGAGGTAATCCAGGTGATGGCTTCAGTGGAGAAGTGAGCTGATGTGTGGGGGTGTGAGCAAAGGACAGAGTGATCAACCAGATGGAAGGCTCCAGATAGGTCAAGGAGGAGGAATAGGGCGGCTTGCCCGTTGTCTCTGAGCGTGTCGATCTGCGCCTTTAGGTCAATGAGTGCCGTTTCAGTCCCGTGTAGGGGAAGGAATCCCGATTTCTGGAGCCTAAGAGGATATGTTCTTCCAGGTGCTTCTGTATTTGGACATAGGCAACCTTGTCCAGAATTTTTAGAAGAAAGGGAACGGTCGTTATGGGTCGGTAGTTTGTGGGTATGGTCGGGTCCAGAGTAGGATTTTCAAAGAAGTGGGACTACCCAGGATTGTTTTAGGTTAGAGGGGATGGAGCCGGTGCCGAAAGAGGCATTAGTCAATTTTGTAATGAAGGGGGAGAGGTCGCGGGCAGCGTCTTTGATGAGCTGTGCTGGGCATAGATCTCCCTGGCAATTGGAAGGTTTCAAAGTCAGAATGATTTTTTCGACTTCAAGTGTACTGACTTTGGAGAATTGGAAACTGGTGAGATCTGTAGCCAAGAGCTTATCCGGTGTTTTAGAAGGGAGAGTGTCGTTCAAGGAGGCTGTTTTGCTGGAGATTTTGCTTTGAAGGGTCGCAATCTTATTTGCTAAAACTTTTTGTATTTCTGAACACCAGTTTTTATCTTTGGTACAGGTGTCAGGGGGTGCTATGGGGGTTTCTATTTCTTTGAGGATGGAGAAGAGTTCTTTTGTGTTGGATTTTGAATGGGTTATGCGGGAATCAAAGGAAGCTCGTTTGGCCAGGTAGATTTCTTTTTTATAATTAGCAGCAGCTTCGGAAAGTTTGATTTTATTTGCAACTGAGGGGGATTTTTTCCAAGTAGCCTCACAGTTTCTTTTTAGCTGCCTTAGGTTTTTAAGGAATGGTGTGTACCATTTGTTAAGGTGCAATTTTGGTTTGCTGGATCTGAGTTTAAGGGGGGCAATACGGTACAGCGAGGTAGTCATGATCTTGTTATATTCTTCAACCAAGGACTCTGGGTTCAGGTTGTCACGGAGTGTATTGAGTGTAGGAAGTAGGTTCGGGATGAGTCTTTCAGCTGTCATGTTCTTCTTATTTCTAGTAAGCATGGGTGGGGCCCTGATGGTAGGCATGGGCGGTGGTCTGTCAGTAGAGAGCGTGAAAGATACCAGGTGGTGGTCGGTCCAGGCTAGTGGTGATATGATTGTGATATTCGCTAGGCAATTGTAGTCGGCCACCCAGTCAAGTGTTCGGCCTTTTGAGTGCGTGGGTGCTGTGCATCTTTGTACGGAGCCTAGTTCAGTGAGAGTGTTGTCTATAGTACTAGCACTGTGGTCTTCCGGGTCGTTGTAGTCCAAGTTAAAGTCTCCCAGGGTGAGGGCTTGAGTGGAACTTTTAAGGTTGCTGGATAGAATAGAATTGAGGTCTTCATCGAAGGAGCCAATGGGGCCAGGCGGGCGATAGAGCAGATAGATGTTGAGGGTTTGGGAGTTTGTAAGAGGAATTTTTACTGCTAAGGTTTCGCATGAGAGGGCATCGGTAGAAGTGGCTAGTCTCATAGTAAGGCTGCACTTGTGGATAATGGCGACACCCCCACCTCTAGAGTTAAGGTGGTCTTGTCTCATGATAGAGTAGTTATCTGGGACTGCTAGCATAATCATAGGGCCTGCTGCTGGGTGTAGCCAGGTCTCGTGATGGCCAAGAAGTCAAGGTCTTCTGTAAGGATTAAATCTGCAATTTCTGTGGCATGTGCTACTAGCGATCTGGCGTTGATGAAGGCTCCCTTGATTTTGGGGCTAGCTATGTTGTTGAGGATAGAGACTATGTTTTTTGAAGTAGTGGTGTGGCGCTTGTCCTGAGTGGGTTCATGGGTGCCCTGGTTGAAGGAGTTATGAGGGAGTGTGAGGTTGCGGTTTTGGGATAAATGGAGAGTTTTAGTAGGGGAATTAGTAGGTTGGAGCATTCTAGAATTCTGTGTAGTGGGCATTGAGCGGGCAGGGGGCTCATAAATTTTGGCTAGTCTAGTTCTAAGTCCTAGGTTCCTGTCTATGGTGGTACGAGGGAGGCTGGTAGTTAATAGTAGCTGAGGATCATTTCTAGCTAGGTATGGTGCATGGATATTGGGTCTGATTGGGGCTGGCGTGTTTGGTAGGTATGGGGCCATCTTAGGTGGTAGTGCAGCATTTAGGCTAATCAGGAAGTAGGCAATCAGAATGGTGGTGAGTGGACACATGCTAGGAGGTGAAGTCAGGAGTGTTATTAAGTTGTGTCGTGGGTTGTTTGTGCCAGTTAGATCAGAGTGCATTGGTATATTTAACCAGAGTTGGGCTTTCACAGTAATCTGGGATATGCTAGGGTCGGTTACACCTTGTTTCCACTAGCAACATGTCGGTAGGAATCACTGAGTCATACCTGGGATGGGTGGCACAGCTTAGTTAGGATGCGCTACACAATGCCTGAATGTGGGGTAGTTGATAGGCTTGGGAGCCTAGGTTAGGCAAGCTAATTTAGCATAACAGCTACTTTGAGGTAGAACAGGTAGGGCAGGACGGCTAAAGTGCATGGGCCAGCAACTACCTTTGAGGTGTGGCAGTTTGGTTGAGATAAATTGTGAGGCTCCTAGAGAAATGACAGAGCGCATCAGGCAAAATGACAGAGTACCTAGATCAGCAGCTAGATTCGAAATATGGCAGATTGAGTAAAAGTGCATTTAGTAGCATCTACAATGGTGGCAAACCAAGAGTAAAGCGGAATAGCCACAGTACCTAGATCAGCAGCTAGATTCGAAATATGGCAGATTGAGTAAAAGTGCATTTAGTAGCATCTACAATGGTGGCAAACCAAGAGTAAAGCGGAATAGCCACAGTACCTAAGTCAGCAGTTAGAATCGAAATATGGCAGAATGACTGAAAGTACATTTAGTAGCGCCTACAATGATGGCAAGCCAAGAATGAGACATTTTCGAAATGTCACACTTTGGCTTACCGTGCATAGGGCAGCAGCTAGATTCAAGTGATGCAATTTGGCAAAGTACCTTAATAATAACTAGGATAAGTGGAACGGCGGTATGAAATAGCGTGGCTGGTGTGCTTAGCGTGATAGCAGAGTTCAAGATCTGGCATTATGGCAAAGATACCTTGGAAAGCAACTTGGCTCGAGAAGGGCAGTGTGGGTGGAGCACATTTAAAAATAAAGCATGGTCGTAAAGGCAACACAGTTGATAGGCATCATTAATAGGTGGAACAGGATGCAAGGAGTTTGTAGGCACAAAAGGGTTGTGTGTTCAGCCACTGCTTAAAGAAATCCATGGTAATTGCTACATGCCATGGCCAAATGGCAGGAGGATGAACACCATTTGTATTACAAGCTCTAAAAAAATGTGTTCATTCAATTTTGCCTGTTTTGAATTTTTTGCACCTTGTAGAGCAAATGATGAAAATTGCATTGGGGTACAGTTTTGCACAAAATGTGTAAATGTATTACATTCTCCTAACGTTAAACAACTAAAAATGGCAGTGTATCATTGGAAATAAAAGTACTGGCTTTAAGGCATAGGTTATATGATCATTACTTTTAACATTATACTTCTGTGTGCAATTGATTACCGATCATGCACATTTTATGTTTGCAATCTGTGAAAGCCACTGTCGCCGCAGGAGATTGGCGAGCAAAGCTAAAAATATAAGCCTGTTGTGAAATAACATCACCAAAGAGAAGGCCTTGTGTCCGTTATCCATAGCACACAGCAACGAGCCAGACTGAATGATGAGGTTTCGGTGAAACGGGTTCGCGTAATCTATTAATGATTCATGCTTGCCTTGGCAGGGCATTATGTACACTAATCATGAGGAAACCAGTTCACAAGGATCCTTCAGATGCATTTGTCCAGTTAATAGTTTGACTTAATCTGATATTTGAGAGGGTCACCACCCTTTTCAATGTAGGTAATTTTCAGAGAAAAATATATAGTCAATGTTCTGTTCAGTCAACAGAGGCAATCTCCGTTGCCAGGCAACTGGCCACTTTGCTGTACTACTGCATAATTCCGTGAAGGATTCTGCCGTCTCCTCTAAGCAGATGAACTTGGAGCGCGGCGCGGCGCGCCAAACATGCTGCATAAGCAGAGAGATTTTCAGTTGTAATGAATTTTTTGCAAGCATTAAGCACTGAGCTTGCTCAATAAACAACTGTGCCAGAGCTAATTCCCAATAAACAGTGTGCTCAGTAAGCAATTAGGGACTCCAATCACAAAACAACACATTTCGGCGAAATGCATGCACCCAACAAAGCCTATTGATATAAGTGGCTTGTTAAAAACATCATAACTTCCCTTTTAAAAACAATTAACTGGGTATATATTTTGTCCAATCTAATGCAGAAACTCTGCACAAAACGAGAGCAGTCGTCACGAGCTCCTGTTTTGTTATCATTAGGCGTTGCTCTTTTGCTCTGGGCAGAATCTCTGTGTGAAAATGTATTCTTTTTTTATTAAAGTGAATTTTAGTGAACTTTATTCACTAGCATAAATACTAACTAGTTAAAATTACAATCACAGACAGATCTCAAATTGAAGTAATAATAAACGAATACATATAACTAATGACTAGTAACACAGATTTCCCATTTTATTTATTTATTTATTTATTTGTAAAGTGCGCAAAGCCCAGAGGCAACTAGGCGCTAAGACATGCTTAAGAATATGGTTACAGGTTTACAGAGTTTCACTGTCAGATCTTTTCAACAGTAAAAACATAAAAACAAAAAAAAATCAGACAGGCTAAAAAACTCAACAGAACCGCAGTATATCTAGAATGCATTAACTTAATTGGAAAATGTTCTCAACGAAGTGCCACAATTTGGCCAGGGTAAGGTGTAAGCTAAGTTGAGTATTAGTCATGCATCATTAGAATTGAGCGATTTAACCCTGCGCACACAATTGCCCAACCGAGTTATCCTCTCAGGGTCCATAAAAGGACATTCTACCAGCAGCAGGTCTTGTATTGATTCGATTTTTGGGCGGTCATTACAGCGTCGATAAAACCTATCAATGTATGCAATGTTACGTGTAACACCAACAATTGCAAGCGTTTCCATCATGTTAAATCTGTTTCCTATACATTCGTCTAACTTCTCTTTTCAGGAAGCATTTTAAGGTAAATTGCAATTAATCAAGGGGGCAGGGTCGCAACCACGTTTTCTGCACTTGTCAGTGTGCAGGGCACACACAGGTGTAGAACATGATTGCAGTTTCCAGGGACGGGGATTGAATTGCGCGTGCTTAGTGGCAGAGGACAGGGGAATCTCTGGACTCAGGGCAGGCTGTCAAAGGGACAGGCTTGTTGCTAAGTGCTTCCCTGATTCCCAACGAGATGTGTACATTTGTCGGACCCTGCACTCATGGCCCTGCTCCTAGTATCTTCTGACGCAGAGGCAGGGCAAAGCAGTGCTGCTTAGGGCATTTCTAGGTCCCTGGCAACATCACCCATGACAAAATAAAAATGCTCATCCTGTACATTAGCCTTTCTATTTTTTTATTTATTTAAATGTTTACATGTCCACCATCAAAATGGAGGCAGAAATCAATGTAAAAACTGCACTTCCAGCGACAGGACTTCAGAGTAGTACACTGACCCAATGTGGGCGGTGACCGACTCCACTCCACCTGTTTTCAGTCAGTGAGTCAATGCACATTCAAGTGTCTGGGGTCTCTTGCGGCCAGCCTCTCCTTCTCCTCCCTCACAAATGCCCTTTTCAAATCCGCCTTGTGAGATGTAATCTGCATGTACAATTTCAATTTAATATAAAGTGATATAGTTTATAAGTACATTTTGAACATAATAAAATCCAATATCAACTCAAATCATATCAAACAGATGATATATTTTCATTTCACAGTCACTTAATAAAACAAGCCGGAATGTAATCAAAATAAGGCCTAACTTAAACATTAAACAAATTGATAACTAAAACATGTATATATATATACATGTGTATATATATATATATATATATTACACGGCCACAGTAGTGGCTGTGTAGTTATGGTTTAGTTGCTAATCCCATACGAAGAGCACTTTTTGGGCGGCTTATAACTTCACTCTCCCTGGACGAATCCTCATTAAACTTTGCATAAAAAGTATATGGCCACTCTGAAGTTTTTTGCAAAGTTTGGTAAGGTTTGGTCCAGGGGGGACAAAGTTATAGGGGGGGTCCCACAATTTCTTTTTTTCCCATAGACTGAATGGGGAAAAAACTTTGCTCACGCCTACAGCCCAAACCGCTGAACGGATTTTCACCAAATATGCGGCAGGAGCAGCAGCTTGGTCCTGAAAGCATGCTTTTGTAAATTTGGTGCAAATCCGTCCAGTATTTATTTTTAAAAATGACCAAAAAGTAGGTCACAAGAAATTAGTGATATCTATGTCCGGTCCGCGGACACACTTCCCTGTTCGCTCCGCGGACAGTGTCCTGATTGGCTAATCGGCTTGCGTCATGTCCCCGGACATGCAACGTGTTCGCTGATTGGATGGTGAGGAGCGTGAAGTGCGTCAGATTTTTGGAAACGCCCGCCATCTTGGATTCACGGACAACGGCCGATATCCGCGGACATCGCGGTGAAACATGAAAAAACGCAGTATTCCACTTGTCAAATTTATCAAATAATCTCTGGGGAGGTGAGGGGTGATGAGGATGGGATATGGCTGCAAGAAGCAAAAAAAATGGGTGTTTTTTGCCGCAAAAGTTCGCGAACAGTCCTGTGAGAGTTCGCAAACACCTTAGCATTACAGGGTTGGTGAAATGCAGTTCTGGGATGGCTTTGCCGCCACTTAATGGAACTGCATGTATGTTCCTGGGCTGATTCCGAGTGAGTATGCAAAGTTTGGTGGGATTCTGTCAAGAGGGAGCAAAATTAGAGTGGGGGTCTCAAAATATTGTAAAGGCTTATAAATGTGGTGCCATTTGACAAATCTACACAAAGGTTTGCAAAAAGATTATAGATCTAGATTAGATGTTTTCGTAAAGTCTGAATGGATTTTGTCAAGTGGGGGCTAGGTTATATGACGATTGTATGTGCATACATTTGACACTTTTGAAAAAATAAAACATGGGTGGATTTCCAGCAAACCTGCGTAAGGAGCATTGGCAAGGACCTACAAGCATGGTTTTGCAAATGTTCCAGTGTTTTATTATTTGACAAGTGTCATGATGTAGCTACAAAAAATAGCGGTATACCTTTAGTGACTGAGGGGTAACCTGTGGCCATGGGCAGTGACTAGATTGTCCGGGTCATGGAATAAGGTGATGATCCGGACAATCTGGCTACTGGCAATAACCAGAAGGGACAAAACATAGGATTAAAGTGGCCATGTCTGCCTGGGACTGGCTTTGTGGTAAAGTTATTCGAAATTAGGATAGATTTGAAAGGGAAGAAAAATGTGCTAGTGGTAATATGGTCATAGGGTTCTCTTTTTGCCTTCTGCAGGCTGCTATGGAAAGCGAAGAGGGGCCCTGTATGGAACCCTCACCTTCCCTTTCGATTGTGGCCATCCTGTAAAAGGATTTTCCTTCCTACACCGGGTCACCGCAGGCGTCCCGGTGTTGGAAGAATAATCCTATTTTTTAGCACCCTGGGTTCCCTCTTTGGGAACCTAGGGTGTTAATGGCCTTCATCCCCCATTTCAGGGGCTGGAATGGGGAGATAATGGTCCAGAGACCACGTTATCCACCCTCACTTCGTTTGGGCTGATAACTTGGGATGCTGGGCCGGTATCCATCGTTCCAGTCCCTGGAACAGAGGATGAACGCCACAATATTTCCATTAGCAAAACACAAAATGCAAATGGAAATGTTGGAAAATCTTATTTAGTCTATGAGAAATATAAAGTAGATGGAGTCTATATATTTTTTAGGTGGTTCCTAAAGGAATATGTCGTTTGTTGTTTTTGGATGTATTTCTTTTGGCAGGCGAGCTGAGAATGAAATGTGGGGAGGGAAATGAGGGAAGAGCAACCAAACACTAATATGGAGGGGTAGGTGGACAAGGGTTAAATGTTGCGCGTGTGTTATTTCTAAGTTAGGGGGCACTGTTTCTCATGCTCCTTGATTACAGCAGTGGTGGTGGCTCTTGGGGAGGAGGGATGGCATTAGCTGATGCCATTTTAAGATAAATAACAGTTTTGCTAAAAGTACGTACTGTGTACTAGATTGTTAATGGATAATGAGTAGGAATAGGTGTTCGAGCTGTGCAAGGGAAATTTTGACGTTGGAAGTTCCTAGATAAGTAGCAAATGCAGATTCGAACTGTCTGCGAAGCAGAGATCTTATTGTGAAGTGCGAACGGGTTCTCAGACACGTCATAATGCCGCCCGCCAGCGTATGGTCATGTGGCACTGTCCGGAAGGTCCGCTATGAAGTTAGATGTTCGTAGATGTCTACGGATGCAAAGGTAGTTGAAATATTTGCAAGAAGTGTATAGAAGTGTTAAAAACTATTCCAGATGTTGGGAAATGGCAGAGTTTTAAGGTGAAACTTTGGAAATTGGACACACATATTGCTATATTGGGTAAGTATGATATTAGTAAGTTGTAGGAAAATAGCATGCACTGGTAAAAACCTATGAAATTCAATGAAAAAACTTTGTTAAATGGACGTTATGGTTAAGTTTCACTAATAAAAACCTATGAAATTCTATGAAAAAACTTTGTTAATGGGACGTTATGGTTAAGTTGGACTAATAAAAACCTATGAAATTCAAACAAAAATCTTTGGTAAACGGATGTTATGGTTCCAAGTAAAACCGAAAAAACCCTGAAATTCGCCAGTTATGGTAAGCTAAACAACCATAACTTGCGCCACCACCGTGCACTGCTAAGACTAACACCCAGGACATCAAAGATGACATCACAAATGTCATTGATGATATCACTGATGACATCACACGCGAAATACATTTTGATGAAAAGTCTCTACAAGGAGACAAGGAGTTGTGTTTATATTGTTGATAACAAGATGTCAGGAGTGATCGGGAGACCTATCATGAACTACTTAATCTCTTAAAGAATGTACTCATCTAATATCATTGAAATGGAGTGTTGTTGTTAATACAGAAACGTAATTACAAGGCCATGGTAGTGGCCGTGTAGTTATGGTTGAGTTGCTGTTTCCATAGGAAGAGCACTTTTTGGGTGGCCTATAACTCCGCTCCCCCTGGACGAATCGTCACCAAACTTTGCAAAAAAAGTATATGGGCCACTTTGCAAAGTTTGGTGATGTTTGGTCCAGGGGGATAAAAGTTATAGGGGGGGGTGCCAAAACATCTTCTTTTCCCATAGACTGAATGGGGGAAAAACTTTGCGCACGCCTACAGGTCAAACCGCTGGACGGATTTTCAACAAATTTGCGGCAGGGGCTTGGTCCCGAAAGCGTGCTTTTGTAAATTTGGTGACAATACGTCTAGTAGTTTCCTTTAAAATGACCAAAAAATATGTCTAAAGAAATTAGTGATACCTGTGTCCGCTCTGCGGTCACACTTCCTTGGCTAGGGGGTGGCGTCATGACCGTGGACACGTGACGTCTTCGCCGATTGACTGCAGCGAGCCGTGATGTGCGTCAGAATGTGTGGATGCGCCCGACATCTTGGATCCGAGGACCAGTGTTCCCTCTAAGCTTTGCGCATGTGCGCTTGCCCAACTTCCTTGTGGGTGCCGCTCAGAAGAATTTCAGCACCGCACACAGACAATTCCCACCTATTCAAAAAGATGTAATAATGCACAAAGCACAGCAGGTACCTAATATTTGCTTTCTCTCAAAATGAAGCTACATTATATGAAATAGTATTAATATTCTTCTGTAGTTTGTTTTCAGTGCCCTACTATGCAAGCTTCACCTTAAAAAGCCCCCAAACCCTAAAAGTAGAATACATCCACAGTAGGTTAAAAACGAATATGAAAAGTTTACTGCATGAAGAGAAGATATAATTAAGAGATGTCTGCACACACTAACCACATTTTCTCCCCTCCCTACCCATGACTCCTATACTTGACTCTACCACTCTTATACCTTATGACTCGAAATCCCCCCCACGCCTTATTCGGATATATTACCAGTCAACCTTGACTCTGCCTACCTCGGCTCTACAAAAGGTTACCAGACTTGTACCTACATCCACTTGTTTTATGTTTCTAATATGAATGACGTCGAAGCACAAGCATTTCTGTTACTCAAGGCGCCTTATCAAAAGCGTCACCCAAACTATGTAGCCCAACTGTCAGCTCAAATATCAGATATTGATTGCAAGTAACCAGGCTACTTGAATGTGTAACCTCATACCAAGATGTCTATTCTTTGTTCATGTGTCACACAAAGCAGCCCCCTTGCAAGTTAATGCATTCTAAAACTCAAATATTAATTTGCCCTCTAAGGATTTTTTGTAGGCAATGTCATGTCTACTTTATAAGCGGAGAGCAACATTGCAATATCATTTAACTGGCCTGCAAGGTATAATAGGTATGGAGTGGACTATGCCTGCCATTATTCGTATAAAGTATTAGGGCAATGGAAATGCAGATGACTAGAATGCTGTTCACACAATCTGCCACCTTTCCAAGTTTTCAAAGTTCCATGGGGCATAGACATTAACACATTATATGCTAACTCGCTGCTATGCAGAAACAGTTTCACTGAGAATTTGTATAATCCTACCCAACAATTTAAAGGTGGGGTGTGTTGCAAACAATCTTGTATACACTTCATAATAATTGTGAACTTACAGATTCATGGCATTTTCTTAAACTACACATAATATCATGGTGAGGTTTTAAATATGTTTTGCATTACAAAGTATTGTGGGTATGCAAATATCCCAGTTAGTGTTTTACTGCTACAATCCTTCACTTTTTACAGAGCCATGTCAACTGGTATTGGAGGGTACCACAGGAGCCGGGGTGGGATACAGATAGAAGGGCACAGGAGAACACTCCTTTGGGGGTGAAAACCAAATCAGCAACGTTCGAAAACCAAATCAAACGTTTTGGCATGGCAGTGCAGTGAAGGGAATGTGTTTGTTTTCTGAAGGATAGGATACTCTAGGAACAGTCTAGGAAACTGTGCTTTCGGTTTCGTTCTCCGCTCAGCTGCTGAGGGCTTTTCAATATGATGTGTTTGTGTTTATTGCCTCTAGCATCCCTATGTATCGTGTCCAACTGATAACAGCGAATTTCATAAGAGCGGTCCCTAGTTTAAGAAGGCACTCAATCTGTTGCACCTATGAACATTACTGCCATTGACTTAAAAGGCAAATATAAGTGATTTTCTTCAAAGGTACTCCAGACAAAACCTCAGTAAGACTCTGGTGGAATTGTGTATAGGCTGTGGTGAGAAAGGGTGGGCAGAACTGTAAGCTGCATTATGTATGCTGTCATATTACTTCCTATGTCAGGGTTACAAGGAGGGCTCTGATATGATGTTACTGCAAATAATTAGCTTTGCCAGAAGGGATATTTCATGTTTATTAAAATATGTTCTTTCTCCTCCTAATTCCTCTTGAAATTGGGCAATAGTATTATTTGAGTTTCTACCAATGCCAAAACAAATATCAGTGGAATTTCGTGGGTAGAAGCAGGGGGTAGGTTCCTATATGTTCATGGTTTGCTGTTTTTGTAGGGCACATTTTCCTGTTTGGGGGAGTAACAATGGATTGTGTATATGCCTCTTAGCATTAAGGCTGTTTTTGAGCAAATGTCACAACTCACAAGACCCTTGGACTGAACGGTGGAAAGGTTTGTGTCCGCAGACATGTGGCGCTTTTCCTTATTGGTTGCGGAACAGCATGAAGTACGTCAGCTTTCTTCGGTGCCCCCGCCATCTTTTATTCATGTTTTGGTGTACGCGGAGATCGCCAGTAACACATACAAAACAAGACAGCATTGCACTTGTCACACTTATGAAATACGATTTCAGAAGGTGACCTTTAAGGAGGCTGGGATGGGATGTGGCAGCACAAATTGAAAAAGTGGAGTTTTTTTGCCACCAAAGCCATACGGTTAACTGGAAATTGGTGCTCACTGTAACACTTCCAATTAGTGCGTCTGGGTTACAATGTTTTTGCAATAATATTGCCATCAGACTGGCATGCTAAGTTTTGAAAAGTAAGCCCACCATCCGCTGTTTGCTGGAAACAGCGATTCTGGAGGTGTATGAGAGTAGCGGTTCTCATAATTGAATTTCAATATGTTGTTGCAAAGTTAGAATGTATTTGCCTTCTGAGTTAAGGTCACATGAGTTGCATTTTTGGTTGCACGCTCAATAGGCCCACGCATCCGAGTGAATGTATAAGGGACAATTGTTTTTTGACCTTGAGCGAAAGGGAAACTTTAGAAGCAATTCAAGGAATGAAAGGTTAAAAAAAATAGCAATTGATAAGGTTATGTTTTAAAAATGTTTGTAAGGCACATGCAATATCAGTCCACGAAGATTCTTCGGTGCGAATACGTTGGTGTCTGACTTGTCGAAAAAGAATGGAGGCAGTACATATTATGTAAGTTTACTTTTCACCACTCTAAACCGACCCGCGTTTTAAATTTTCAATTACCGAAACTGTACTTGTGCCAATATAACTGAAGTATTATCTTTCTGCGCTGTTATATTTTTCCTCCAATAATGGAGAGTGCAGAGTTTCCACGTTTGCAGGGTATGACTACACTCACTCTTTTTCAGCGTTAATATTTCTTGTTTGAAACGTTATGTTTGCCCACATAGCTTTGTGCATCACTTTGCATGTTCTTTTGGTCTTGTTTGAAATCACGAGATGTAATTTTTTTTTACGTGTCCATTCATTTTGCCTTCATAACTCATTTATCGTCTTCCTGTGTAGTTGCCATTTTATTTTTACCTCACGGCGCATGCAGAATCTCAGCGTTTGTAGCCTGTTACTATATTTACACATCGTCAATAGTAACATTTCACTAAAATGTCATGTTTGACCACTTACATTTGTGTATTACTTTGCACATTCTTTGTGTCTTTTTTGCACTTTTTTGCTAAAGGTTGGTTATTGACACATATTTTCTGTTACGTTTTTCCGCCCAGGTACATCTTGCCGCACTGTCCGTGCCATAGTTTACAGATGCTGAGTGACGGCTTTTTTGGACAGCAAATACAACTGCTCGTGAGCAGTTGCCTGCCCATCACAATTATGTGGGATGACAGCCCAGGCCCGCTTTGCCTGTACGCTGACCTCGCTATTTGGAGCAACATCACATCATTTATGTTGCTGTAGGCCAAAGGTGATGGCGCCTTCTTGGAAATCACTGTGGAAACAAAGCGGCTGCTTTAATCAAGAACGCATAATTTTTGTATGGGAAAAGATCAACGTGTGCCTCATCTTTAACATTTGCAATGACACCCTTAGAAACATTGTTATCATTCCATTGAAAATGGGATTACTCCGATGGTCTCTGACAGCTTCTTGTTAAATAAACCTACTTTATGAACTCTAAAATGTTAACATTTTCTTTTACAATCCAGTCTATTATTTCAAAATGTAAGTTACTACGTTGTACGTCGCTGTATGTTTATTTACAGGTTCTGCGTCACGTCACGTGCTTGTGCTTTTTGCAGGCTACCATGGAAAGGGAAGAGGGGCTATATATGAAACAACCGCCTTCCCTTTCCATGGTGGCTATCTTGAAAAAGGATTTTGTTTTGTAATCCGACCTGCCAAAGCCACGCCGGATTATAACCAGTAATCCTATTTTTTAGTAGCACACGTTACTGCTTTGCAAATCTAGACTATTAATGGCAAAGATTAATGCGTCTATGTACTTTACTGAGAAATATTAAGTACATGGAGTGTATGCAATTTTTTTTTGTTTACATTTATTTACACTGTGAAAGATTGCTCTTAACAGAATATTTATGTCATTGATGACATCACTGATGATATCACATGTGTAGCTCCTTTGTTTTTGTTCACTGCTATATATATATATATATATATATATATATATATATATTCAGCAGGAAAACTTTTTTAAAGGGATGTTATGGTTCAAAGTAAAACCGAAAAGCCCTTGACATTTGCTAGTTATGGTAAACTAAGCAACCGTAACTCGCGCCACCTACATGCATTGCAGGTATGGTTGCTTAGCCTACCATAACTGGTGAATTTCAGGGGATTTTCGGTTTTACCTCGAACCATAATGTCACGTTTGTAAAGTTTTTTAGTGATTTTTATATATATATATATATATATATATATGGCAGTGAACAAAAACAAAGGGGCTACACATGTGATATCATCAGTGATGTCATCAATGACATTTGTGATGCCATCTTTCACGTCCTGGGTGTTAGTGTTAGCAGTGCAAAGTGGGGAGGACAGGTATGGTTGTTTAGCCTACCATAACTGGCGTATTTCAGGGGTTTTTCGGTTTTACCTTCAACCATAATGACACGGTTATAAAGTTTTTTTTTGGTGAATCATATATAAACATAGGCAATGACTGCAGCATGCACAGTAGAAGTACACTATTTATAATATTGTAATTTTGGACAGTACAATAATGAATGCTCCCTTATCAGAATTTTGAGTAATGTTAAACATGTAATAACTACCTAACAATTCAAGAGTTACATCATGTGTGCTGGTACAAACAATACATATGAAGCACCACAATGCATACAAATCAGAGGCACATACAGGGAAACTAAAGTAAGGAAGAAAATATTAATGACATTAAAGTTTATCTTCATGTATACAAATGAATTGTGTGTTTGAGGTCTGCTCATTTCCTCATGTATTTGCACCATGATCTGAGACCAAACCCTAAGGAAAGTACTTAAAGAACATATGACAAGGTTAACATCTAGATATATAGCACCTTTTTTAATTGTATTATTCTGACTGCCAGTGAACAAAACCACCTGGCCTATATATGTCAAGGAACAAAAATAAGTTGCCCAGATATGTGATGTCATCAATGATGTCATCTTTGATGTCGTGGGTGTTAGTCTTAGCAGTGCACGGGGGTGGCGCAAGCTATGGTTGCTTAGCTTACCATAACGGGCGAATTTCAGGGGTTTTTCGGTTTTACTTGGAATGATAACTTCCGTTTAACAACGTTTTTTCTTTGAATTTCATAGGTTTTTAATAGTCCAACTTAACCATAATGTCCCTTTAACAAAGTTTTTTCATTGAATATATATATATATATATATATATTAATGTGCATGTACAATGGTGCTAAGGCAAACTGCTGCAAAGAACATACCATGTAATCATTAATTGGTTTAATGGCATCTAATACTTTGATTGTGTCTTATTATTTGACAATTACAATTCTTCTTGTGTTTGCTAGTGCACATGTCTGGTACTGACTCCAATAAACACATATGCTGCATCTTGATCACATGAAACCATGTGTGGCTGGTGAACTGGAGCGTCTGTCACGCAGCAGCCCCTCGCCCCTGCTTCCTTATCTCAACTATCAGGGCTCAGGTCGAGGGTACATGCGGGGGGACGGAGTGCCCCCACTTTATTCAGAGGGTGGACTCAGTCCCCGCTAAAAGAGAATCATGGATGTCCTCTTTGAATGTATGAAGACCTAAGGGATCAAACCACAGTCGTCAGGGTTGTAGGCCGGACACTTCACCACTGCACTATATAACCTGATCAAAAATAACAAACAACTAAAGGTGAAATATCCCATTTCGGTACTGCAAGTCCCAGGGAAAACATTTGTATTGGTTCTTGGAGTTTAAAACATGCACACATTTTAACGTTTTCTAAATCACTATTAGAAGATAATATCCTGTCTTGGTTTTGTGTGTGTGTTGATTTTATGAAAGGCAAATGCCATTCGTCCTGTGCAATTTGGGTGGTTATGCAAAGGCAATTTAATGAAATGCGCATATTTCAACTTGATATGCTAATTTCTGATGACGTCACATCCAATTGCGTTTGTTGATGAGTCGCCTCACTTAAATTTTTAGGACCTGACCCCTGATACCTATTCACTCACAGTACCCACACAGAATTTCAGTGCAAGACCACAGGCTTTATCATGAGTTTGGCAATAAAGGGGTCGATTGACCTCCAACGTTTTGTTGGAGCTTTACAGCCGAACCCGTAGTACATCAGTGTGATAACTTGGCCGTACAATGGCGGTAATGGAACCTCCACCACTTTGCCGCCATTTCTACTGCACCGCTGTACTTGTAACAAGGTCCCAAGTCAGACTCCATTGATCATGCATTGACTAGTTCATTCTCACCACCAGAGGCCTGAAGCAGGCTTTTTATAAGCTGGTATGAGTTTCAGAATAAAATGCAACCTTCCCATCTGAGCCCTAGGCACATATGAGCCACATTTTATCAATAGGATTAAATAATGAGCAATAATATACTAGATGTACTGGACCTATCATATGCAGATCTCGTGCAATGGTCCTCTCTCTCTCTCTGCACTCTCTTCCTCTCTCTGTCTCTCCCTCTCTCTCCTTTTCACTCTGTCTCTGTCTCGTTCTATGTGGGCGAGTCATGATGTCAGTTACTCGTTTCCTAGAGCCACCCCAGCCGTTGATGAAAGCTGCAGAAATAGATGTATTGCGAACCGTTGGAGAGTTACTGTGATTCGTTTTGCAGAATAAATTATTTAACTGTACTAACATTGCAAACTGGTTCCAATTAAAACTGTAAAATGTTAATTTCTAATGATCACTTTAATATTACATACACCGTAAGGGATCTATATAACAACACCTAACATAACATTACATTACATATATAGTTCAACCATAACAACATTATTGCAGCTGTCCTGCTGAGCAGCGCACAATGTTAAAACCTAGATTAGCCTTATACTTTGTTTTCTAATATAAGGAAGGCTCTAATTCTAAGGTGAATGGTCTGGTGCACCTCTATTCCACTCTGTCAAGTTTTCCTCTGAGAAAGCGGAAGAGAACATCTCATAGCCGCGTGGGATCCAGTCAGCTTTGTAGAAAATCAAAGAACATTTTGGGAAACATAAGACTGACCCCCGATCTTCATATTTTACAATTATGTCTTTGATAAAAGGGCTGTATGCTTAAATGACTAAGTACAAATGATTTCCATCCCACTCTTGCAACTCCCCACCCCACTTCCTCTTCGTTTTTGTGTTACCTTAATGTAACATGAAACTTTGTACCCTAATGTAACTGGCGCATAGATACCTGAGGGTTTTGTGCCCTGTAACAAATGCAAAAATAAATAAATAAATACAAAATGCACCCTGGGTTTGGTGCTCATTTAATTGTTTACAACACTCACCCCAGCATTAACATGTTTGTAACATTGAAGCATGTATACTGATATGGCCTTTAGCTTGGGGTGGTGGAACAGAATATCTGCAACTACAGCTATGCAATGTGGGCCCAAGGGATGCTGGGAGGTAATGCTTCCTTTCCTGCACTGAGTTGTGCAGCTGGTTCTCAGAGTAGGCGGAGCAGAGCACATGCTCAGTTCCCAGTGCACAAACAACCTAAGACAATTGCAAATATAGGCTTCAATTATAGCGTGAAGAGATTGGTGCGGCGTGTCCTGTCAGTCTTCATGCTACTGCTGCGATGCTGCATATGGAATAAAAATTCCATGAAATGATAACGGGGATAATTATGATATAATAACTTGGGAATGGTGATTTGCTTTCCACTTTCTCTCTCTGTCTTAACAATCAGGGTGCCACGAGCCTTGCTTGATCTATTAGGAGCCGTGATTAATTTATGAATAAAGGATTACAAGGAATTGTTGGCAGCAACGTGATGGCTGGCTGCTGCCAGTGCTTTACCGTGTGAAGTTATTGCACAGAATGGCAGGTGCACAGCATGCTTTAGAGTGTTCTTACTGATTGTGCTGTTTGTGATTGCTCTGTTCTATGACTTTTAATCATTTTTAAATGCTTTCCAACTAGCATGAAATGAGTTTGAGAAAAATAATATGAAATTCAGCAGTAATAAGCATTTGAATAAGGCCAATATTAGTTACTAGTGTAAAGGCCTGTGTAAACGGGTCAAAGTGCATGTTTTCATTGACATAGTAGGACCACTATAGATCCTAAGCCTACAGCTCCCTCTAGCCGTGACAACAGGAGAAGCAATATGAATTGGACCACTGTAACAGGTGAAGCTATGCAAATTGGATCACTGGAAGCTATGCGAATTGGATGACTGTAACAGGTGAAGCTATGCGAATTGGATCACTGGAAGCTATGCAAATTGGATGACTGTAACAGGTGAAGCTATGCGAATTGACATAAGGTCTCATTACAAGTTTGCCGGTCCGGTAACACCCGTGCCGGCACCGTTTTTACCGGACCGGCAAACTACGAGTTCTGCAAGCGGGTGCCTTTCAGCCCACCAGGTCTGACCTTGGAATTGGATCACTGGAAGCTATGTGAATTGGCATTGTATCTATGTATCCTAAGGTAGCAGCTCCTTCTAGCGGTGACAACAGGCGAAGCTACTGCATCGTACAAACATAAAGGGACAAACATACATCTGGACTTTTTTTTAATATTGTTTGTTAGATAATTACAGTGCAAATAACATTGCTACTGCTTATAATGGAATAACAGTGATAATGATAACACTATTACTACTACTACCATTAATAATACAATGTTTTTATTAAGAAATTCATTATTATTTATTATGTTTATTGACACTAAAATAGGAATACGATTAATCATAACAACTAATACAAATATATTTATAATAGGAATGTCTCCAATATTTTGTTATCTCTACGCCAAGCACCAACATCTAAATATACTGATGTTGATTCTTGGTCTTTTGTGACATCTGAAACAATTGCCTTTCTCCTATGCCTTCCCCTTAGAGACCCATGTAATTACTTTCTCGGTCAGTCATTGAGCCTCATTACGAGTTAAGCAGCAATGGCAAAACAAGCGGGTTTAGGAAATAACACCTGTTTTACCGCTCTGCCTAATTATGGGTTTCAGTTCTGAAACCCAGAAACACAAGCTGCATTTTAGTGGAGGTTATTACCGCCGGAGAAATGCGGTAATGCCGGTGGTATGAGCCATGCGGCAATAATATGTTTAGTAATTCTACCTGTAATGGGATTCATTCGGACACCAAAATGGGGAATACCTACAGAGAGGGCCGACCTTAGGGTAGGGCCACCCTGGGCGATTGCCCTGGGCACCATTAGTCCCCCACCACGCCAGCCCGGGTGGAGTCTTTCAAGGTCTCCCCCGAGCTGGCGTGGTGGGAGAAGGCGCGGGTGCCCTATTGAAATTAAATGCGCTCTGCTTTAAGGAGCGGAGCCCATTTAATAACAATGGAGTGCTGATGCTTTCACATCCACGCCTATTGGGGGCGAGAGAGGGGCGCCACATTTTTTTTAGGCCGCCCGGGTGCTGGTAAATCCGGCCTTGCCTACAGCGTTCACAGGACTCTGAATTGTGCACACCCACACCGTTATTGCATCGTGCAGCATAATCACTTCCACTTGTGGTAATGTAATTGAGTTTGGCAGTATTACTGCAGGAAGTAAAACCAAAGTCGTAAAGAGGTCAAATTATCTTTATTTTCAAATTACGGTCAGTTTATGAGGCCTTACTAATCAGTGTTTTTTGAAGACAGATTATCGCAGTCCCTAGAGGAACATAAGACATAAGATCTGCCGCTGATTTATGTGAATAATGTGGTAATAGTTTATGAAATGTGCTCAGCGTATGCAGATAGTGAGGGGTGCATTTCCCCTCGCAATCTACACCTGGAAGTCCCCAGATTCAGGGAAGAGGGTCGGGTGTAGGATGAAAGATTCTTCCATCTGCAAGACACTACCAACCAGCCCCTCCATGCCTAAAAGCATTGGGCATGATTGGGAAACCTAAATATGTCTTGAACCCCAGCACCCAGATATGAGTAAGGAGCGCATTAGCAATGATAGGGCATATAGGCGGGAATGTAAAATAAAGGGGGGTCAATTTCCAGATGATTTGCATCCCAGAAATGGCAGTAAATGTGATTACCACCATTTTGCAGATTCTCCTCATTCTGTCAAAGTATTATGGCGGAGTTGGGGAGGAGTGGATGTATTGGCATAATTGACCTAAAAACATTTAACTAAAACATTTTCTTTACCTATTTTTTGGTCAAATCTATTGAAATATATATATATATATGGGGGTAGGTAAATGTACAGATTAGGTTGAGAAGTGGGGGCAGTGGTGCAGAGGGGTCTCCCCCTCATTTTAGACCAAAGAAAAGGTCAAACAAATTCAATCAAATATGATTAGGTCAAATCTTTCAGGTCAAATAGACACAAACCTGAGTGACAGGCATTTCCTGCACTGCACTACAAATGGGGGTGCCTTGACTCCATCATGGATTTTCATGCTGGCATTATTGCAATGTAATCCGCCTGAAATGACCACCTTGTAAAAGCAGATTGATTCCATTGGAATCCTTTGTAAATGTCGCCTATAAAAGCATCCTTTGGCTGCACATTTTACAGTTTTCCACTGAGGTGGTGGAAAAGTGACGAGTAAAGGCGATTTCGCCTATGTTTTACTCATGAATTATCCATCACCGTCGAGCTCTGAGGCGCAACGCTTCTTGAGAATCGACTGACTTCGTCGGATTCTTCCGCCTGGCCCAGCAATGGCGGGCGCATTACGGCACCAGAGTGAGGCTCTGGCCGCACGAATCAGCTGTTGACCTCCCCATTCATAATTATCCCCTCCGCCGGCAGGCGGGAACGCCGGCCTCTCAACAAAGGCCCGCACTAAGGCCCCTGTTTGCCCCCTGTTCGCCTCCGGAGCCTCGGAGCCAGTGTCTACTCGGACCTTTAATCCATTGCGAGTAGAGGGGATACCCTCAGTTTACACTATTGTGCTCTCTGGTATGTCTACTGCTACTCCGCATTCATAAACATTTGAACTCGGTTTCTTTCACCTTCGATAACTGTTTGCTACATACGCTTATGCCTCCAACTCCGCTGCCTCTATGCGTTACTGCTGCCACCTCTTAATAGTACAGTCATTTTCAGCCCCTAGTGCTCTATGCCTCATGACTGCTATTGGCTGTGCCCTTTGGTCGCTAACGGACCACTGCAATTGTGCTGTGCCTTATGGTCGCTAACTGACCACTGCATTTGTGTTGTGCCTTATGGTCGCTAACGGACCACGGCAATTGTGTTGTGCCTTATGGTCGCTAACTGACCACTGCAATTGTGTTGTGCCTTATGGTCGCTAACGGACCACTGCAATTGTGTTGTGCCTTATGGTCGCTAACTGACCACTGCAATTGTGTTGTGCCTTATGGTCGCTAACGGACCACTGCATTTGTGTTGTGCCTTATGGCCGCTAACGGACCACTGCAACTGTGCTGTGCCCTTTGGTCGCTAACGGACCACTGCATTTGTGTTGTGCCTTATGGTCGCTAACGGACCACTACAACTGTGTTGTGCCTTATGGTCGCTAACTGACCACTGCAATTGTGCTGTGACTTATGGTCGCTAACTGACCACTGCAATTGTGTTGTGCCTTATGGTCGCTAACGGACCACTGCAATTGTGTTGTGCCTTATGGTCGCTAACTGACCACGGCAATTGTGTTGTGCCTTATGGTCGCTAACGGACTACTGTAATTGTGTAAGTGTCATATGGTCGCCCTCACGATCCTTACCAGACCACGCGCGCTTAGACTCTACTAGGTCAACATGCCCCCCACCAACAGTCTAACTACTGCAAACTCTCCTCTGTACTCTTTCAGTATCCTACTTACCAGACTGCTGCCCACCCTTCTCCTCCTTATACTGCACTCTGGCTGCACTGCACTATACCTTACCACCACCTCTATCTACCACTCTTACTTGCATCACACCTCTACTATGCCATCCCACGCTCACCACACCAACCCCTATCTTAACAACCCAGCCCTCTGGATCCAGCACTTCGCCACCAGACCTTCACCTAACTTACCCTGCTCTATCTCCTTGAGAAATGCTAGACTTGGCTCGCGTTTTACCCACGCTTCCTATCATTTAGCTCACCGCATCAAACTGCCTCTCCCTTTGTCACCACCCACACTTTCGCCTAATCTACCACCATCTTCCAACTCCCCTAACTCAAACAACATCAAAGGCGCGCTAATCAACGCCAGATCACTCCCGGCTCACGCCCTAGAAGTAGCTGACTTGATCATCAACCTTGACCTCGACTTTATAGCAATCACTGAAACCTGGCTCCACCCAGCTTCAGGTCCTCTCCTCTCCCTCGCTATCCCTCCAGGCTACAACATTATCAGACATGACCGTAATTCCATCCAATCTAAAGGAGGTGGCATCGCCATCATCCACAAAAACGCTCTGAACTTCCACCTCTCAGCCACACATCACTCCTCCACTCTGGAAGCACTGACAGCTAAACTAGCTGTCACACCTAACCATTCTATCACCTTCCATCTACTCTACCGGCCACCTGGCCCACTATCCACCTTCGCGGAGGACCTCTCTAACATCTTCACACACAACACCAAAGCTATCTCCCAGGTCTTGATACTGGGTGATTTTAACTTAGGCCTCCACGACCCCAAGGACACTGCTGCTTCGTCTATTGACAACATCCTCACTAATGCTGGATTCACTCAGTTCCTAAACCAACCCACCCACAACAAGGGCAGAACCCTTGACTGGCTAGCCGCCCTCAACTGTCCCATCAACATCACCTCTAACCAACAGTGCGCCTGGACAGACCACAACTTAATTACATTCAATATTGAGTCCAAACCTATCAGCCTCCCTCACAACATTGCCCCGGCTATGGCCACCCGTAACAAACGCAACATTACCTGCGATAGACTCCTCCCCCTCCTCCTTCCAGCTCTCAATGACCGGGATCCCTCATGCTCTGACCCTACGGCCTTGGTCGACACATCCAACCGGGCCATGCTCATAGCCTTAGACACCATCGCACCCTCGAAACTGAGAAAATCTAAACCTCGAGCCCACCTAAACTCTTGGTTTACACCCCATCTCAGAGCCCTGCGCAAAGAAAAACGAACTGCAGAATCCCACTGGAGAAGCAATCACTCGCCAGCTAACAAATCACGCGTACTCCTGGCCACCCTTAACTACAAGGAAGCTATATTCCAGGCAAAAAAAGACACATACAACAAACGTATCGAACAAGCCAAATCTAACACTAAAGAATTGTTTAAAATCCTAAAAGAACTTGAAACTCCTGTTACTCCACCTGACACCTGTACCAAAGATAGCACCTGGTGCTCCAAAATCCAAGAAGCTCTCCTAGGTAAGATTGCCACTCTCCAAATTAAAATCAACAACAAACAATCTAGCCTTCAATCCAACCCTCTACAGATCCCTATACCTACCATAAACCTCTCTAGCACAGACTCTCTGACTCCTTTTAGCTTCTCTCCACTCTCCATTCTCGAAGTGGAAAAGATCATCACTAGCCTTAAACCGTCCAATTGTCAGGGTGACCTTTGTCCTGCACCTATTATTAAGGAAGCAGCTCACGACCTAGCACCATTCATCACTACGCTCATCAACTCCTCCTTTAGCTCTGGGATTGTACCGGACAATCTTAAGGATGCGTGGGTCATCCCGCTTCTGAAAAAACCTACCCTGGATCCCAGCATACCCACTAACTACAGACCAATTACTACTGTACCTTTTTTACTAAAAATCCTTGACCGCGCGGCCTACCTACAAATTCAGGAATACCTTGAATCAAATAAACTTCTGGGACTCAGGCAATCAGGGTTCCGGCCTCGCCATGGCACTGAGACCGCCCTTATCGATTTAAAAACGCAGATCGAAGAGCTCAAAGACAAAGGCAAACTGGCGTTATTACTTCTCCTGGACCTCTCTGCTGCTTTTGATCTTGTCAATCACAAAATTCTCTGCCATCACCTCAAATCAGCCGCACATTTCTCAGAAAATGCCTCTACTTGGATCAGATCCTTCCTGGATAATAGATCTATGCGCGTGTTTTCCCCACTTGCGGCCGCACCACCCGCTCCGGTCTCTTGTGGTGTGCCTCAAGGGTCTTGTGTCTCGCCCACGTTATATAACGTGTTTACCAAACCCCTTTTCGATATTCTGGACCACTTGGGCGTCACGTATACCAATTACGCTGACGACACTCAGATACTAATCCCCATCACAGGAGACTACACAACTGACTCCCGCGTCATCAACGCCATCTACCAGGTCATCCAAGCGTGGATGGCCCAACACGGCCTCTGCCTAAATGATGAAAAGACAGAGCTCCTCATTCTTGGTTCACCACAAAAACTCACTAAACTTGACCCTGCTTTCAAGTCTTTCACCATTGATGGGAACACCATCCCTATTGCCAAGGACACGAAAACCCTAGGGATTTACATCGACTCAACCCTATCCTTGACTAGACAGTCCAACGCAGTCTCATCTGCAGCAGCGTATACTTGCAAGCTCATCACCGCCTGTCGCCCGTTCCTAACCACTGCCAACTGCGTAACCTTGGCCAGGACCCTCGTACTATCCAAGGTCGACTACTGTAATGCCCTCTATCTAGGTACTAATCTCCACAACTTAAACAAGCTACAAATTGTCCAAAACAATGCGATCAGAGCGGCCCTTAACATTCCTAGGCGCCAGCATATATCTGACACCAGGCGCAACCTGCACTGGCTCTCTATCCCTCATCGCATCTCCTTGAAGTCCTTGGCTCTCACACACAAATGCCTCCACAACCAAGCCCCTCGCTACCTGGCAAACAGATTCTCTTTCCACAACTCCACCAGACCTCGCAGAGCGGCCCAAGCCAACTGCCTTGTCATCCCGCGTTTTAATCTCCAAAGATCAGGTGGAACCAGCTTCCCCATCCTGGCAGCCAAACTTTGGAACTCACTCCCCAATGACCTTAGAGCAGAACCTTCCTTCCTGAAATTCAAACACCTTACCAAAGCTTGGCTATCCGCCCAAGACAGCTAACACCAGCTTACTGCCCTACTTGCACTTTGACCTACTCTGCATCCATTATTAACTATCCTGTAAATCACTGCCTTATCTATATTCGCTTGAATGTATATTTTGTACATTTTGTAAATCTTCTTGTAATACTCCTGTAATACTTTGTCACATGCCTTGTCATGCCTTCATCTTGTTGTAACTAAGTTAAGCGCCCGGTTGCCCCTGGGCCTGCTGCGCTATAGAAATAAATAAAATACTAAAAATACTAAATACACCTAGTGGAAAGGAGGAAAACTACACCGAGGGGAAGTTTTGCACAAAAGAGCACGCAGAGTCGGCTGCTTCTGGTGCATCTAATGTGGGGACGACCATTTTATTTTAATTGGTTATTTATAACGTACTAGATACCCAGAGGTTTCTAAGCGTGGACCCGGGGATCGAACCTGTGTTGCTCTGCATCGTCTTTGCCCCTGAGCTATCCTCCCGAGACATTTTCCACTGGGAAAATAACAACTCTCCTACTAAGAATGATTAAATAACTGCAGATAAGAGGGTGCAGGGAAACTGGTGCATAAACTGTCACATTCCAAGGCACTTCCCTCTGTGAATTAGGAATTCCCTTAGGAGTGACACAGCCAATCCCGTTCATGCTCTTCTAACCGCATATTTTGCAAAGCAAATTTCCAATATATACGACAGCATGTTCACAAAATACTGGTACAGACAGCAATGACGAAACCCAGCAGAAAAAGGGGCCATAAGGAAAGGACGTATAAGGAAAATTAAGGGGTATATAAAGTGGAAAGCTTAATAGGGAGATGCATAGCAAAAGGGGAACTCAAGGAAGGAATGAATATTAAATAAGCCTCACACGAGACACACACATACAGAAATATGCACACAAAATATGGCATTGTTTAGCTTCATGTATACAATTTCTACCACGCAGCAAAGTGGCTTTTTCACGGCGAGTCACTGTTATAATTAATCATGCTTCCAAGGGTGGGGATTCACATTTTAATATGTTTCCTTCAGGGTGAATTATGGGGAGAGCATATGCAGGTCAATTGAGTTATTCAAAATCCGGTTGTACCGTGTGAGGAAATGGGCGTGCACCATGGGCTATTGTAATTCTAGAAGCTTGTGAAATTGACCGTAGCCCAAATACCCAAACCAACTGCCCATCAGTGCACCCCAGGGTCTTTGCTGAGCACCAGCTCCAGGTGCATAAGAAGCCCCTCAGCCCCTGCAGAAGCCGGAATACCCAAAACGTCCTGTTCTATAGGTGAGAAAATATATATGGGGCATAGCAGAGACTTGTTTCAAACACAAACGCTAGACATCGGACAAAGAAGTACTGTTGGAGCCCCATTAATTTGTGATTTATGTTATCTTGTATTTGTTATATCGCCTCCTGCCATCGGTTATGGCATCAAAGTGCTGTGCCTGCCAGAGAGGCAAAGGAGGAGTATGATAGAGTATGCAGGGAGGAGGAAATTTGGGTAGATAGTCGGGAAGAGGGCAGAGCATAGATAAATTGCTCAGGAAGACATAAAAGGTGGGTAAGCTATGTTTCCATTTGGTCTCATTGTGGGCATCAATCGTGTAGGCAAGCACTTTCTACCTAATGCTGCTCCAGACCTCATAGCACTTACCATACTATGCACTTCATCTGCTGCTCACCCACGAGCATGGACATTCCAGCACTTACCTCCACCCCCACTTCCCCTCTTCTCGCTGCACTTGCACGTTCTGAATACTCACAAGGCATAGTAGGCTTGTCTTTATCTTCCACTGTATCCATTATTGTTCAATCCCATGTTCTCTCGCTGTTGCCCTGTGGGCCCTTTGAAACAGAAATGACCTACTGCATAAGCGCCTAACAAATGTACAATAAATACATGAATAAATAAATTAATCAAGTGTCAGTTGCTGCCTTTGCTGCCACTTTAATTCCCCCTCCCACTCCTTCCACAGACTCCCACAGTCACTCGGCCCTTGTTAATCTTCACCTTTAAATCACCAAAACCCTGAATATCCTTGCTCCTGTTATGAGAATCCAAATGAAGCCTCCCTCCAAGTGCAACACCTGGTATGACTCAGACCTAGCATCTCTGAAACACAAGTGCAGAGTGGCGGTGCGAAAGTGGCAGGCATCAGACACATCATCTGACAAGCTAGCTTTTTGCCTGCTCCAAAGGCAATACAGACTCTCTATTCTCTCAAAGACGAGGGCTCACATCCAAGCCTGCATCTCTGGGGCCTCTAGCAACTCTGGTGAACTGCTTAAACTCTGCAAGGAACTTGGCAAACTGTCTCCACACCTCCTCTGAAATGCCAGACCCTCTGTACATCTCTAGCCTCCCACTTTCTTGTGTCCTCACTCTACTCTAACCCCCTCCCTCCCCTGCTCTCATGACTCTCTTGACTCCCCTCTCCCCTTCCCTACTTCTCTCCTCCTTCTCACCCAATGCACCAGATGAGGTCTCTAGACTGGTCCTCTCTATGAAAGTTTCCTCCAAACAGGTGCTCCCCTGTACCTCCACAACTATCAAGGACAACATTGCCTTCCTTGCGCCTTCCTTTGCTGATTTCTGTAACCACTCCTTTGCCCTGGCTTCTTCCCTTGACCCCTCAAGCACTCCCCTGTGCATCCCCTCCTTAAAAAGCCCTCTGCTGACCCCTCCTGACCTACCAACTATCGCTCTAGATCCATTACCCCCTTCCTGGGCAAACTCCTGGAGAAGCTGACCATTTCCCAACTTACCCAACACACCAAATCTGTCGGCTGTCTCCACATCCACCAGTCTGGCTTCAGAGCAGCCAGAGGCACGGAAACCGCTCTACTGAACACCCATGATGACTTGCTATCTAATCTTGACTCTAACTCTCCATCTGTTCTTATCCTCCTGGATCTTTCCTCTGGCTTTGACACAGTCAACCATGCCACCCTGACAAATTGGCTCTGTGACTCCCTTGGCATCACAGACCTTGCACTGGATTAGCTGAACTCCTTCCTGTCCAACTGGGCTCTATCC
The DNA here is from genome assembly GCF_040938575.1 of Ambystoma mexicanum. Lineage (NCBI taxonomy): Eukaryota > Metazoa > Chordata > Amphibia > Caudata > Ambystomatidae > Ambystoma > Ambystoma mexicanum. Next base: position 1,107,949,706 of record NC_090936.1, on the reverse strand, counting down.
TCTTGCAGTGGCCTTTCAACATCTACCTTGCCCCTTTGGCCCACTTGATCTCTTCCTTATCTCCTCACTTCCAGTGTTTTTCAGATGGCATGCAGCTATCCTTCAAGCTTCCCTCCGCTTCATTCTCTCTCATCCCTGACTATCTGACTGCTATTCAGTCATGGTGCGCTGCCACTGATCTCTACCTTAATGCCAGTAAGACTGAGATCCTTCTCATTGGGACGCCATTTCCCTCCTTCCCTCCCTCTGCCCCCCCTTTATGGGCCCCCCTCCCCTCACCGTCTTGTGAGGCAGAAAACCTTGGTGTCATCTTTGATTCCTCTCTCTCCTTCTCTCCTCACGTCATGGACCTTGCCAAGAAGGCCCACTACCAGCTGCACTGCCTCAGAGGTATTCTCCCTTTCCTCACCTTCCCCAGAGACTCAATGTCTCCAGAGCTCTGGTCCTCTCTGGGCTTGACTACTGTAAATGTCTCTTCCTCAATCTTCCTTCATCCTCCCTTTGTCCCCTTCAACCAATCCAGAATAGGACTGCTAGACTGATCCTTGGCCTCAAGCCCAGGGACTGCATCTCTGCAGCCCTAATCTCTTTCCACTGGCTCCCGGTTGCTGCTAGAATCAAATTGAAGACCCTCTGCATCATCCACAAGGCTTTTTAGGGCCAAGGTCCCCACTATATCCAACTGTCTCTCCCTAAATACCTCCCTGCTAGAGTCCTTCGTTCTGCTATCTCCAACTCTCTGCAAATTAGACATTTCTCTAAGCAAAGAGTAGGGGGTAGATCTCTCACCTCCACAGGAATGGTCTCCCTGGCCCTCTCAGGCTTGTGCTGGATCTCCTTAAGTTCCGGGAGCTCCTCAAGACCGTCATTTTGTCCTCCACCTTCACTCTCGCCCTCCCCTGCAAACACCTTCTTCTGCCTCAGTGACTGGCTGCCTCTCTCCCTCTGAGTACTACAGGGTTCCATGCCCCCAACCCAGCCCATCCCCCTTTACCTGCACTTACCTCCTCTCCCTTGCACTTGCCCTCTAGCCTCCCCTTAGCACTTGCATTTCATCTCTTCACCTTTTATCCCTTCCCATTTTAGCACTGCGTTTTTGTGCAGACTGCACCGCCCTCACGCTTCTTATTCTGCACTTACACGATCCGAATGTCACAAGGCCTAGTAGGACCATTATTGTATCTTTCTCCCTTGACCCCCCCCAACCCTTTTTGTCTTGTGGCATCTCACCATTACAAATATCCAATAAATCAAATAAAATCAAATCACTCCTTAAACACAAGATTACCACAACAATGAGATTATACTCCACAAGCATCCCAATTATGCATTTTAAGTCATGGTTACCACAAGGATTTCATACTTAACCAGGTCCTAGGCTTGTGATTTTGGGCAAAATGCTTAAGCACTCAAAGACTTCCTTTATTTCATCAGTAGTTAGACATGGTAGCCTTCCACAGTGTCATGGTGAGCCTGGGTATAATGAAGCCATGCCCAAGAAAACATAGATGGCAAAGCTCTTCTACTTGCTCACCTAAGCCTGCAACAACATTTGAGAGGGGTTGTACAATTCCAGTTTGTAAAAATAATGAACATCAAAGAGAAAAGAAAACAAACAGTTTTCGCGGATAACATTTAACAGAATACGACTAACACGGGAAAGGTTTAAAAAGGAGGGGTTACCTGGACAGGCCTGGGGAGTAGCGGTTGGGACAGCCAGAACCTACCATAAGAGGAGGTGGTAGAAGTGGTGGGAGAATCATACTAGACCTCTTAGGGGAAGAGGAGAGATGTGGGTGAGGCTCTCAGAACCTGCCAATAGATGAGTGTAAGGGATGGGGCAGGCACACACGCCCTTTTTGGAGAGGTTGGTAGGGTGCAATTATGGGGTCGCTCTGCTCTTACCTGTGGAGGGTGGGAGTACACGGAAGATTATTCAGTAGGGAAATCTCTTCACTATTCTAAAGGAACTAGAGAATCCCAATCTACCTACGGATACTTGCGTGAAAGACAAACTCTGGTGCACTAGCATCCAGAATGCCCTTGCCAACAAAATCACAGGTCTTCAAACTAAAATCGAGGACAAACGACAACAACTCTCTAGTAGTAATCCCTCCAGTCAAATACACCACTTCCTACTAACACTAACACTGGCTTCACGTTCAAAAAGGTAACCATACCTGAAGTCCAGAAAATCATAACATCCTTAAAACCATCAAACTACAAAGGGGACAGCTGCCCTGCCCACGTCATTTAAGATGCAGCTAGAGATCTCTCCCCCTTCATCTCTAAACTTATAACTCTATCCTTCTCCACTAATTCAGTACCTAGTAACCTATAACAATCATGGGTTCTCCCACTGCTAAAAAAACAATCACTTGACCCGGCCATTCCCACCAATTACAGACCCATCACTATGATTCCTTTTCTGCTAAAAATCCTTGACAGAATTGCCTACCTGCAAATTACTAGGAATACGTCAATCTGGCTTTCGACCTCAACACGGAACAGAAACTGCCCTTGTTGACCTCAAAATTCAGATTGATGATATTAAAGATAAAGGTAACACTGCCATCTTACTCCTTCTAGACCTTTCAGCGGCCTTCGACCTGGTCGACCATAAAATACTCTGCAACCATCTTTCATCTGCAGCGCATTTCTCCTCCTCTGCTGTCATGTGGATTCAATCCTTCCTGGCTAACAGAACCATGCATGTTTTTTCATCAACGGCAGCAACAGACCCCATCCCTATCACCTGTGGTGTCCCACAAGGCTCTTGTGTTTCCCCCACTCTGTACAACATTTTTACAAAGCCCCTCTTTGACATATTGGACCATCTGGGTGTCACCTACACCAACTACGCAGATGACACCCAGATTATCCTCACTATCTCAGGGAACTACAGTGCTGATGTCCTCAGGATAAATGAAATCTTCTCCATCATTCAGGCATGGATTGCCACACAAGGCCTCTGCCTAAATGATGAGATGACTGAGCTTCTCCTTGTCGGATCTCCCAACAATCTGCAGAAACTCAGCCCTAACTACAACAACATCATCATTGAAGGTAACACAATTCCCATTGCCAAAAATGTGAAAAACCTTGGCTTTTATTTCGACGCCAATACTAACCTTGCCAAGCAGGTCAATATGACTGCCTCAGCCACTGCCTACACTGGGAAACTGATCAGGGCTTGCAGGCCTTTTCTATCTACCAACAGCTGTCTCACGCTGGCTAGGGCTCTCATACAGTCCCAAATGGACTATTGCAACAGCCTCTACCTAGTTGCCAACCAATCCGTAATCAACAAACTACAGGTACTCCAAAATAACGTGCTACGAGCTGCACTAAACATCCCCAGGCGAGAGCACATTTCCACTTCTAGAATATCCTGTAAATGGCTCTCTATACAACAAAAAACTGACCTAAAAACTATGTGCCTCAACTACAAAGCTTTAAAGCACCTAGCCCCACCTTATCTCACCAACAAATTCACCTTAAAATCGGCTACTAAGGTTACCAGATCATCCAACACGCTATGCCTCACAGTGCCCAGATTTACCTTAAAAACAGCTGGACGTTCTAGCTTCACGATTTTGGCCTCTCAACTTAAATCAATTAAATCATTTCAACCCTTCTGGAAACAAGTCATTGGGCCTCATTACACGGTAGGCGGTAAGGGTTTACCGGTACCGGTACCGGTAAACCCTTACCGCCTTACTACGAGTTCCCTTTGCGGGACCCGACCTTAACGGCTGGTTTTACCAGCCGTTAAAGTAGGGTGCCGCAAAGGGACCTCGGTGCTAATTACGGTACCGCAATTTGCGGTACCGTAATTAGGTCCTTCCCCATTCCCATTATGCCCTATGGGGGCAAAAACGGGAATGGGGAAGTGCATTGGTGAATGGGGTATTACCGCCCCCACTCACCTTGGAGTAGGGCGGTAATTCCGCCATCCACCAAGGCGGACACGGTAAAATATCGGCGGCAACCATGGCGCTAATAGTGCCATGGTTACCGCCTACCGTGTAATGAGGCCCATTGTCTGGTTATTGGAGAATAATTAACTCTACCTTTGCCTAGCTCTTACACCTGACGACACTGCCCCACTTGAACTATAACAATGCAAACTGTATATACTGTACATATGGCACAAATGTATAACTGCTCATTATATATATATTGTTTTTGGAACTTTTCTAAAATTGCACAAATGTACAACTGTATAATATATGAACATTGTTTCTGTAACATGTCTAAAAGCGCCCTCTTACCTCTGGGTCTGGAGCGCTATATAAATAAAATAAACAAACAAACAAATAATCTCTGAGCGACTTAAAGATCACATGGGTTGCAGTACTACGCCATCTTGGAGGTCTGGTGAAGAGATAGGAGGGTGAGCCGGGGCGAACGTGAAAATAGTCTAATGCTTGTCTATGCACCCTAGTCAAAAAGTTAAGTGGAGCTTAAAGCAAGATCGGCTGAGCCAGTAAGCGGACCAGCCAGTGTCATCAGCCTCAGTCTATCAACAAGATCAGGAAGTGTAATGGGGTGGTTTTCGATGGCCGCCATGATGGAGAGATGGATGACAATATATGCAGGTTAGACACCATTTACATCAGGGTTAACCATTCAGCTGCTGTTATAGATTTTAGTCTGTGGCGTTGTGTGGACAATAGTGTTGCTGGCCAGTGAGGCTTTCTCCTTTAGGTGGATATTAGGATTGCTGATCAGTTTGGCTTTACCTAAATCTGGCCGTAGAGTGACTGGACAGATAGGGATGATCATACAATTTGCTGGTTGGACAGCTAGGCAGGGCGATGCTGATCGAGGACACTGTAAACCTCCAGAGCAGTACTTCCAGCTTCAGCTCTGGATATACTGTATCACAGAAAAAAATGTCTGTCTTCTTTCCACTTTAGGTCTGGCTATTGGCTCACACCCATCACTCTTGTGATCTTCAGTTCGTGTAGCTTTAAAACAGGGCTTCAAAGACGGATGACGTGAAGTCCTTCATACATCTGAAACATAAGTGCCCCTCTTCAGTCTCTCACAGTTGAATAAAGTTGCTCCTAGAACGTGAACTGTTCAGTCATGAAATGTTCGTAAACATCTTTCAAGAGTTTTGTAAAAAAAAAAAAAAGTCATGCTTGGCTTTGTGCATGTTTATTGATGCTAAGGTATGTGCTTATTTATTTATGCATTTATAAAGCGCACCAAAACCCAGAGGCACACGTGCTGTTTTAGACAGTGATATGAAAAAACAAGCATACAAGTATGAGCACAAATCAGTCAGTCAGTCAATCAGTTTGTAGCATGGGTATCTCTGGGCTGAGTTGCAGAGGCATGTGTGAGTATTGGCTAGAGTCTTGAAGATAATGCGTTTGCGAATGGGAAGCCAGTGAGCACTTCTTCTTGCTGCTGCGACGTGGGCACGCATTGGTATGTTCAGTGTCGCCCGGAGGGCGTAATTCTTAATGATTTGCAGTTTCTTGTTGTTGCTGGCCAATGTCCCTACAAATAGGGCATTGCAGTAGTCCAGTCTCAAGCCAATAAGAGCTCTGGCTATGTTGAGGTGGCTTTCAGTGGTTAGGAAGGAACTGCAAGCATTAATCAGTTTGGTGGTGTAGGCCGCCGAGGAGGCAATTGCATTGACTTACCTTGATAATGACAGAGTAGCCTCTAGGTATACCCCAAGAGTCTTGACCATGCTGGTACTGGAATTGATATGCCATTTATGGGGAAAGAGCTGTAAGCTTGGTCAAGTTTGTTGAGCGCAGTTTGTGACCCAACCAGGAGAACCTCTGTATTTTCGTTGTTTAGGCATTGGAGGTGTGTAGACATCCACCTTTGAATGATTTGGAAGACTGCATGCAGGGTGTCAGAGTCTAGGTGGTAGTTACCACTGAGTGGTCGAAGGAAATGAGTGTCATCAGCATAATTACTGTAGGATATTCACTGGTGATCTAGTACGTTAAATAAAGGCTTAGTGAACATTTTGTAAAGGGTCGAGGAGACACAGGACCCTTGCGGGATGCTGCAAGTAACAGGGGCCGGCGGGGCAGCGGCATTAGAGGAGAACACTGTCATGGATCTGCCAGAAAGGAAGGAGGCTATCCAGTAAATTGCTTCATGTGAGACGTGCGCTATTGCGGCAAAGTTTTGGCACAGAATTTGATGGTCTACAAGGTCAAATGCTGCAGATACATCAAGTTGTGTAGCAGTGGCAGCTGCGTGCCCATTCCTTGCCTTACTTTCCATTTGTCACTTCCCTATTTCCAGACCACTTCTATCCACCCAAACCTGTTCCTCACCGGTTCGGGCCATAAACTCTCCACCCAAGTAGTAATTCCTGGCACCTCCTGCGCCTCCTCTTCATTATCTAACTCATTCATGGTGTCTGACCTTACACTCTCTGCTTCCTGATCACTACCTTTACCCGTCTCGATATGCATGTCCAACCTGAACAAAATATCTCTGGCCCTCCATTAGTCCAGCCCACACCCTGGTTTGCTTTCCCCCACCTGAGCACCCTCAACCTTGCTAGTTGCACTTGCACCACTTCTAATGTATTCTCTAAGTCCTTCTGTAGCTTAGTATCTTGCTGGGTTGCAGTGTTAGGTGTTGTGCCATTTGTGTGGTCTAGGGGCGACGCTGTGGTGGGTGTAGGCACATACGTTGGGTTTGTGTATGCTGTGGTGGGACGGTCAGGAAGTGGGTAGAGCCCCCCACTAGGCAAGGGTTGTTCTACTGCCACAGGGGCTGTAGGTTGAACTGTGCTTGCGCTGGGGCTGTCTGGGATCTGCACTCAACATTATCCTCTACATCCTCCACCATTTTCCACAAGTCTAAAATATCTTTCCTCCTCTGTAGTTTTTTTTTTACCTTTGTATTTGGCCGCTAGGAACGTGGACATGTGGTCCAGTATCCCTGTATCGTTTGTAGCCTTTTCTGGCCATGGGCGGGGCATCCCTCCCTGTGTATCTGCCAACCACTGCTTGTGGTACTTTTCAATCTTGTCCCTATACAACAGCAAATCGCTATACATGTATTCCAATGGAGACATTACCCCATATTAATGATCAGTACGTTCAACATCCCCTTTGCATTTTAAATTGTGCACAATTTGTCATAAATGTCACTATCAGTTCTTCATCCCCGCTCCCCAGTCACCCCGTTTCCACTCCTGCCCCTGCACACGCTCCCTCACTCCTCATGCTCCACACTCCATACTGCTTCTGCAGGCCCTCCCTCGGCCTCCACCGGTTACACAAAAAATGTTCAATACACTAAAACAACAAACTAAAATAACAAGCTAAAACAACAACTACTTCATCTCATTCCCCCACCCGAAATATATTGGGCACAAGAATCCAAGCTCTCTAATTATACAGAGCCTCTAGCTTTGCTTCCTCTTATCACATATAAAAAATATGATGCCACCTTCTCTCCTAGCTCGGAAAGGACCCCACACTTCTATTTCTCTCCTCGTATTCTTACAACAATATCCTTATACCAATAAAAATAAAACCATAAAAAAAGCCACATGGTCATTACAAACTCCTCAACTCAATCACACAACAACTCCCTATTCACTCTTGGTCCGTCTCCCGCACACTGCACCCACACTGTCTCCCCGTTCTCCCCCTTCCCTCTCAGCACACTCCTTCGTTGTTGTCGCCCGGAAGAGGTGTACATACATCTTAGTGTTCACCCCATCTCCTCCATTACGGGGTCCCAATAATGGCCTGCACCTTCAGAGGAGCCACGCTCTGCTCCAAAGAGCAGACAGGAATTCTGTGAAAATGGCTCCTGTACAACATTATGGGTTGTGCGCCTGGGACTCGTTACTGCAGGTGGGCACAGCGCCTCTATATATGAAGCCTGGCAACCCACGTCTTGTATGGAAAAATCAGAGATCTAGTTGGGTCACTAAAAATGTAAAGAAGCCCCTCAATGCTCGCACCTGAAAAGATACAGCCCACTAGCCAAAAGGGCCCAGCACACCTCTTGCAAGGAAAACAAGGTCTATTCTCATAAAAGTCAAGTATGCAATAGCAAACAACTCTACTGCCACAGAGCCTTCTGGTGGTGTGGGAGAAGTTGATGCAGAAAATTAATAGCATGTCGATACCAAGCATTTTGTGACTGATATCAAGAAAAGTAAGTGCAGGGGTTTAAGGGTGTGGGCACAGAGAAAGTGGTGGCAGTACTAGTTGCCACTGCTACTAAGGGGGAAAGTTATTAGCACTGTCACATGACGTCTGCCCCTGAACAGCCATCAAGAAGAATCAGACTATCCTCAACCTCGAATGATCAGATGAGGCTGAAGATAGATTCCCAGCCTCCACCACCAAAGGCTATGACACCAGCTCAGGCCTCCTGAAAGAGCTGTATAGCACAAATTGCACGCTGATCGATAGCATTGACAACAAGCGCATGAAGACACTTGTGAGTGTGATAGGCCAGAATGTGGTCCAAAGTATGTCTGTTGTACATCAGCCACAACGTTTTGATTTTGTCATGTATTGTATTTAAGGATTCAAAAAGAAACCTATACACAAGTATACCAAAAAACATAATAGATTCCAATTATTGAATGCATCCAGTCCTCTAACCTAAGGAAACAATTCTTCTTTAGGTGTCCTTTTCTCAAGGAAAAATATGTAATGTTTCTTGGTTACACCTTTCCTAAAAGTTGTCACCAGATTCTCTAAATGCCAGTACGTGTTTCACTCTCACAATCTTGTCCCATTTGAAATCCTGAGACAGCTTCTTCAGGGCAGATTAGTTACAGAATAAAACCTTTTAACATCCAAAAATGATTTATTTTAGTTAGATGTGGTATTCGCCTATTCTGTCTGTTGATACATAGTTAATTCTCCCAATTTGGTTTCTGTTTCATGAATTGTTTTTGTCTATCAATCACAATCTTGTTATAATTCTGTTAAAGTCACATGGTTTATGGTCTTTCTTTTGCCTGATTTGTGTCAGTGCTCCAACCTCTGTATAGTGTGTGCTTTAGCACTTTGTGGTACATATATAGAGGCACTGTACACTAATGTAGACATATATGTGTATATATATATATTTACAAAATACTCACATAAACAGTGAGAGGACCACACACCAAGGACCATTTGAATTCCCAAATAACATAGAAAAAATGTCGAATAAAGTCGACACGACATATTTGTTAAATAAAACCTCTGGGAGGTAAAGATAGGGTAGCTGTTTCACACCACAGGGTGCTTGTTCACACACTGATATGATATGGTATTTATAACGCGCCTGTACACAAGTGTTTCTAGGTGCCACAAGACAAGCGAGGGGAGATAGTGGGGAGACAAGACAAACAATCCTACTACGCCTTGTGACATTGGGATCGTGCAAGTGCGATGAATTATCTAACAAACAAATAAATACAAGTATAGTCCTACTTCCATTTCCAAGAACTTGAGTGCTGTGTTATAACAAGGAGTGAAACTAGCATCCATCTTTTACAAATGTGATGTTCGTAGTTCTGAGCTCATTCCCTTAGCGACAATGCTTTTATACCCCAAATGATTCACACAAAGAGCCATGACAATGTTGTAGTTATACCAAAGTACTTGGGTTCAAGTTGTTAATTCAGTGCATCCTACATAATGTTCAATACAAATACGGACCTAAATGTGACTACATACGCCAGTAGGTATATGAAACAGGCACAAACTACAAGACCCGTAATTGATGAAACGCAGCCATCAGGATGCATGCGGCATGCCGTGTTACAGACTGAAATCAATCTTGGGCAAGTGTCGTGCCCCCGTATGCCTAAGTGAGTAGAAAAATGCTAATGGCTAAAAAGTAGCTGCCAGTGCAAGTACATTCACCTATGAATTTTTGAATCACATTATGACTGATATAATGTGACTTCAAAACACGCATGTAAAACACCAAATTAACTACCGAACACCCTGATGGGACATCTTGGCATCATTTGATTAAAAATGACGTACATACAGTGCATTTGGCCTCAAACACGTAAAAATTAGGGGTGTACCAAACTTCGGCTTCGAGTAAGTATTCAGCCGAAATTCGGCTGATGAATAGCTATTCGGCTTCAGCCGAATCCTTACTCTAATCCTTACTTGAAGCCGAAGTTACACCCTTAGACTTTCACCTGCAGTCTTCGTTGGCAGGAGGGAAGGATTAGCAGCATTGGCAGTAACTTTTGCCGGTTGCTGACTGGATGCCAGAGCAGGGCTGCTTTTTAAGGCAGCAGCAGATCCCTCCTGTGCCTGACGCACAAGGACGCACATTGGGCCTCATTATGAGTATGCCGGTCGGATAACAATGGTGCCGGTAAGCTACCGGCACAGTTGTTACTGGACCGGCATACTCTGGGTTTTGCGTGCGGGTGCCTTTCCGGCCACCAGGTCTGACCTGGCAGGTGGAAAGGCACCTGCTTGCAGACTTTGACGGATGCACTGGCACTGTTGAACACAGTGACGATGCATCCTTCCTCCCCATTCCCATTAAGTCCTATGGGACTCGCATGGGAATGGGGAGATACTTTTTCGGGCGCCTGGCTCCCGGGACCGCCTGGGCTGTAATGTCCCAGTGATTCACTATTGTCAGGTCCCAGAAAAAAATCATAACTGCACCGGCAGCCTGCCATATTTCCCGGCACAGCTACCGCCGGAGTTATAATGAGGCCCACTGTCTTTGTACAGAGCTGAATGTTGCACTTCGTACTCTGAGAGTAAGGCAGCCACACACACACCGCGCGTAAGGTGAGAGACAGCTGCGTGCTGTGCATGTAATTGTGTTCTTTTGTGAGATCATGAGGTTTAGCTCTCGCTATGGCTGCGGTCCGTTAGTGTTACATTACTCGGGAATCCTGTTAGCAGCTTACATGAATCAGAACAGCTGTCAGCACACCTCCTTGGGGTCCTGGCTGGAAATGCCATGTTGCCTGGAAACCAAACTAACGCAAAATTTGCCTGTAGTCCTGCTTTTTAGTTTGTTAGATCTGTTTTTGCATTTTGGGTTTGTGAATGTTTGTCTTTGGTATATTTGATAATGCAATCACTTTGTATATGACATATCGTTGCTGACAGTTCCCCTAAGCGATGCAATAACTAGGAATTGTATTCTATGGCCATTAAAGATGTGTTCACGCTTTCCAGCAGCTGCACGCAAAGTACATAGGCCTATTGCAGCTGGGGAGATACGCAGGAGTGGGGCGCTTGTCCTCACGTCTGTTTGCAAAGGTAGGGTATTCAAACCAGCAAAAGCGATCTGCAGGTTCTTGCGCCTGCTGCCAACGTCTTTATGTAATGTACAAGACACACATGATTTCTGCCGAGCCGACTCCTCCTTTCATCTGCCCTCCCTATTTAATGAAAACCCTACGGTTACTCAGTTTCTCAACCAGGGAACAGTTAAAGGCTAATACAGTCACACCAGGATTTGAATGTGGTCCCTTTCAGTTGCAGCACACTAACCTATTGAGCTATCCTCGATGAGTATATACATTTTACTTGCCGCAGTCCGTGATCCATAAGTTATGGCTTTAAACCCCAGATACTTGTGAGCCCATAGCCTGGTTGTTGAAGGCTTATAGTATCATGCCTTCAACTGAACATGGGGACCCTGTCACACCCCAGCTAATGGTCTTGCTCTTTTGGAGAGCCACAGCTGGGAGATGCTCTGGTATTTTAAAGGATTGCTTAGTTCAGCATCCTCTGTGTTACTTGAGGTCTGCACTTTATTGAGGCAATGATTTGGTTATGGTTTGGAGCCGAGGTGTGGGTTTTGTTAACAACACATAAGATATCAGGCTAATGCCAGCCATAGTTGTGATGCTATCCGTCGATTGTCCCTGTGTTGTGTTTTTGGCAGACACAACTGACAATAAGTCCTCAATATGCACATTTTCATTGCACAGCAGTTGTGTATATGAGCGCTACACTGACTGGAAATGTGGACGCACACAGTTTGTAACTGGAAGGGGAGCTAAAAGCAGCACTCTCTCCCTCCCCCTCTCTCCACCGCCTGCAGTGGCCCTAACACACCTTCAGGGCCTTTTCTCACAAGTGTGATTCATCTTCCCTCGGCCCAGCTCCTTTTGTGAATGTGCCAGGCACAAAAGGTTGAAGGCGCTGGCACAGCACTGAAAGCAGCGCTCTCGCCCACCTCTCTCCAGTCTCCACCACTCGCAGTGTCCATAATGTCTCCTTCAGGGCGCACCCTGCAGGACAAAAGGAGAGACAAGCATGCATCTACTGTGCTCTCAGCACACTAGGCATGGAACACTATTTCGCAAAGGGGCTTCACCTTTTACTTGATGGAGCTTGGATTAAATTTGGAAACAGTGGGAAATTACTTTCTTAAGTTGTTTCTTTGTTATTAGCAGTGTCTAGTCTAATGTGTAAATGTTTAAGTAATTGGAGTTGTGATGACTTCTTTCAGTGCCCTGGTGGAGCCCGAAGGCAAAAGAGGGGCAGCCCAAAAGCAACATTTGAAAGTACAAGTACACACATCTGAGTCTCCCCTCACAGTGATTGCATACATGCTTACCTTTTGGGCTAGTCTTAGTTATGTGGGCCCTGCCGAACAAGCACAACCTAGTAATGCACAAAAATACAAACTGTGCTCTTATTGAACAGTTTCTTTTCTGATTGTGGGCCTACGAGGCAGGTGGAATGGGTTTAACCGCGCCGGTAAAGGTTCCGCTCTGGACGTCTGGGAGAAAGGTAAACTTCATTGTTTTGTGGGGGGAAGATCTACATCTGATTTACAACTGTTTGTCATTCTTTGATATATCAGGGGTAACGTCACTTTAACTACGTGCATCCTATAATATCTTTGTCACATTTGTTGCTCCCCTAGGCGGAGTGCCAAGCACTATTGTGAGTTTTAAAGGTTTCTTGTCCTTTGCAATGAGCAAGCACTCGTATTAGGTCTGCCTGTCTGCTATTTGCCATCAGGAACTACAGTTCCCAAGAGCACTAGGTGCCTATATCCAGATACGTCTTACGCTTTCAGCGCCGACGCTTTCAGGGGCAAGCCGGTCTGCACCGGTCCTTGCCGACCACGGCGCTCGGGGCAGGAAACGCTCCCGGAATCCCTTTCAGCTCACTCATAACTTCCACAATGGGGCGACTCCCTGTAGAAAGGTTAGTGTCTAACCTTCAGAACATCCACTGTCTGCATAGGGTTGAACAAGCAGTTGCTACCGCACTGGCCCGATCCAATCAGGACATTATTCAACCTACGGAAAATCTGGCAATCAATAGGTTTCCCAAGAAAGAAAACCAGAGTATTCCATCATGGGATGGCGCAGCGTGCCAATCCATTCCCAGGCAAGACCTTAAACTATGCCTTCTGAATACCCGTTCCCTCAACAAACACGCTCAATGCGTACATGACAGGATTATAGAGGAATAAATAGATGTGTTTTGCATAACTGAAACCTGGCTCAAGGACCCGATAGGACCCACCTGCGATAGCGCGGTCCCGGATGGCTACTCCATCTTCTACTCCAATAGACAAGAAGGTCAAGGGGGTGGTGTTGCAGTTATCGCAAGGGACTCTATTCATATGTTCCCTATTGATATTGCATGCCCAAGTAGTGAAATCCTACATCTTAAACACCTTCCCATGGCCAATAGTAGCCTTAATTTGATTGTTCTCTACAGGCCCCATCCTCTACCCCAGAGTTTAATGAGCAGATAGCACACCCGCTCAACATGCTTAAAGGGCCAAATACAGCCACTTCAGTCTTAGGAGACTTTAATCGTTGGTACGGTGACTTTAATGACAAAGAAGCTAGCAACTTCCAAAGTCTGCTAAACAATATTGATTTCAAGATCATTAACCAAGATCCCACGATGGATAATGGTCACATGTTGGACTGGGTTATCACAAACAATCTGGAAACTCGAGACTTCGTGACAGAACCATGCATATGGTGAGATCACCACAGCATAACTTTTCACATCTCCCTGCCTTACCCCAAGTCCAAAATTCCCAACCACCCCATTCCAGCAACATATCGGAACTATAAAAATATGGACAGGGAACTACTTGTTCAATGCCTTACCAACGCGGAAAACAGCCAAGGTGAGAAGGACTCATGTGATTCTCTATTGTCCAACTTATTAAGTCACCTTGACAAACTAATACATCTTGCAGCACCTCTTCAAACAAAACCTTCCAGACCAGTAAAAACACAAACGCGAACTCACAGACCAAAAAAAGGTTAAAAGAAATAGAGAAAATAGTTGGCGAAAAAAACCCTCGCTGGCCAACAAAGCTACCTGGAAAGAAAGTGAATCTAAATACAAACTTATGATACTAGAAGCCAAGAAAAACTATTACAACGACCAAATTACAGCAGCTGCTAATTCCACTAATAAACTTTTTAACATCTTAAAATCAGTGGAAAAACCCATTGCCATCACTCCCCCATTCTCACCTACACAAGAAGAATGTGATGCTACCCAGATCGCCTTCTTCAATAAAATTTCCAAAGCCAGGGATACCATTCTAAAATCATTAACGAATAAAACAACATCAAGGACTATGCCCCCGGAGACTCCCCCGCCACTCTCGGAAACCTTCAAGTTTTCAGAAAATCATGGTGGAAGACATGACTAAAACTCCTACCTCCATGAAACCCACCACCTGTGCAGAGAACATTCTCCATCCTAAAATAATCTTGGATGCTAACTAAAATCATCAATGCTTCCTTTAGAGATCAGGAAGTACCTAAGGCCATCAAAAAAGGTTACAGTTACACCATTGGTCAAAAAAACGAACATCGACCAAAGAGACCCCAATTAACCTGAGACCCTTTACGAACTGTAACTTTATATTGAAAATCATGGACAAGATCGCCACTAGCCAGCTACAGGCACATGTAGAATCCGCTAATTCCCTACATCCTCAACAATCAGGTTTCTGCCCGGCTCACAGCACAGAGTCAGCCATGCTTGATTTACAGTCCAAGATGCTTAGCATCATCGACAAAGGAAAGGCAGGCCTCCTCATTCTCCTCGACCTAAGCGCTGTGTTCGACCTTTTGGACCATAAATTACTCCAGTATGCTCTGAAGAAAACAGCAAACTGTTCAGAGGAAGCCATCGGCTGGATTATGCTGTTCCTAAAAAACAGGATATCTAAGGTCTACCTGGGCGACAAGTTCTCCATGGAAAAGGAAATGATATGCGGAGTTCCTCAAGGTGCTAGCATATCACTGCTACTATTTAACATCTACCTGAAATACCTATGCCTTGTCCTCGATCACATCAATGCATTTTTTACCAACTACGCCGATGACACGCAGCTGGTGTTCGAGCTAAGTGGAGACTACCAGAAAGATAGTGACCAGCTCACCATGATTTACAACACTGTGGAACATTGGATGGATTCCAATTGGATGTGCCTCAATGGACAAAAAACGGAGCGTATAGTTTTTGGCTCCTCTTCAGTCAGAGCTAAACAATCTACCTTGTATAAATCCTTTAAAATAAAAGATACACAGATTCAGGTCCTAAGCAAAGTCAAAACCCTGTGTATGATGCTTGAAGCATCCTTGGGGACCAATGCTCAGGCACAATAAATTAAAAGAAACTGTGTTTATCACCTCAGATTATTAAAATCCATTCAGCCTTACATATCAGTGCCACCATTGCTAGAGCCATCATATTGTCGCACTTGGACTATGTCAATGCCCTGGTTCTAGGTGCCTCCAATAAAATGTTTACACAGCTACCAAGTTGTCCAGAATACCGCAGTAAGGATTGTGAAGCATAAAACCAGATCACAGCACATCAGAAGAGAGCTACACTGGTTAAAAATTGAGGATAGGGTACACTTCAAGGCCTTAACAATCGTGCATAGATGTATCCATGGAAAAGCCTCGGCTTACTTGAAATCCAGGATTCATTCCTATGCTCCAGGCAGAACACTAAGATCAACCCATCTCGGCAAAATCACAGTTGCTCTGCATAAACTCAAATGCGGTTTGGGCAGATACTTCCCTATACTGGCAGCTGCCCTTTGGAATAATCTTCCCACTCACATTAGACTGTAAACCAATTACATGAGTTTCCGCAAGCAAGTGAAAACTCTTCTCTTTAAATAATCTTTTTGTGGAAACCCACTTCTAGGCCCTCTGCTCACTTGTTTGTCTGTCCCGTTTTTCAAAGCAGCCGTCCATTGGTAACATGTCCTTGTCTTTGCGCCCGAGGCCCGCGGGCTACCGGCGCATTAAAAATATAAAATAAATAAATAAATATATAAGACCAGACATCCTTTGCGGGTCCCGTGAGGGGACCAGAGAGCTAACAACGGGCCCGTTATTAACGGGCCCGTTGTTAGCTCCCTCCCCATTCCCATTGAGCCCTATGGGGGCTGAAATGGGAATGGGGATGTGTTCCCTGAATGGGGAAATACCGGGTCCTCCAAGGTTGGAATGGCCCAGTATTTCCCCATTCAGGGACCACGGACCTGGACCCGAGTTTGGAGGCAGCCATGCCCCTATTAAGGGCATGGCTGCCTCCAAACTTGTAATGAGGCCCATGTATTCCTTTCAGGGTTTATACAAACATCTTCCCCAAAGGTAGGTACCAATCCATGCCAAAGTGGCCTCTGAGGGAGGCAGACCCTACTTGCATGACAGGAAGGATAGAAGAACAAAAGAAAGGCAGACACAGGACACCCGGAAACCCCGTAAGAAGACCACATCAAACACCAAGGACAGTTCATCTGAAGGACCAGGTGAGGATGAGGCTTGGGAGGGAAAGCATCAACCTGACAGTTATTCATTTTATGGACTATGCCCTTGTGTATATTTCCTGCTACCAATGAACATGTTCGGCCAGAAAATTAATATATGTGCCCGTTGATAAGAGAATGTATGTGTGTCCTTTTTTATGTGTGTGCTTTTTAAAAAAAGTGAATTACTATCAATAAACGACTGGATTGAACAACAGCAACATGATTGACAGCAGGCTTTTCCCAGAGCCGGTTAGTTAGGGCCCTTATTTGAAAGGACGTAGGTATGGATAATTTAGTTAAATCCTATCGAGAAAGCAATACAATGGGCCTCATTACGACCCAGGCGGTAAGTTACCGCCTGGGCCGTGACTTTACCACCATGGCGTAAACTACGTTTACGCCATGGTGGTTGGCGGACTTACCGCCCCATTCCGACCTAGGCGGGGCGGTAAGTCCCCAATCCCCATTTACCCTTCCCCATTCCCATTTTTGCCCCATAGGGCATAATGGGAGTGGGGAAGGCGCTAATTACACCACCGTAAATTACGGTGGCGTAATTAGCACCATGGTCCCTTAGCGCCATGGATTTTAACGCCTGCTAAAAGCAGGTGTTAAAAGCGCCATGGCGCTAAGGGACCTCGTAGTTGGCGGTAAGGGGTCGGCGCAGCTAACGCTGGCGTTAACCCCTTACCGCCAGGGTCGTAATGAGGCCCAATATGTTTTTCCCTGATGAAGGTGCAAACGTCCTTTGTTAAATGGCCCTAGTTTGAATTTAGTTTCAGGCTAATACACTATGCTGCCTTGTTGGTCTAATGAAGAATTTCCAAGACTTTCTGGTTAGAAAGAAGCATTTTGGGCTGGATTGTTTCTGTGTTTTTATGTACTCACCAAAGAAGAATGCATTTAGAAATTCAATTGGCGGGTTGTTGCCGAGAGTGTTGCCTAGATACATCTAACTCAAGATGTATAAATCTGCATCAAAAAACATATTAAACATGGAATGACCCTGGGCAGGTAGGTGTTATACAGTCTTATGGTGGCTTTCAGTTAAGGCTTTTCTTAAGATATGCAAATGGGACAATCAATATAATTTATTTTAACGTGCTTTGAATAATATAGGATAGCTACACAAAAGGGGGTGGCATGCACATTGAACAGAGGAAGATGTTCTTTGAGAGTCACCTTCCAATGGGAGCTTCCTGGAGCAATGCAAGTGGTTATGAGTAATTCACAACTTTCCGTTCATCCCTCTTCCTGTTGACCGAGAGACTCCCTGCGTTTGAGGAGGTATGCCCGCATGTTGGACCCTTGCTTGGGAATCAAGTTGTTCCATACTGATGATGCCCGACAAATGTCTGAGTTTGCTTGTATACCAATTCAGTCTGGACAGCTCCCATGCCTGGCGGGACCAACACTGATTTGCGCCTGGCTGCCCCCCTTCTGCAATAACACCAATAGACTAAAGACAATCAAATCGAAGATGCCCGCAGCAATGCAACTGGTTATGATTAAGTGTAGACATCTTTCCATTCATCCATCTTTGGTGTCTCTGGCGAGTTCCCATTCACATGCCTCAGGATGTTACATCTCCAGCAATACGCGAGGTGATACGTGCTGGTGCATTTTCTGTTCCAATTAAAAGGCAGGCTCGTGAGGCTGGCAGGGGCAAGGTTATCTGACTTTACATGGTGGTCTATGAAGGCCAGAAGGAGAGTTCTTGTGTCGAGTCCTGCCCAGAAACCTGCTACCCAGGGAGTATATTCATTAACACTGCGAGGAATCTCCATGCTCAGCTGAGAGTCATTGAGAACCAGACAGGCGTTCTTGTACAGTGTTGACAGGCAGAATGAAGGGTCCTTGCCCATCACTAACCCATCATTTCCATGCGCAGCCGTGACTCATACATGTTTCTTTTTTCACAGGTTAGAGACCTGGCAGGTTAGAGACTTAGCCCTTACATTTTCAGAGGGACAGAAATTAAGCACCGTTTAGTTGGGGACAGTAACCCCTATTATCAGGCGCCAAGATACAATTTAGTTTGCGGCGTGGGCTATATTAATGATACATGTTGGGAAAATTATTATTTTATTTTAGATGATTCTACCTCATCATAGGCACCTGGCAGCATCTTGCTAACAATCCCCATCACTTCTTTGCAAACACATACTCAATCTGAGGCAATTAAGATGTAAATATACATTCTAAGGGAAATGAACGGTGAATCAAATGTGACTTTTGATACCTGCAGTCTAGATCCGCTTCAGCCTGTTTTGTCAGTTTCCCATGAAGCTTGTCTCGGCCCTAGAAACGTGAGCCGCGCGCTCACCAGTAAATACATATTAAATGTCACTTACTGGCCCATTTACCAAAACATTAGCTGCTGACTGCGTTGAACAGTATGTCAAAACCCCACGACAGCTGGAGCCGAATCAATCGTGTGAATGGAAGAGTGACACACATGGCTGCCAAGAAATTCGAAGGACAGAAGCGCCGCCAGCTTCATTGGCCGTGAAGTGACACTAATCTCTTCTGTCACTTTTAATTGCCCACGTGGCCATGCTAATGAAGGTAATAGTTAAAGAAAATCAATGGATCCACGTGTGGCTCACACCCATGGCGACTATAAGAAACACAGATGACATATATGACTGTAAGTATTCGGCTGCTCCTGCCACGTCACAGGCAGGGCGTAGACTAGTGCAGCTAGCGGTGAAGCCCAACAGCTGACGGTACAACTGGCAGGAAGCACTTCCTCTTTAACATGAAAGGCATAGCCTTGGCTGTGGGTTACCGATTTTGAAAGTGGGTATCCACGTTCTAAGCCCGTCTTACTCTTACCCACTTCATTAGAAGTGCATCATTCTTAGAAAATCACCTACTGTCCCAGGGGCTTAATGGAATTGTGATAAAAATATGTAGTCCTTATAATTAGACTGAACATCGCATTATGTGCTATTTAAATACATGCAAGCAATCTGTAATATCCTTGTACGCAGACGACGTAGCCCTCTTCATCCATAACCCAGCAGAGAATTTGAACCCAGTCATGCGGAGGTGATCAGATTCTGCAACTTCTCAGGTTTGAAAATCAACCACTCGAAATCTGTCATATTTCCCCTAACTGCAAATACCAAGGAAGTCACCGAAGACTTTGGGTTCAACTGGCAACATTCGAACGTCAGATACCTGGGTATTCTCCTGTCCAGATCCCATCAAGACATCATGCAAGATAACTACGGAAAAAACGGTATAAACACTACAGGGTAAAGTAAATAGATGGAAACTTCACCCACTCACAGTTTTTGTTTTTTTTAATTTTATTGTAAAACTTCATAAAACTTATTATATCATGTTTTTGTTACATTTCAAAGAAAAGAAAAAAAAAGCTGAGTGCTCTTTCCTTTTCATCTCTTCCTTAGAATTGCCAAAGACTTGTTTAACAGTTCAGGCTGGACTGTTGGGAGACATAGTCTCATAAAGCACCATCAAGTATGATTACGTGACTTTCAATTAATTACGACATTCAGATAGGAACTGACTTTAAAACTTTGTCAAAAAAATTAATTAGGTTACAGGACAGCTTGATATTATGCCCTGCCACAGCATAGTCCCACCAATCATCTGACTCATTGGATAGTGGTTTGAATTCCTTTAAATGCACTTCACGGAATTTTGTCAGCATGGGGCATACGGCTGCTAGATGTTTTAGAGACTCGACTGCTGTTGTTTTACAGAATCGGCATTTGTTGTTGACTGTTTCTTTGTTCTTGCACATCCAAAGCATCTCGTTGGTGTTTAGAGCATTCAGTCATAGCCTTAAAAATTGTGCCCTATGATGACGCGAAAGGCAGTTTGTGAGAAACTTTGGTTGACAGTGTAATTTAACCATACTTCTGGAAGAAGACAGAGTAGATTTAAGAGCTGAGCGACTGTTGTACGTTGTAATCCAGTCCCATGTTGCTAGCTTCTTTTTAGCATGTTGTGGGCGCAGGATTAGCTCTTCTTCAGATATGCCTGCTTCAACCATTATCAGATTTAGTTTAAGCTTACACGCATGAATAAGAGCATTGTCAATCGATTCTTTACTCGGCTTGAAGATGTTGTATGCCGGAATAGAGAAACCAAGTTGTATCTTACGCAAGGTAGATAAAGATTTACAGACGATTGTCATCTAAATTGAATTCAAAGCTAACTCATATCTCAATGCTGACATTGAGATGTTTTTCGGAAGATTCAAAACACATCTCCAAAAGTTTCCTTCCAGACGGCTCCAGACATTGTGGTCGATATTCAAGGCAGCTTCGCCGCCAAACGTGATTGTTGGGATTACTTTTTGGAGATAGAATATTATAACGGGGGTGATGGGAAATTTCCCGTAATCAGTGTTGATTTTGACCGCTTGAAGACTCAAGATCTTTGTTTTAGCCATCAAGTCGCCAATCCAGGCAGCTTCACAAATCGAGTCATTGACCATTGCACCTAGATAGCGGATTGACTTGACGACATCTAGTGCTTTTTTCTCTGTGTGCCATCGGAAAGATTTGTCTTTCCTTGACATAGATCGACCAATGCACATGATTTTTGTTTTCTCTGCATTTAGACACAACTCATTGGCAGATAGAAACTCTTGCAGACTAGAGAGAAGATGTTGGAGGCCAATTTGTTTCTGGTCGACCAGCACTATGTCGTCAGTGTAGACCAGGTGATTTACAGTGTGACCGTTAATCTTGGGAGGAAAGCAATGGACAGACTTTAGCCACTCTGGTAGGTCAGCTATGAAGAGTTTGAAGAGATCTGCTGCGAGTGGACAGCCTTGTTTGACGCCTTTAAACGTTCTTATTGGATCTGTGAGGTCGCCTTGTGAGTTGACTCTGATTTGAATCGAAGTGTTAGAATGCAGGGCGATGATGGGATCTAACAGATGATCAGGGCACTCCCACAAGCGTAATTTTGCCCATAGTTTTGTCCGTTTGATGGCGTCAAAGGCTTGTCGAAGGTCGACAAATGCAAAGAAGATTCTTTTTTTCGCCTCCATTGCTGACAATTTTAAGAGTGACAAGATTGTAAGATTCACATCGGTTCCCATGTTTTTGGTGAAGCCTGTTTGTCGAGAGTCAAGTTTTCCAATTGAGAGAGCCCAATTTACCAACTGTTGGCACAAGAAAGATCCAAAAATCTTGCCAATTGTGTCGAGAAGGGCGATAGTTCGCTGGATTTGCCTGACAGCCCTTCTTGTATATGGGAACCACAATTGCCTTGGACCAGGAAGAGGGAAGCATCTTGCTAATTGCGATCTGAGAGAAAAACTCGTGAATGAATTTGGCCCAGTGTATTCTATGCTTTTTAAGCATAAGATTTGATATTTGATCGGTGCCGGCAGCTCTTGAGTTTTTCAGCTTAGAGATTGCAAATTCAATCTCTTCACACGAAGATGTAATGTCCCAATTGAAATTTGACATAGAGGACGGCAGGAAAACTTCGAATGCAGGATTTTCGTATGTTAGAGTGAAATATTCTCGCCATTTGTCGCTTGAGATTTCGTTTGAGATTGTTGGAGTAGCTTTCGAGTGACCTTTATTTAAAATGGCCCAGATTTCACGTGTATTTTTCTGTACCAGAAGTTTTAGCATTGTTTCTGCTCGTCCTTGATCAATGATGATTAGATGTGATCTTAGGCAATTTCAGTATAATTGCCGCCGCTTCTTCACTTCCAATGCCCTGCAATTCGGGTCACACAGCTCTCTTTTGATTTGCCTAAGGTCTTTCCTTAATAGTTGTTTAGCCTCTGCTACTTCAGAGCTATATAGGTGTTTTGGCATTGACCCAAAGACTCTTGAATTGAGAGTTGTCTGAGTTTGGTCTATCAGCAGCGGTGTGTACTCTACTGTCTGGAGTACATTTATACTGTGTCTTAGATGGGCAATAGTAGAACCATTTGTTCTCAGTCGATTTCCTGCAGCATTTGTTTGTAGTAGGTACGAGTATTTCTCTGGCATGCCACAATGCTCTTCATGCTAAACGAGTCGCAACATGTCGTGATCACTAGATGACATCGGCTGCACATTTAGAGAAATGGATTTTTCAAAAAAGTCAGTCGAGGCCCAAATATAATCAAGTGTGTTTGTCCGAGTCATGCTGTGCCACGTCGGATTAGCTGGAGAGTCACCTTGAATTGTTCCATTTAGCATATGACAGTTGCGATCCAAGAGATCTTTAGCCCAAAGTTGGCCTCTTGGAATGACCTCCGGATCAGACAGCTGAACATTTGATTTGGTAAGTAGATCAAACTTAAACCAACTGCAATTTAGGTCTCCACAGATGAGTACGGAGACAGTTTCATATTCTAAAAAAGTATGGTCAATTTCATTCAATACTGACTGGATGAAAGATGTAGACGAGATCATAGCGGGATTCCAGTATCCATTTATTATCAAGAGATTAGAAACCGTGGCTCTCAGTGAAAGTTTAATCAGAGTGCTTTGCACGAATGGATTTGGGTTCGTGGAAGCCACCAACGTCCACCAATTCCAGATCTTCAAGAGAGTTATTAGACCTGCAAAAGGCCGGCCTTTAGGGTTCTTTCCAGCTGGATTTATCAATATGGAAAAACCATCACGTGTAGGAGGATCTCGTAGCCATGTTTCTTGTAAACATATAATGAATACGTTCTCCAAAGATTCATGGAATGTGTTAAATAAATGTGTGAATCCTCTTGTATTCCATGACAGTAGAATTAGCTCTTGTATTTTGGCTTGTGGTCATTGTTATTTGCGTGGTCCATTTGGAAATCTTTTCACGTTGTTAGCTCTTCTTTCAAATGACTGATGAGTCGCAGCATCTAAGATGTCAGGAGATGAGGCTAAGGACTGACGCAGGGCTGCTCGCTTGGCGGCTCTGAGGCTTGCTTCATGGTCAAGATTTGTTTTAGAAGATGAAATAGATCTCGAGGCAAGTGGCTCAAGAGTAAGATCAAAGCCATAGACCAAGAGATCTTTGTTTGCTTGAAGTAGCATATTTATTACAGCCGCAGAAGAAATGTGAAGAAGAACCTGATCAGAGGACGTTTCAGAGACATATTCCATAATTTTAATGTCATCTGATGAGATCGCTCGCAATGGTGGAATAAAAGCAAGCAATTTTAAAATATTTCCTCTGTTT